>NC_068449.1:6329909-6682409 GCF_023373465.1 Oncorhynchus keta
GATGTTATCAACATGCAGTACTGTAGTGTAGACTAATGATGTTATCAATATGCAGTACTGTAGTGTAGACTAATGATGTTATCAATATGCAGTACTGTAGTGTAGACTAATGATGTTATCAACATGCAGTACTGTAGACTAATGATGTTATCAATATGCAGTACTGTAGTGTAGACTAATGATGTTATCAATATGCAGTACTGTAGACTAATGATGTTATCAATATGCAGTACTGTAGTGTAGACTAATTATGTTATCAATATGCAGTACTGTAGACTAATGATGTTATCAATATGCAGTACTGTAGTGTAGACTAATGATGTTATCAATATGCAGTACTGTAGACTAATGATGTTATCAATAGGCAGTACTGTAGTGTAGACTAATTATGTTATCAATATGCAGTACTGTAGTGTAGACTAATGATGTTATCAACATGCAGTACTGTAGTGTAGACTAATGATGTTATCAATATGCAGTACTGTAGTGTAGACTAATGATGTTATCAATATGCAGTACTGTAGTGTAGACTAATGATGTTATCAACATGCAGTACTGTAGACTAATGATGTTATCAATATGCAGTACTGTAGTGTAGACTAATGATGTTATCAATATGCAGTACTGTAGACTAATGATGTTATCAATATGCAGTACTGTAGTGTAGACTAATTATGTTATCAATATGCAGTACTGTAGACTAATGATGTTATCAATATGCAGTACTGTAGTGTAGACTAATGATGTTATCAATATGCAGTACTGTAGACTAATGATGTTATCAATAGGCAGTACTGTAGTGTAGACTAATTATGTTATCAATATGCAGTACTGTAGTGTAGACGAATGATGTTATCAATATGCAGTACTGTAGTGTAGACTAATGATGTTATCAATATGCAGTACTGTAGTGTAGACTAATGATGTTATCAATATGCAGTACTGTAGACGAATGATGTTATCAATATGCAGTACTGTAGTGTAGACTAATGATGTTATCAATATGCAGTACTGTAGACTAATGATGTTATCAATATGCAGTACTGTAGTGTAGACTAATGATGTTATCAATATGCAGTACTGTAGTGTAGACTAATGATGTTATCAATATGCAGTACTGTAGTGTAGACTAATGATGTTATCAATATGCAGTACTGTAGTGTAGACTAATGATGTTATCAATATGCAGTACTGTAGTGTAGACTAATTATGTTATCAATACGCAGTACTGTAGTGTAGACTAATGATGTTATCAATATGCAGTACTGTAGTGTAGACTAATGATGTTATCAATATGCAGTACTGTACTGTAGACTAATGATGTTATCAATATGCAGTACTGTAGTGTAGACTAATGATGTTATCAATATGCAGTACTGTAGACTAATGATGTTATCAATATGCAGTACTGTAGTGTAGACTAATGATGTTATCAATATGCAGTACTGTAGTGTAGACTAATGATGTTATCAATATGCAGTACTGTAGTGTAGACTAATTATGTTATCAATATGCAGTACTGTAGTGTAGACTAATGATGTTATCAATATGCAGTACTGTAGTGTAGACTAATGATGTTATCAATATGCAGTACTGTACTGTAGACTAATGATGTTATCAATATGCAGTACTGTAGTGTAGACTAATGATGTTATCAATATGCAGTACTGTAGTGTAGACTAATTATGTTATCAATATGCAGTACTGTAGTGTAGACTAATGATGTTATCAATATGCAGTACTGTAGTGTAGACTAATTATGTTATCAATATGCAGTACTGTAGTGTAGACTAATGATGTTATCAATATGCAGTACTGTAGTGTAGACTAATGATGTTATCAATATGCAGTACTGTTGTGTAGACTAATGATGTTATCAACATACAGTACTGTACTGTAGACTAATGATGTTATCAATATGCAGTACTGTAGTGTAGACTAATGATGTTATCAATATGCAGTACTGTACTGTAGACTAATGATGTTATCAATATGCAGTAAGTACTGTAGTGTAGACTAATGATGTTATCAATATGCAGTACTGTTGTGTAGACTAATGATGTTATCAACATACAGTACTGTACTGTAGACTAATGATGTTATCAATATGCAGTACTGTAGTGTAGACTAATGATGTTATCAATATGCAGTACTGTACTGTAGACTAATGATGTTATCAATATGCAGTACTGTAGTGTAGACTAATGATGTTATCAATATGCAGTACTGTACTGTAGACTAATGATGTTATCAATATGCAGTACTGTTGTGTAGACTAATGATGCTATCAACATACAGTACTGTAGTGTAGACTAATGTGTTATCAATATGCAGTACTGTAGTGTAGACTAATGATGTTATCAATACGCAGTACTGTAGTGTAGACTAATGATGTTATCAACATACAGTGTGTAGACCACATGTTGTTTGTTAATACATACACTACCAGAGTACTGAATGTGGGTGTTTTGTGATAGAGATGTGAAATTAATGAATGGGTGGCCTATGACACAGCAATTTGAGAGTTCCTTCATCCTATTAGCTGCTGCAGCACCAGCTCTCTATCCATCTTTGTACCATAGGCAATATCACAACCATAATACATGTTCATTGCATCTTCAATATCTATTCACTTGTGAATAAGCTTGTTTCTGTTCTTATTTTCCCCCTAATAGAGCAATATTTGCCATTCCGTCGACGTCATTGTGCCACTCTGCTTGTGCTTGCTATAGCCTTGCAGTGCTGTGGAGCACATAAAGTCATCAGAGCCTCATTAAGCCCATGCTGTCAGTAAACAAGGACCCAGCATGGTTATTTTCCCATCAACTGGGGGAAAAGGCTGACGTAGCAAAGATGTATTACCTTGTTAGAATTTGCTCACAAGATAATGCTTGTAAATTCCATCTGTGCTCTTTGGGTTAGCGTGTGGAAGGTGTACGGCTGACCGACAAGGAGGCCATTTACAACCCAGAGTCAATGGTCAGGAGAGGATGACTCTGGTCAGCTGTGAAAGCAGAAGTGGGTGTATTCAGTGAGGTGAAACAGGCAGGACGTTGCAGATAACCCTCCTGACCAACTCCAGATGATGCCAGGAGTATAGGCCTGTATAAGAATAATACAAAGCAGGGCTTTTTTTAAATTGTATTTTTTTAAATCGGGCTACAATGAAAACCTTCTTTGATGTGACTATTGTTCACACGCTGACAGCTCAGCAAATCCCATAGGACTTGCAAGACACGAAGGAAACATTTCCAGGCATCACACAGCTCCTCGGCATACACAAACCAACGACCTGACTTTGACCTAACATTTGCCCCATGGTTACGGATGTGACTTCACAACCACACACTTGGAACGTCGCAGATCGGAATGTCATGAAAATAGCTGACGCAACTCCTTATTATAATTTACATTGTCAGATAGGCATGTTTGTTGTAAATAATACACGTCTATATGATATCTCTACATATCACGTATACGTTCACCTATACAACACTGTGCCCTGCTGAATGGCGCCCTGTCTGGGTCGGCCTCAGGTTTATCCTTGTTGGTGCTAACGCAGCACTCCAGTCCTCTGGGGGATATAGGACATGGAATAGTTGGCCCAGTTGGAGGTGTTAAACGCCATCACACAGAACAGAGAGCAACTCATCACCGTCTCATTGGGGTGGCAGGTAGCCTAGTGGTTAGAGCGTTGGACTAGTAACCGAATGGTTGCAAGATCGATTCTCCGAGCTGACAAGGTAAAAATCTGTCGTTCTGCCCCTGAACAAGGCAGTTAACCCACCGTTCCCAGGCCATCATTGATAATAAGAAAAAAATCTGACAGATCTCACAGAGAGGTCTGTTCCGCTGTCAGGAGCTGTCACAGTGCCATCTCTTCTCAGCACACCATCAGATCCGACCCTTAAGCCTACCACCGTCAGATGAGATCCTGAGATCTACCACTGTCAGATCCTTAGGCCTACCACTGTCAGATCAGACCCTTAGTCCTACCACAGTCAGATCCTTAGTCCTACCACAGTCAGATCAGACCCTTAGGCCTACCACCGTCAGATCCTTAGGCCTACCACCGTCAGACCCTTAGGCCTACCACCATCAGATCAGACCCTTAGTCCTACCACCGTCAGACCCTTAGGCCTACCACCGTTAGACCCTTAGGCCTACCACCGTCAGATGAGATCCTAAGGCCTACCACCGTCAGATCAGACCGTTAGTCCTACCACTGTCAGATCCTTAGGCCTACCACCGTCAGATCCTTAGGCCTACCACCGTCAGATCCTTAGGCCTACCACCGTCAGATCAGACCCTTTGTCCTACCACTGTCAGATACTTAGGTCTACCACCATCAGATCCTTAGCCACCGTCAGATCCTTAGGCCTACCACCGTCAGATCAGACCTTTAGGCCTACCACCGTCAGATCCTTAGGCCTACCACCGTCAGATCAGACTGTTAGGCCTACCACCGTCAGATCAGACCGTTAGGCCTACCACCGTCAGATCAGACCCTTAGGCCTACCACCGTCAGATCCTTAGGCTTACCACCGTCAGATCAGACCCTGCGTATGAATGCATCACAGTGCATGTGGGAGAAGGGTGTGTGTGTGTGTGTGTGTGTGTGTGTGTGTGTGTGTGTGTGTGTGTGTGTGTGTGTGTGTGTGTGTGTGTGTGTGTGTGTGTGTGTGTGTGTGTGTGTGTGTGTGTGTTTAAAGTTTCAATGTCACCCACACAAGTACAGTGAAATGCCTTTCTTGCAAACTCTCAACCCGACAGTCCAGTAATCAATATCAATGTAGTAATACAAATAACATAAGGTAAAAGAAAAACACACTAAAAATAAGAATAAGAAATAAGAACAGGAGATGTAAGGAAGCTATATACAGGGTCAGTTCCAGAACCAGATTTATACTGAACAAAACTATAAAACGCATCATGCAACAATTTCTAAGATTTTACTGAGTTACATTTCATATAAGGTAATCAGTCAATTTAAATACATTCATTAGGCCCTAATCTATGGATTTCACATGACTGGGAATACAGATACGCATTTGTTGGTCACAGATACCTTACATTTCTAGGATCTTTTATTTCAGTTCATGAAACATGGGATCAACACTTAACATGTTGCGTTTAGATTTTTGTTCAGTATACAATGAGCAGGGATACTGCCGTGATACATACAGTAGATACAGTACTGTATGTATAGGGGTAAGGGGACTAGGCATCAGGATAAATGACAAACAGAGTAGCAGCAACGTATATAATGATTGTATGTGTGTGTGTGTGTGTGTGTGTGTGTGTGTGTGTGTGTGTGTGTGTGTGTGTGTGTGTGTGTGTGTGTGTGTGTGTGTGTGTGTGTGTGTGTGTGTGTGTGTGTGTGTGTGTGTGTAGTCCTGTGAGTGTGTAGAGTCCAGTGAGTGTGTAGAGTCCAGTGAGTGTGTAGAGTCCTGTAAGTGTGTAGAGTCCTGAGTGTGTAGAGTCCTGAGTGTGTAGAGTCCTTTGAGTGTGTAGAGTCCAGTGAGTGTGTAGAGTCCAGTGAGTGTGTAGAGTCCAGTAAGTGTGTAGAGTCCTGTAAGTGTGTAGAGTACTGAGTGTGTAGAGTCCTGAGTGTGTAGAGTCCTGAGTGTGTAGAGTCCTGAATGTGTAGAGTCCTGAGTGTGTAGAGTCCTGTGAGTGTGCAGAGTCCTGTGAGTGTGCAGAGTCCTGTGAGTGTGTAGAGCCCTGTGAGTGTGTAGAGTCCAGTGAGTGTGCAGAGTCCTGTGAGTGTGCAGAGTCCTGTGAGTGTGCACAGAGACAGATAGTCATTCTATTAGCTATTTAGCAATCTTATGGCTTAGGGATAGAAGCTGTTCAGGATCCTGTTGGTGTCAGATTTTATGCCCTGTCTATGGCTTGGGCGGCATGAGTCGATTTTCCGGGCCTTCCTTTTCACATTGCCTGATATAGAGGTCTTGGATGGCAGGTAGCTCAGCCAGTGATATACTGGGCTGTCCGCACCACCCTTTGTAGCGTAATGCTATCGAGGGTGCTGCTGTTGCCATACCAAGCAGTGATGCAGCCAATCAACTTTTTTAAGATTTGGGGGCTCATGCCAAACCTTTTCAACCTCCTGAGGGGAGGTGCGCCGTCTTCACGACTGTCCATATGTGTATGGACCATTTTAAGTCCTTAGTGATTTGGACACCAGGGAACTGGCTCCACTGCAGCCCCGTCAACGTGGATGGAGGCATGCTCCTTGGTCTTGCCTGAGGGGTTGTTGTCCTGGCCCCACACTGCCAGGTCAGTGACCTCCTCCATATATGCGGTCTCATCGTCGTCGGTGATCAGGCCAACCACCCTCATGTTGTCAACAAACTTAATGATGCTGTTGGAGTTGTCCGTGGCCATGCAGTTGTGGGGAAACAGAGAGTACAGGAGGGGACTAAGCACACACCCCAGTGGGGCTCCTGTGTTGATGGTCAGCGTGGCGGAGGTGACGATGCCTACCCTCACCACCTTTTTTTAAATGTTTTATTTTTTACCTTTATTTTACCTTTATTTTACTATGCAAGTCAGTTAAGAACAAATTCTTATTTTCAATGACAGCCTAGGAACAGTGGGTTAACTGCCTGTTCAGGGGCAGAACGACAGATTTGTACCTTGTCAGCTCAGCGATTCGAACTTGCAACCTTTCGGTTACTAGTCCAACGCTCTAACCACTAGGCTACCCTGCCGCCCCCTGGTCAATCCATCGGGAAGTCCACAATCCAATTACAGAAGGAGGTGTTCAGTCCCAGGGTCCTAAGCTTGGTGACGAGTTTGGAGGGCACTATGGTGTTGAACTCTGAGCTGTGTGTGTGTGCGTGTGCACTTTCTTTCCTACATTATCAAGACCCCAGGTCCTGAATTTGTTAAAATGCTATTTTAAGCTTAAGGGCTAGGTTTATGGTTTAGGGTTTTGGGGTTAGGTTTAGGGTTTAGGGTTTTTGGGGTTAGGTTCAGGGTTAGGGTAGATATAATTTTTAGTGGTGAAACATTTTTATACTCCAAATAGACCTGAAATTTCACGAAAACACAGCTGTGTGTGTGTGTGTATTCTGCATCCCATCAGAGCCAAGGCTGCCAATACTCCTACAAAAATAACAGAATACATAATTTAGAATCTCAGTGGGTATCGTTTACCCAGTTGGTTGAAGATCAGTGTTCCGCAGTTTCCTCTGAACGTTTAATCATTTTTCTGTACAGTCCTTCATCATGAGAGGCCATTTCAACTATACGTCAAAAAGCAGGTTGAATCAGAATGCAGTCACAGGAAATAACTACGGCTGCGTTAAGACAGAATTGGGCTTTTGACCTTGTCTGGCTACCCAAACTACTTGCGCCGGCCAAACACTATGCCACGCCCACGGACATTAGTTTCTTCTCCTCAATGAGTCTGGATCTGAGTACCTTCTCAAAGATTCTAGAATGCAAACACACTCTAACTGTTCTGATTGGTCCCAGAAACCGATGTTTTGGGCCAGAGCAGGGTAAAGCAGCGTTTTGACAATTCATCATTGGCTTTGATACTCTGGATAGAGATGATTCAATCGCTGAAAACGTTTGTACAACACCCCTCATTTTATCATCACCACAAAAGACTTCAATGATGGCAGTCTCAGACTGAAGTATGTCGAGAACCTACAGCAGCGGAACAATTCAGTTTGAGTCATCAGGCAACTTTTGACCAATCACATCAGATCTTTTCAGATCAGATGTTTCTCAGAGCTGATCTGATTGGTCAAAAATACCAATTAGTGAGAAAAAAAAGATCAGAATTGAGCTGTCTACATGTCTACATGTGTTTTGGTGAAATGAGTACAAAATATAACTGTGAATTGAAATCTGCCTTTTGTAGGTCTGTGGATCAATTTCCAAAAGCAGGGGCCTCCGACTCAATAAATAAATCAAATGTGGGCCCCCATTGACTTTGCTAGTCACTCTCACTCAGATATTACATTAACATGCAAGAAGTTATGGCAAAAAGGATATAATTGCAGGAAATTAGTTGTAGAACTGAAATATTGTCTCTCTGCCTCCTGGCAAAATAATTAGAATTGCATGAAATTTCTTATAAAACATGCAACATTGTCTCTCCGCACCATGTCAAAAATGTACTTTTAACGTACATGTTTCTCTCCCGCGTCAAAACGGGGGCCAATAAAATGTTTTGCCCACAAGGTGGGAGGACTCCTGGTATAACGCACTTAGTTAAGAGAGTCAAAAAATGAATTGAGTGCAGAAATGAATTGAGTGCACAAATCAGTTGACTGCATGTGTGGGTACGCAGACCTCCAAGCCACTGCGGCCCCACTGCGGCCCCTCATGATGAGTTCATATGTTTTATGGCCCCCCACCCCTATCAAAGTTCCCCATCCCAACCAACTAACCAACCAATCAGTCCCCCCCATCAATGTTCCCCATCCCAACCAACTAACCAACCAATTAGCCCCCTCTGAAAAACAGCCAGCCAAACTAACCAACCAATCAGCCCACCCCGAAACAAAGCCAATCGACTAACCAACTAATCAGCCCCCCCGAAACACGGAGGAACTGTTTTTAATACTACACCTGATCATGATGAAGACAGTAATGAAATTCAGCAAAGCAGCTTACAGTAGGGCTTAGAGACGGTTAATCCCTTAATACTGCAGCATGCTGTCCACATGAAAGGTGATGATTAGATCAGGGGTTTGATTGACAAATGCTCTCAGCCACATCCATTGGAGTGGAGACAAGAGGACAGCTCCAGTCGGGAAATTGGCTACAACACAAATTAATGCAACCGCCTAAAGCCGACCGCAAATGCAAATTCGCTTTATACATCCTGCTGTATTTTCGGTGAGCCGATGGGGACATTACTGGCAATGATCAATATGGGAAAACGGGAATAGTTTCTATTGGGCTACCTCGTGAATTATTCAAACATGTTTGGCTGTTTCTCCTCTATGGCATGACTGGGTGATAAGATTCAATAAAACTATGTTAGTTGGACAAAAGGGACAGATTGGGCTTTAAGTAAGAACTAAAATATGAAGTATAGGTCGTATATAGTGCATTCGGAAAGTATTCAGACCCCATGAGTTTTTTCCACATTTTGTTACGTTACAGCCTTCTAAAATGTATTCATTCCTGTACACAAGCCTGGCACACCTGTATTTGGGGAGTTTCTCCCATTCTAATCTGCAGATCCTCTCAAGCTCTGTCAGCTTGGATGGGGAGCATCGCTGCATTCAGGCCGAAGAGTTTAATCTTTGTTTCATCAGACCAGAGAATATTGTTTCTCATGGGCTGAGTGTCCTTTAGAGGCCTTTTGTGCAAACTCCAAGAGGGCTGTCATGTGCCTTTTACTGAGGAGTGGCTTCCGTCTGGACACTCTACCACGAAGGCCTGATTGGTGGAGTGCTGCAGAGATGGTTGTCCTTCTGGAAGGTTCTCCCATCTCCACAGAGGAACTCTGCAGCTCTGCCAGAGTGACCATCAGGTTCGTGGTCACCTCCCTGACCAAGGCCCTTCTCCCCTGATTGCTCAGTTTGGCCAGGCAGCCAGCTCTAGGAAGAGTCTTGGTGGTTCCAAACTTCCACTGAGGCCACTGTGTTCTTTGGGACCTTCAATAATGCATAAGTGTTTTGGTACCCTTCCCCAGATCTGTGCCTCGACACAATCCTGTCTCTGAGCTCTTCATACAATTCCTTCGACCTCATGGCTTGGTTTTTGCTCCGACATGCACTGTCAACTGTGGGACCTTATATAGACAGGTGTGTGCCTTTCCAAATCATGTCCAATCATTTTAATTTATCACAGGGGAACTCCAATGAAGTTGAAGAAACATCTCAAGAATGATCAATGGAAACAGAATGTACATGAGCTAAATTTCAAGTCTCACAGCAAAGGGTCTGAGTATTTATGTAAATAAGGTATTTCTGTTATTTATTTTTAAGACATTTGTAAAAAAATATATATATATATCTAAAAACGGTGTATTGAGTGTAGATTAATGTGGGGGGAAAAAAATTATTTGATCTATTTTAGAATAAGGCTGTAACGTAACAAAATGTGGAAAAAGTCAAGGCGTCTGACTACTTTCTGAATGCACTGTAGATGCCCTTGACAGGCTGTGGCGTTTCTCTTTTATGTTTTTCCTCATTCGTTCTAACTGAACACCTGGCATTCCATCCTGGGAAAAAAATTAAAAAACACAAAGTTTTATCTGAACAGAAAGCTCTGAAAACAGCAGCAGATGTTGTGGGCAAGGCCACTGGGGGCAACAGTCAACAGGGATCAGCATTTCAATAACTATATTTGGAGAGCTTTGCAGAGGCAGTGTGTGTGTGTATGTAAGTGTGTGTGCGTATGTGTGTGTGTGTGCATGCGCACGTGCAGATTGGAACAAGATTCACTAAATCTGTGGCGTTGTGAATATAGAAATGCAGGTAAAAAGCAATTGGCATATAACCCTTCAACTAACCTAATTGGGGCTATACAGTATTCATTAAACCACGTTGAAATGTATTAAGGTTTCCCAGTGTAGCTGTATCAGTAATGGGGCACTTTGATAGAGGAACACAGTCACTGTTACCATCTCAGATGTTCAGGCTTGGATGAGAAATCACACTACTTTATCTTACTTCTCTTAAATCAGACTACTTTATCTTAGGTCTCTTAAATCAGACTACTTTATCTTAGGTCTCTTAAATCAGACTACTTTATCTTACTTCTCTTAAATCAGACTACTTTATCTCAGGTCTCTTAAATCAGACTACTTTATCTTACTTCTCTTAAATCAGACTACTTTATCTTACTTCTCTTAAATCAGACTACTTTATCTCAGGTCTCTTAAATCAGACTACTTTATCTTAGGTCTCTTAAATCAGACTACTTTATCTTACTTCTCTTAAATCAGACTACTTTATCTTACTTCTCTTAAATCAGACTACTTTATCTTACTTCTCTTAAATCAGACTACTTTATCTTACTTCTCTTAAATCAGACTACTTTATCTCAGGTCTCTTAAATCAGACTACATTATCTTAGGTCTCTTAAATCAGACTACTTTATCTTACTTCTCTTAAATCAGACTACTTTATCTTAGGTCTCTTAAATCAGACTACTTTATCTCAGGTCTCTTAAATCAGACTACTTTATCTTAGGTCTCTTAAATCAGACTACTTTATCTTACTTCTCTTAAATCAGACTACTTTATCTCAGGTCTCTTAAATCAGACTACTTTATCTTAGGTCTCTTAAATCAGACTACTTTATCTTACTTCTCTTAAATCAGACTACTTTATCTTAGGTCTCTTAAATCAGACTACTTTATCTCAGGTCTCTTAAATCAGACTACTTTATCTTACTTCTCTTAAATCAGACTACTTTATCTCAGGTCTCTTAAATCAGACTACTTTATCTCAGGTCTCTTAAATCAGACTACTTTATCTTACTTCTCTTAAATCAGACTACTTTATCTCAGGTCTCTTAAATCAGACTACTTTATCTTAGGTCTCTTAAATCAGACTACTTTATCTTAGGTCTCTTAAATCAGACTACTTTATCTTAGGTCTCGTAAATCAGACTACTTTATCTTACTTCTCTTAAATCAGACTACTTTATCTTACTTCTCTTAAATCAGACTCTTTATCTCAAAATCAGACTACTTTATTTTAGGTCTCTTAAATCAGACTACCTTATCTTAGGTCTCTTAAATCAGACTACTTTATCTTACTTCTCTTAAATCAGACTACTTTATCTTACTTCTCTTAAATCAGACTACTTTATCTTAGGTCTCTTAAATCAGACTACTTTATTTAAATCAGACTTCTCTTAAATCAGACTTTACTCTTAAATCAGACTACTTTATCTCAGGTCTCTTAAATCAGACTACTTTATTTTAGGTCTCTTAAATCAGACTACTTTATCTCCGGTCTCTTAAATCAGACTACTTTATCTTACTTCTCTTAAATCAGACTACTTTATCTCAGGTCTCTTAAATCAGACTACTTTATCTTACTTCTCTTAAATCAGACTACTTTATCTCAGGTCTCTTAAATCAGACTACTTTATCTTAGGTCTCTTAAATCAGACTACTTTATCTTAGGTCTCTTAAATCAGACTACTTTATCTTAGGTCTCGTAAATCAGACTACTTTATCTTACTTCTCTTAAATCAGACTACTTTATCTTACTTCTCTTAAATCAGACTACTTTATCTCAGGTCTCTTAAATCAGACTACTTTATTTTAGGTCTCTTAAATCAGACTACCTTATCTTAGGTCTCTTAAATCAGACTACTTTATCTTACTTCTCTTAAATCAGACTACTTTATCTTACTTCTCTTAAATCAGACTACTTTATCTTAGGTCTCTTAAATCAGACTACTTTATTTTAGGTCTCTTAAATCAGACTACTTTATTTTAGGTCTCTTAAATCAGACTACTTTATCTCAGGTCTCTTAAATCAGACTACTTTATTTTAGGTCTCTTAAATCAGACTACTTTATCTCCGGTCTCTTAAATCAGACTACTTTATCTTACTTCTCTTAAATCAGACTACTTTATTTTAGGTCTCTTAAATCAGACTACATTATCTTAGAACTTTTAAATGGGGCTACTTTATCTTAAATCTATTAAATCAAGCTACTTAATCTAATCTCTTAAATCAGGCTACATTTTCTTCACAAGTTCTCAATTTTAAGTATTCAGCTGTACAATGAATGTTATTTCTGACAAAAGAAAAACTCCTATTGCCATAATAGCAATTGTAGCATCAGCTGTGTCTACACGGATGTTATGATATTGTTTGGGAACAGGACTAGTGGTCTCTAGCTACTAACAGCTATAGCATTTTTAGCTCGCATTTCAGCGGAGGCATGTGCTTTCCTTTGATTCTGCCAACACATGCAGAATGTCACTGTGTGTTAGCAAAGATTGGAGGCTCTGCTGTGACCAGAGCTGGGCCTTGTTAAATTGATCCCCCCTATGTCAGTGTTTTAGAGCTGTCAACCGACATGAACCGTGACTGCCAGTTGGAAAATTGCTTCAAAAGGACTAAGATGTAACGTCGTTGAAAATCACTCAACTATAACGGCCATCGTACTTAGATCATATTCAGGCAGCGTGTCCCGATACCAACACCGAAAAAGGCCCAACGTACCATGGCTATAGCACATTGATGGAAAACACACAGTTCAACTGTTACAATTCAGGCTAGTTGATCTGTATCTTCCGCAAAAGGAAGCCCTGGACTGGAATGGGGATTTCAGATTCGATCTGCTTGACCCCAAAACGACAGATAGCAGAGACATGAAAACAACTTTTACTGAGTTATCGACACAGACGTTTTCTTCTTCTTTGTCCATTCGTCACTGTCATTTCTTTCAAATTCAGTCCTGCATGCCCTTAAAAGGGCTCTTTCTCCAGCCTCATTGTGCTTTCTGAAATGCAACTATAGTTTAAGGCCACTAAATAACAGTTGAAAGGTACCAAATATTAAGTGTAACCTAAATATACTGGCTGAGTGACAACCTAATCACCTTCGCACATACAGTGCCTTCAGAAAGTAGTCATACCACAGGAGGTTGGTGACACCTTAATTAGGGAGGACCGGCTCATAGTAACGGCTGGAACGGAATAAATTGAATGGGATCGAACTCGTCAAACACATGGTTTCCATGGTGTTTGACAACATTCCATTCACTCAATTACAGCCATTATGATGACCATCCTCCCTTCAGCAGCCTCCTGTGATTCATACACCTTGACTCATTTCCACATTGTGTTGTGTTACAGCCTGAATTTACACTTACACACAATACCACATAATGACAAAGTGAAAACATGTTTTTAGAAATGTTTGTAAATTTATATGAAAATGAAATAAAGAAATATCTAATTCACATAAGTATTCACAACCCTTTACTATGACTCTCAAAGTTGAGCTCAGGTGCATCCAATTTCCTTTCATCATCCTTGAGATGATTTGATGGTAGTCCACCTATGGCCAAGTCAATCGTTTGGACATGAAACACACCTGTCTATATAAGGTCCCACAGTTGACAGTGCATATCAGAGCAGAACCTATACCATGAAGTCCAAGGAACTGTCTGTAGATCTCTGAGATATAATTGTGATGAGGCATATATGTGAGGAAGGGTAGAAAACAATATCTAGAGTAGAGGTCGATTATGATTTTTCAACGCCGATACCGATAACGATTATTGGAGGACCAAAAAATCCGCTACCGATTAAATCGGCAAAATTTTTTACAATGTATTTGTAATAATGACAATTACAACAATACTGAATTAACACTTATGTTAACTTAATTTAATACATCAATAAAATCAGCCTCAAATAAATAATGAAACATGTTCAATTTGGTTTAAATAATGCAAAAACAAAGTGTTCCTAGGCCGTCATTGTAAATAAGAATGTGTTCTTAATAATAACTGACTTGCCTAGTTTTATATAGGTGTAAAATAATAATAAATATATTTTTTAAAATTAATCGGTCGACCTCTAATCTAGAGTGTTGAAAGTTCCCAAGAGGACAGTGATCTCCGTCATTGGGAAATTGAAAAAATATGTAACGACCTCCTCGAGCTTGCCATCTGACCAAACTGAGCAAACCAGGTAAGATGGACCTTGGTCAGGGAGATGACCAAGAACCCAATGACCACTCTGATAAAACTACAGAGTTCCTTGGCTGAGATGGGAGAACCTGCCAGAAGGACAAGACTTTATCTACAGCACTTCACCAATCTGGGCTTTAAGGGAGAGTGGCCAGACAGAAGCCACTCCTGAGAAAAAAGGCACATGACAGCACACCAAAGGACACATGAAAGACTGAGAGCATAAGGCAAAAGCATATGTGGTCTGATGAGACAGAAAATGTAACTCTTTGGCCTGAATGCACCAGGCACAGCCCATCATACATCTAACATTTATTGGGTTTTATTAGTTAAGACATGTAATTGTTTCTAGTTGTCACTAGTTTGCGTTGTCTTATGTAAGGAAGCATGTTGTTTTACACACACACACACACACACACACACACACACACACACACACACACACACACACACACACACACACACACACACACACACACACACACACACACACACACACACACACAGTCGGTCTGCTGTTGTATTTGTGCTGTTGCCAGTCTCTTCCCTTTTGTCTTGCATTGTTTTTGTTTGTGCTTTTCTTAATCCCAGGCCTTTTGCCTCTTGCCAAGCCATCATTGTAAATATGAATTGGTTCTTAATTGACTAGCCTGGTTAAATAAAAAATAAAACATAATTCCTACCATGAAGCATGGTGGTGGCAGCATCGTGCTATGGGGATGCTTTTCAGCAGCAGGAACTGGGAGACTAGTAAGGATAGTGGGAACAATGAATGGAGCCAAATACAGGCCAATCCTGGATGAGAACCTGCTTCAGAGTGCAAACGACCTTAGACTGGGGGCGAAGATTTACATTCCAACAGGTCGATGACCACAAGCATATAGCCAAAGCAAAGCTAGAATCACTTCGGAACAATAATCTGAAAGTCCTTGAGGGGCCCAGCCCAAGCCCAGACATGAATCCCACTAACAATCTGTGGAAAGACTTGAAGATTGCTGTTCACCATCACTCCCCATCTAACTTAACAGAGTTTGAGAAAATCTGCAAGCAAGAATGGGAGAAAATCCTCAAATCCAGATGTGCAAAGCAGATACGGACATACCCAAGACGACTCAAAGCTATAATCGTCGCCAAAGTATTGACTCAGGTGTGAATACGTATGTTAAATTAGATATTTTCTGTATTTCATTTTCAATTCATTTGCTAAATTTTTAAAAAACATGTTTTCCCTTTATCATTATGGGGTATTGTGTGTAGATGGGTGAGAGAGAGAAAAAAATGTAATCCATTTTGAATTCAGGCCGTAACACAACAAAATGTAGAATAAGTCAAGGGGTGTGAATACTTTCTGAAGGCAGTGCGCACTCTATTGTTCTAATGCCGCATGAATCATTTCCTGCCCGACCATTCTAATAATCCACCCTTAACGATGGAGGCTGACCATAGCCTGCTGTATTTTGACATTTATATTCAACCCTCACAAGCTATCATTGTAATTACATAATACAGTACAAACGAGGGAACTCCATAGGTGTCACATACATAGGAATTGGAAGCAACAAAGCAGGTCATGCACAAAATAGAGCTTCACCAAAACATGTTGAAATCATCCAACCACCAGGAGTATTTCAGATTACCTCTAATGCATAAAGACTTGGAAACGGTTGACGACACAGCATACATTTACAACATTAATCTTCCATGACAAAAGTCCATTGGGGGAATACAAAGAAAGGCAAATGCAACAACATCTTTTTTTTATTTTTTTATTCTCCCCCAGTCATCAATTCCCGCATTCACATGTAAAAAATGTACTGTCAAGAATTCCAATGAAGCTCAATCTATTTGCCCTATATCCTACCCTGACTAGCTACCGTGCAACAAAAATGTATATAAAAATATATATTTTTTTTTTGAGGGCATCCAAACACCTGGAATGCTGGAGATTCAACCTTTTCATAAAATATTGAGTGGCAATGTAGAATGCATAATGATAGCAAGTTCCTAACGTGTAGCATTGAATATTAAAACCACTGTAATATCTTGAGTATTGTGTGTACTGTACATGATGTAGTCAAGTCATTAACCCTTGAAAGTCCAATTCTGACCCCTTTATACTCAAGTCGATTCCAACAATCTTTGAAGCTACATTTCATAACGTTGAAAGCAACACAGAATCTTACAGTGTTGCACATTAGTAACTAGCTAATACAGTCTATGTTGATGCAAAGAGAACCCCATTTAAGAGAGAGAACCCCATTTAAGAGAGAGAACCCCATTTAAGAGAGACCCCCATTTAAGAGAGAGAACCCCATTTAAGAGAGAGACCCCATTTAAGAGAGAGACCCCATTAAAGAGAGAGACCCCATTTAAGAGAGAGACCCCCATTTAAGAGAGAGAATCCCATTTAAGAGAGAACCCCATTTAAGAGAGAGACCCCATTTAAGAGAGAGAACCCCATTTAAGAGAGAGACCCCATTTAAGAGAGAGACCCCATTTAAGAGAGAGACCCCCATTTAAGAGAGAGAATCCCATTTAAGAGAGAGAACCCCATTTAAGAGAGAGAATCCCATTTAAGAGAGAGAATCCCATTTAAGAGAGAGAACCCCATTTAAGAGAGAGACCCCCATTTAAGAGAGATAATCCCATTTAAGAGAGAGAATCCCATTTAAGAGAGACCCCCATTTAAGAGAGAGAATCCCATTTAAGAGAGAACCCCATTTAAGACGCAGAAAGATCAAAAGGAAGTGAAAACAGCGGTATCAGCCCTTTCTACTCTCTGCCCTATAATGGTTTTGTGGATTGCGGTGAATTCGTCCTGCTACCTAAGTGTTGTAGCTACCTAAGTGTTGTAGCTACCTAAGTGTTGTAGCTACCTAAGTGTTGTAGCTACCTAAGTGTTGTAGCTAGCATGTTAAATCAACAAAGAGAGAGAGACTTTCTGACAAAATCACTAATAGTCGAGTCCAAGTCCAAGTCTTGAACAAATGTCCTTTGTTTCTTCTGGCATACACACTTAACTGTAAACGCACCACGAAAGACGGATTCAAACTAAAATCGTCCTTGGGAAGGACTGTCAAGGTTATATCTGGAGTGAATGTATTCATTGCTGCACATTATGTCTGATCAAACTAAGGCAGCCCGGAGAAAGATGCTGATGCATGGGAGACACTCTAAATGGCACACACTAAACGCAATTAAGGCCCATCAAGATGAAGGTCAGGGGCTGTTTGAACGGACCAAGACGATTAGTGCCTCAACATGGCGGTGTATTTAGAGCCCATGCTCTGCCAAGGACGCTGTGCTACTCCCCCTTTCTCAACTCTACTTCTTCCTAATTGTACTCATTCTTTTAAGTCCGTCCAACAAAACTAACCGTTTTGAGAGTGGAGGGAAACTCAAGGCAGATCAGGTCAGCAATTCGAATGCCATCATACTGTTCTCTACTTACTGGCATTCTATCCACTTCCCTAAAGCACTTTAGTCAAAGTATCCTATGTGGAACGGACCGTGGACCAAATGACTTCCACTTTCAAGTATCGGATAGAGAGACACTAAGAGTAGTTCTAAGATGAATAACTGGACATAAAGATGTATTGGCAACATGGCTGCACGGAGACAAAACCCTGCCGTAATCAACTCACGTGTGCTACCGTTTGTAGTTCCGCATGATAGCAGAGCATATTGTGAAGAAAAATATATATCTAAATAAATCGCTGAATGGTGTGTGTGTACATCTTTTAAATTATGTCCACAAGCTAATCACATCATGACACTCATCAAGACACTAACACATTAGTGATCACATTAATTCTCCTTAAACATTTCCAGTTTATGTGGTGAGTTTAGCAGAGCCTCCAAGCTGCTTTTTGGATGCATACACAGTTGAAGGTTAGGGGGGACAACACAATGTTTCTACTAAACAATGAATGTCTGCACAAAAAAGGAATCACTGGTGAGTACCCCCCCTCCCCCACCCAGTTCCTCCAAAACACGGAGACCTAAAGTTTCTGCTTTGTGGCCTCAGATCTGAATTTAACAGAATGTGAATGTTACATAATAGTGTAATACCAATATCCTATAAACATACACTTAATCCAGATACTGTGATCTTTTCCCAGAGGTAACGATTTTTCTCATCTCTAAGATAAAATGTTTTGATGTGGAATATTAATGCTTGCCTAATACTATAATCTCTGCCTCGATCCTGCTGTCTGTAAACAGGGGTTACATACTTGTAATGTAAACAGAGATTTCTCTCACTCGTGTTTTATGTCTAATGTACTACAGCATTGACCTAAGTGGACGTCTGGTTGAAACACTTTGGAGAAAAAAAAGCTTTTCAGAATTCATCCGGTAATAACAATGTATGATTTTGTTTGTATCAATCTCTGGATTGATACAAACACTTTCAATGGCAAAAGTGATTTGAGTTTTTTGTGTTCCATTTATATACTTCAATAAAATAAAACCGGACATCGGTGGCAAACTCTCAACACCGCATCCTCTGTAGATCGTTTGTCTCTGTAGTTTAAACACAGAAATCTACCGATGTATAATCTACCGATGTATATAAATTGTCAGAGACCATTACTAGTACTTAAAAATAAATGCCACACACTGTACTCTTAAGAAAAATGGGTTCCAAAAGGGTTCTTTTGGAACCCATTTTTTGGAACCCCATCTTTTGGAACCCCAAACAGCATTGCTTGCTGGGTTTCTGTACAGCACTTTGAGATATCAGCTGATGTACGAAGGGCTATATAAATCAATTTGATTTGATTTGATTTGATTCGGCTGATCACATTGTTTTCTGGGGAGAGAACAGGCAAAATGGTAAAGGAGGCGATGCACCTTCCTCTAATGGAATTCTGTCCTCTTTTTTCATGCTAATGTCTTGCAAAGGGCATATATGACGAGGGTAATGTTTAAGAATAATAATGGTGGGCTCTACCTCGTTGCACTACAGCCAATCCTTAGTTTTGTCTCATGTCGAACTGAAACCTTAGGCATGTGTTGGCGTGCCGTGGACGTGAAGTTTGAGGTGCATGCTGGTTAACTGACACCATCTCTCCTCTTCTGGGATATTTACACACAATGTAGACCAAAGTGTGACGACAGATTTGCTCCCAAGCCAACTATGCCCCTAAGCCATTCTCCACGATGTCCATTCCTTTGCCTTTGATGAGACTGAGGTAGCTACTAGTTAAGGTGAAATACCATAGATAATAATTCACAGTCTGCAGTCAGGCACAAAATGAAGCGCGCCCATATTGCTCCCAGTAATCTGCAGTGCTATATCCTCATTAACAGTCATTACCACTTATTAACAGGCATTCCCTCTAAATCTACAGCTAATGACTTGATAAACACAGAAACGGAGAGAGCGCTAACCGAAACCCACTGGGGGTAACCTCCAATGTTACTTTTAGACTTTATAAGTCTCTCCCACGGTCTGCAGACCAGAGGCAGTCTATCCAGCAGACTACACTGTAGAGCCACAAGGCTATATAGAGAGTGTGGTACGCTCAGCCGAACACACCATTGGGTGCTCACTGCCTGCCCTCCAGGACATCTACAACACTAGGTTGTCATAGGAAGGCCATGAAGATCATCAAGGACCTCAGCCACCCGAAACCACGGCCTGTTCTCCCCACCTCCATCGCTGTATAGGAGTATCATGGCAAAAACTGTCAGACTGGCCAATAGCTCCTACCCCTGAGACCAACAGGCTGCTGAATAGCCAATAGGCAGCTACCTGCTCCTCCCTGCCCCCCTGCACCCCCGACTTCCCAAAACAACAGCCACCTACACGTTTCATTCTTGGTCAGAGTAAAGCCCTGTAGAATGCAGCTGTGTTGTACTGTAAGGGCTTCAGCAATGTTGTGGACAGTACTAAAAAGCTACAGCTATTTGTATCGTCATGTTCATGTAAAACATGTTGGATCTGTAGTTCTGATGCTTGTACCTTATCAAGTCGTATTTATTCCTCGGGAATCAGTCCAGTCAATAATTCCATAACATTCTGAGAAACAGTATGTTACATAATCAAGTTCAATGCTGGGCCTTTTTCTGGGTTTTAAAATGTAAAGCTTGATATCCTCCTGATCCTAGAGAGGTTGGTGATGCTCCAACGTCCCGTCATCATAATGCCAAACGCTGAGCAGCACTTCCTTTTTGGCATAATAATAAAAGCAGTGACATAACAATATTTAAAAATATATAAATATATATTCAGTAGTCGTCTGTGTTATTACTTAACCTTCCCATTTTACTAGACCGGTTCGAAAATGGGATTACAAATACAACAAAATATAGACCGAACAAAAAAAATACAAAACTGAGAACCGAATTTCGTTGAGGCATCTGTCCATCATATTTGGGAGATTATGAAGGTTTTTCCGTATCGGCTAGTTGATGGGAAGCTTTACCCAGCACCTTTAAGTGATATTGATTGGATTGATATGATATGCTTTGAAAACATTGTTTCTCTGGACAAGCTCCAATCTACCTTTGTAAAGGAACCGTATCGTCGCGGGTGGATGCCTCCCAAAGACTTTTAATATAAGCATTAATAATAGATGACATAGACGCTGCTCGAGGACTACATCAACAATATTTAGGTATCCAAACTCCTTCTCATAAGATCATGGACACCACTACACCCAAGAGGAATTCTTTATGAGTATCGAATGATATGATGCTGTAGGAAATCTGCAAAGTGTACAGTTTCTGCAGTTTTAAAATATATGCAGGATAAAAAATATCACATTTTGACATAGAAGGCACAAGAAGTTACAAATAGCACTTGATCAAACACAATCAGAGGGAAAGTATTACTGGTTGAATAAATATGCCTTATCGTGTATTAGACAGCAATGACAACATACAGTGCCTTCAGAAAGTATTCACACCCCTTGACTTTTTCCACATCTTGTTGTGTTACAGTCTGAATTTAAAATGGATTAAATAGAGATTTTTGGCGGGGTCACTGGCCTACACATAATGTCAAAGCAGAATTATGTTTTTTGAAAAAAATAAAAAAAATAAAAGCTGAAATGTCTTGAGTCAATAATTAATCAACTCCTAAATAAGCCTGAATAACTTCAGGAGTAAACATTTGCTTAACAAGTCACATAATAAGTTACATGGACTCACTCTGTGTGTAATAATAGTGTTTAACATGATCTTTTGAATGACTACCTCATCGCTATACCCCACACATAAAATTATCTGTTAGGTCGCTCAGTCGAGCAGTGAACTCCAAACACAGATTCAACCACAAAGACCAGGGAGGTTTTCCAATGCCTCGCAAATACTAACCTAATTGACAGAGTGAAAAGAAAGAATCCTGTACAGAATAAAAATATTCCAAAACATGCATCCTGTTTGCAACAAGGCACTAAAGTAAAACTGCAAAAAATGTTGCAAAGAAATCTACTTTATGTCCTGAATACAAAGTGTCATAATGCAAATCCAACACAACACATCAATGAGTAACACTCTTCTCAACCATGGTGGTGGCTGCATCATATTATGGGTATGCTTGTCATCGGCAAGGGAGTTTTTTTAATGATAAACAGAAACGGAATAGAAGTAAGAGCAGGCAAAATCCAATTCACCTTTCAGCAGGACAATAACCTAAAACACAAGGCCAAATCTACACTGGAGTTGCTTACCAAGATGACATTGAATTCTCCTAAATGGCCTAGTTACAGTTTTGACATAAATCATCTTGAAAGTCTATGGCAAGACTTGAAAATGGCTGTCTAGCAATGATCAACAACCAACTTGACAGAGCTTGAAGAATTTAAAAAACAATAATATGCTAATATTATATAATCCAGGAGTGCAACGCTCTTAGAGACTCACCAAGAAAGACTCACAACTCTTAGAGACTCACCCAGAAAGATTCACAGCTCCTAGAGACTCACCCAGAAAGACTCACAGCTCTTAGAGACTCACCAAGAATGTCTCACAGCTCTTAAGAGACTTCCCCAGAAAGACACACAGCTCTTAGAGAATCACCAAGAAAAACTCACAGCTCTTAGAGACTCACCAAGAAAAACTCACAGCTCTTAGAGACTCACCAAGAAAGACACACAGCTCTTAGAGACTCACCCAGAAAGACTCACAGCTCTTAGAGACTCACCAAGAAAAACTCACAGCTCTTAGAGACTCACCAAGAAAGACACACAGCTCTTAGAGACTCACCCAGAAAGACGATGTGATTCTAACATGTATTGGCTCAGGGGTGTGAATACTTATACAAATTAGATTTTCTTCATTTCATCTTCAATACATTTGCTAAAATGTCTAAAAACATGTTGTCACTTTGTCATTATGGGGTATTGTGTGTAGATGGGTGAGAAAACATATATATTTAATCTGTGTTGAATTCATGCTGTAACAACAAAATGTAGAATAAATCAAGGGGTATTTCTGAAGGCACTGCACTGTATGTACTAATGTAGCCAGGATTCTGTATGTTCATGTTCGTCTATCAATAATGCATGCAGAACCCATTGCCGTAGGGTTTATCAGAACCACAGTACTGTGCAAAGCTAGCCAATAATAATCTTTGGCTTTAACTGGTGGCCTCCAGATGTGAGGATGACTGATTTCTCCACTACACCCTCTGGTGCGTGAGTGGTGAGGAGGTGTCCTCTGCGTAATGAGGGTAATAACAGGAAGAAGGCGAGCTGGAAAAGAAGCAGGCCAGGCTGCGGGCCAAGCCTCACCACTCAATGTTATACGGGCCCACTCTCTCCGGAGGACACAGCAGTGGAAATGGACAGGGCATCTCCTTAAACCAATGGGACATCACTGATTCTGATATCCTAAGATGTCCAATAGCAGTACCACCTGTGGCTATTTCATTCTTGTCAAGGCAAGTCACAAAAATCATATACCATGTGACATGATATATCAATATATTGTAAATACAGTGCCATACATAACTATCCCACAAAGGCTTAAACTGACAGTCACAAAAGAGGTGTGTATTTTGCACAAATCTGCCATCTGTCACCTTCAATTCATGTTTAAACTCGTATCGCCACTGTCAGAGATTGTCCCCTTGGAGAGAGATGTTAACAAGAGGTGCTGTCAATGGGAAAAATGACTCGGATTTATCATGTTCAACTGAAGTTATAATAAACTGAACAAAACTATAAAAACACAACGTGCAAAAATTTCTACATTTTTACTGAGTTACAGTTCATATAAGGAAATCAGCCAATTGAAATAAATCCATTAAAGCCTAAATATGTGTATTTCACATGACTGGGCAGGGGTGCAGCCATGGGCAGGCCATGGAGGGCATAGGGACACCCACTGGGGAGCCAGGCCCAGCCAATCAGAATTTGATTTTTTTTCCCCCACGAAAGGGCTTTATTACTGACAGAAATACAGAGAAATACTCCTCAGCACCATCATCCCCAGTTCAGCTCATGAAACATGGGACCAACACGTTACATGTTGCGTTTAGATTTTTGTTTCGTATTTCTACCATATGGACCATGTGACGAATTGAAGTGTTTGGCATTGTGTGGCAACGAATCAAAAAAAGATCTGCTAACATTAACAGAATATCAGTGTCGGACTCTCTTAGTGCGAGTCAGCAGTCGAACACTGAACCCGCGGAAAGATAGTGGCTTTTCAACTTAATTGAGAGGGCTTCAGTTGTTCCTCATCTGTAACTGGCTTCTCCAGTGCTCTGTGAACCGAGCATTTGCCTAATCTGTGTGTGTTGATAAAACATCCAGCACTCTCTCTCTCTCTGGCAGATGGCTTCCTAAGGCCACAGAATGCCATTATGTGGGCAGTGCAGATTAACGAGGGACAAATGAGCACATACATTGAGTCACACAATATCACTGTCTGTCAACAAACTGCTGTAGTTGTCCTTACATGCAATATATTCTATCCTATCATAAAATATATAATGTCCTATATGTAATACATCCAACAATATTTCAGTCAATGAGAGGGATGTGAATGCAATAACAATGTAAATGCCAAGATGTGGTGAAAATAAGGTTGTGTAAGAGACCTATTTTCCATGTTCCAACCATCCGTATAATAGAGTAATTCATATGTGTGGTTATGTAACTGTGTGTATCACAACAGTCTTGACTCTTTAGCAGATGATAATTATCTGGGAAACAGAGGGGAGAATAAATTTAAAAAAATATTATTACATTACAATGAATTATTGAATTATGGAGACTTTTCATAATCCTCAAAATGCTACTGAAAATCACCCCGTCCGACTGTTCACTTTTATTCCTGTCTTGACCTCGCCGTTAGCCTCTCGGGTGGCTTCTTATGCTCAAAGTATCGATGGTGAAGATACCATGCTCAGAGCTGCTCATTTCATTCCAAATGAAAATAAATAGCGAAAAATATATACTTAGTATAATGGGTACTGTTGCTCTCAACCTCACAACAACCTCTCAATATCACAACAACCTCTCAACCTCACAACAACCTCTCAACCTCACAACAACCTCTCAATATCACAACAACCTCTCAACCTCACAACAACCTCTCAATATCACAACAACCTCTCAACCTCACAACAACCTCTCAACCTCACAACAACCTCTCAATATCACAACAACCTCTCAACCTCACAACAACCTCTCAATATCACAACAACCTCTCAACCTCACAACAACCTCTCAACCTCACAACAACCTCTCAACCTCACAACAACCTCTCAACCTCACAACAACCTCTCAACCTCACAACAACCTCTCAATATCACAGAAATATCTATTTCAAAGCTTGGCTTCTCTTCAGCGGACAGTGTGAACAAGCACTGTGGAAAACCACGTTACGAAAAGTGCAGCAATCATCTTTATCTACACAGGTTATTTGCAGACCCGCGTGGGGTCAAATAGTATTTGTTTTCTTTAGCTGTGCTTGATTGAGCTTGGCTGGCTCAGTGGAACGAACGGTCTCAGAAATGCAAACCCTGTCCATCTGGCACTCCAAGGAAGGCTCAATCAAATGCTCAAAGAGTATTTTAAAGACAATCAATACTGTTTGGACACAGTTCCGGTTATTTGTACAGGCCTCAGCTGTTCCAGCATTCTGTTCTTAAGCTCTTAGGGATCCTAGAGGTTTCCCTCTTGTCTGTCGCTGTGCAAAGTCAGCTGTGCTCGTTGGGACTGACGTCAAACAGTGACCTGAAGTCATCCGACCTGATCCCCGAGCGATGGGATTAACCCCTGGTACAGTATATGCATTGTTGCTTTCACTGACCCAGCATCACCAGTCATTTTAATCACAGCAGTCCCTGTAATGCTGAGCAATGCATGCTCGAGATGTGACAAGTGTCTTAATAATCAAATCTAATGGCAGCAGCCGCTTTAAAAATACACTTTTCTCTGTGAACAATGACTATTTTTGTTTGCAGAGGCTAGCGAAAGGAAGGATGGAGCGATTGTTTGTCCTGTGAAGTATCTTATTCTGCGGTAGTGTGCTGTAACTAAAGTACATTACCGCCTCATCACAGCTAAATGATTCATGAAAATGATCACTGGGACATTTTTGATTCTCTGGTCTGCAGATGGTTGAACCTACAGTACAGTAGTGCTGCACCAACAAGGCATAATATACTGTGTTAAATCATGGAAGACTGACTTGAAGCATTCAGGCTCAGGGGTCAACGTTCACACCACCCACTGAAAGACTGCAGACTGATCGTATGCCTTCGAGAAATGCCTTATTGTTACTTGAACTGAGCCGAATGCTCCACATAGCGGCGTATACTTCTGTTTGTTGCAGTGTGTTCCCAAGGCGATAAACTAACTGAATGTGACTAGGGAATCGGGTATCTCTGAGGCCCGTGGTTATAAGTTTGTGTCGATTACATGAGGCAGAGGCGACATCATCAATGAAAAAGGGTTGAAGATGTGTGCATATGTTTGTGTAGAAAAATCTGAATGAATTTGACCTGCCTTTATTCAGTAACACAGTATCTAGTCTTGTGTTACCATACTCCCAAGTGTAGGAAGCCTGGAGCTGAGGCTACAGCGTATCTGACCCATGGATCAAGTCTACCCCTCTGAGGATCTGTAAAATAGAGAGGAGCAGGTGGGTGAGAGAAGACTCATTTGAATATGGTTCACACTGCTAGGGAGTGAGAGGGCCCGGATCCAAGAGAATTGGATGAAGAACTAAGAACTTAAGAAAAGTCAACAAAAATATATATGAATCTTTCGCAAATCAGCATTAATTTGAATAGCTTAGAAGTACATTTCTACGCCATTTTCAATGTTTTGTAGACTTCAAAATCATTGAAAGAAACGGAAAGCAATGCAACTATATTTTAATGCTGCAGAGATTTATTTGATTTACGGCATTTAATGTAAGCCTGCAATTAAATCATTGTCAGCAGCAAATGTACATGATGTATGCCTACTGTCACAGCAGTAATTTACTGAACACTACAAGATACTGTAAAAATCACAATCTAAGTTTGCTACAAAAAAAAAGTCAAAAATGTTACGGGCAGCAGCAGCGATCGCAGGACTCATGGACTTGGGAGGAGATTCTGGACGGCAAGGGACCATGGGCACAGGCTGGAGAATATCGCCGCCCCAAGGCTGAGCTGGAGGCAGCGAGAGCCGAGAGGCGGTGGTATGAGGAGGCAGCACGGCAGCGCGGCTGGAAGCCCGAGAGGCAGCCCCAAAAATGTATTGGGGGGGGCACACGGGGAGTGTGGCGAAGGCAGCTAGGAGACCTGCGCCAATTTCCCGTGCTTACAGGATAGAGAGAGGGACCGGGCAGGCACCATGTTATGCCGTGAGGCGCACGGTGTCCCCGGTGCGTGTGCATAGACCGGTGCGGTACATCCCAGCGCCTCGTATCGGCCGGGCTAGAGTGGGCATCGAGCCAGGTGCCATGAAGCTGGCTCAGTGCATCTGGACTCCAGTGCTTCTCCTCGGGCCGGTGTACATGGCACCAGCCTTGCTCATGGGGTCCCCGGTTCGCCAGCACAGCCCAGTGCGGGCTATTCCACCTCGCCGCACTGGCCTGGCTACGGGGAGCATTCAACCAGGTAAGGTTGGGCAGGTTCGGTGCTCAAGAGCTCCAGTGCGACTTCACGGTCCGGTCTGTCCAGTGCCACCTCCACGTACCAGCCCTCCGGTGGCAGCCCCCCACACCAGGCTGTCTCTCTGTCTTCTCCCTACAGGTGCTCCCTCCTGTCCAGCGCTGCCAGAGCCTTCCTCCTCTCCAGCGCTGCCAGAGTCTCCCGTCTGTCCTGAGCGGCCAGAGTCTCCCATCTGTCCTGAGCGGCCAGAGTCTCCCGTCTGTCCTGAGCTGCCAGAGTCTACCGTCTGTCCTGAGCTGCCAGAGTCTCCCGTCTGTCCTGAGCTGCCAGAGTCTCCCGTCTGTCCTGGGCTGCCAGAGTCTCCCGTCTGTCCTGGGCTGCCAGAGTCTCCGGTCTGTCCTGAGCGGCCAGAGTCTCCCGTCTGTCCTGGGCTGCCAGAGTCTCCCGCCTGTCCTGAGCTGCCAGAGTCTCCCGTCTGTCCTGGGCTGCCAGAGTCTCCCATCTGTCCTGAGCTGCCAGAGTCTACCGTCTGTCCTGAGCTGCCAGAGTCTCCCGTCTGTCCTGAGCTGCCAGAGGCACCAGTCTGTCCTGAGCGGCCAGAGTCTCCCGTCTGTCCTGGGCTGCCAGAGTCTCCCGTCTGTCCTGGGCTGCCAGAGTCTCCGGTCTGTCCTGAGCGGCCAGAGTCTCCCGTCTGTCCTGGGCTGCCAGAGTCTCCCGCCTGTCCTGAGCTGCCAGAGTCTCCCGTCTGTCCTGGGCTGCCAGAGTCTCCCGCCTGTCCTGAGCTGCCAGAGTCTCCCGCCTGTCCTGAGCTGCCAGAGTCTCCCGCCTGTCCTGAGCTGCCAGAGTCTCCCGTCTGTCCTGGGCTGCCAGAGTCTCCCGTCTGTCCTGGGCTGCCAGAGTCTCCAGTCTGTCCTGGGCTGCCAGAGTCTCCCGTCTGTCCTGAGCTGCCAGAGTCTCCCGTCTGTCCTGAGCTGCCAGAGTCTCCCGTCTGTCCTGAGCTGCCAGAGTCTCCCGTCTGTCATGAGCTGCCAGAGGCGCCAGTCTGTCCTGAGCTGCCAGTCAGCCAGGAGCTGCCAGAGCCGTCAGTCAGCCAGGAGCTGCCAGAGTCGTCAGTCAGCCAGGAGCTGCCAGAGCCGTCAGTCAGCCAGGAGCTGCCAGAGCCGTCAGTCAGCCAGGAGCTGCCAGAGCCGTCAGTCAGCCAGGAGCTGCCAGAGCCGTCAGTCAGCCAGGAGCTGCCAGTCAGCCAGGAGCTGCCAGAGCCATCAGTCAGCCAGGAGCTGCTAGAGCCGTCAGTCAGCCAGGAGCTGCCAGAGCCGTCAGTCAGCCAGGAGCTGCCAGAGCCGTCTGTCAGCCAGGAGCTGCCAGAGCCGTCAGTCAGCCAGGAGCTGCCAGAGCCGTCAGTCAGCCAGGAGCTGCCAGAGCAGTCAGTCAGCCAGGAGCTGCCAGAGCTGCCTGTCCGGTGCTGCCGGAGTCTCCCGCCTGTCCGGTGCTGCCGGTCTCCCGCCTGTCAGGTGCTGCCGGAATCTTCCGTCCGTCCGGCGCTGCCGGAATCTCCCGTCCATTCGAGACCCTTGGCGAGGGTCCCCAGTCCGAGGTCGGCGGCGAGGGTCGCCGCTCTTAAGAGGCCACGGAGGCGAATAGAGAGGTGGAGAAGGACTAGGGTGGAGTGGGGTCCACGTCCCGCGCCAGAACCGCCACCGCGGACACACACCCACCTACCTAGACCCTCCCCTATAGGTTTAGGTTTTGCGGCCAGAGTCCGCACCTTTGGGGGGTTATTTTATCTTTGTTTTAGTATGGTCAGGGCGTGAGTTGGGTGGGCAGTCTGTTTTTCTGTTGGTTTTTGAGTTCGGCCTAGTATGGTTCTCAATCAGAGGCAGCTGTCAATTGTTGTCCCTGATTGAGAATCATACTTAGGTAGCCTTTTTCCACCTGGGATTCGTGGGTGTTTATTTCCTGTTTAGTGTTTGTCATTCACCTTACGGTTCTGTTCGTTTGTTGCTTATTGTTTTTGTTCAGTGTTCATTTTTCTTCATTAAATTATGGACACTTACCACGCTGCGTTTTGGTCCTCCCATCCTTCTCGCTACTCCTCCTCAGAAGAGGAGGACGAGATCCCTGACAAACACCATAATCTTTGACACCATACTTGTGCCAGCACTCCAGAGGCAACCATTAGCACCTCAAAAATCCTTCCAGGATGACAATTAATTCAGGCCTTTGTTCTCTTTTTGTCAAACCCATTTAACTTAAACGTTTTACTTGATCTTAAATAAGACACAAAATGAGTATAAGAAAAAGGCTGATCAAAGTTAAACCTGCCTTCAGAATGAAAGTAGTGAGGTTTACCATTATCAGTAGAAGCCACTGAATCCATAAAAATTACTATGCATAGTGCATATTTCAAAGCAGTGATATTGTAATTAGGGGCCGAGGAGTGAGTATTAATGTTTGGTATTGGCTGTGACGGAAAAGATGCTGACAGCATAATATTCCTCCAGATTCGTGCAGTACACTATACTACATTAATAACTGAAGTTTGTCGTTAATGGCAGTGAGAATTTGATCACATAAACCTTTATCTTGGCAAACAGTTGCCTACAGATAAACACGAGCAGACAGTAACAACGTGGCAAATCTACAAAACCCTCTTTATGTATTCACAAAAAAATAAAACCGCATTGTCAAAGTAGCCTAAACTATCAGCAATGTTTCCCAATATAAAATGTGGTGGGGGAATAAGCTGTGGGGAACGAGTTGGAAAATATCAATGAACTGATTGATTCAAACACGGACTAATTTCTGTGTTGGCCTGGTACTGCTTCTAAAGATGTGAACTGTAAGTCCTCCAAGGGCACAATATTGCATAAACACGGCTAAACCTAGTACTGTAACACCATATGTGACCAACAGCAGTTGGGTGATTTTCATGAAACCAGTTTTATGTCTGTAGCAAATTGAGTAACAAACCCCATGATGCATCTGCAAAAATCAACTCTCATTTGGTAGACTAAGATGCCTAGTTTTTGGCAAAGTATATTATTTTAAATACATTTTACATTTTCGACTGAAGTTTGATACATTTCACCACAAATTGTCATTACCAAAATGTGTCTGAAATAAATTATTGAATCATTTTATTCAATTTTACTTTAGAAAAGCCTAATTTATTTGAATAAAACACAACATATGTTGCTGTAGTTTGTCCATAAATCATACAAATTGTATACTCGTTGAAGTTAACATAAAAAACGATACTATTTATTATGTAAAAACACAGTGTCTGTGGACATGGGGGTCTCATTACCGTAACACTTTTTAAAGTTCATGTAAAAACGCCAATAAATGTTTAAAATTAGATTCACCCATGATGCATCATCATCTAGAGTAGTACTTAGATGAGCAAAAGTTCATTTATTTGCCTATATACTTTCAGAATGAGGTTCTTATTCTCAAACACCCCTTTACCCCACTTGGCCTTCTCATTACCGAAATGGATAAAAAGCTCCATTTGGGAAAAAGTCAGACAACCATTACCTTAACAACATGGAGGCAATAATGGGCCTTAGTGAAGTGGGCAAATTGTTTACTGACTCATAATAATGTGCCTCCTATTATTTACAGATTGACCTAAGGGCCTCTCATTACCGAAACACAAATTTCTCATTACCACGTTATTTTTAGATCTGTTTTGGTAATGAAAACCTTAAATTAGGTAATGATAATAAGCTAATTATAATGTATCTGCTCCGCTGGTAACTTTGTTTTATCTACTAGGACCACTCCCTAAACCTATTGTATACATTTTTGGTTAAAAAAAAAAAAATGTTATATGATTACGTGGGGTTTGTTAAGAAATGTGGGTTGTATAAACCCCGTTTAACTTACTTTAAGCCTCAATCAACAGTTTGGGTTTCAGGCAAAGAGCAACCCCATCACTTAAAGTAGGAGCTGTTTTCACACTTACATATAGTGTTGTTTGATACCCCAGTCTTAGATAATTTATATGCATTTTGTGTTATACAGTTTGCCCAAAGGATCCCATTCAATCCAGAACATCTAAAAATACCTTACAACACAAATATTCACATCCTAATACACCAATACTACTTGTAAAAACTTTGGATGAAGTATTACCTTTGTTACTGTTACATTTAGGTCCACTTTTGACTTTTGAAAATACATGCATGTAATTACAGTACTTTAAATAAATTGCATTAAGATCTGTGATTTTTGTATAATAGCAAACTGATACAAATCAGTAAAAATGTTCATGACAAACTATGCACACACATTATCGAAACATGCAGTCTCATCTCTGATACCTGCGCATCATTACAGTACTGCACCAATATTTAGGAAATAATCCAAAAATAAAAGAAGCGATTTTGGAGTAATTAGATAGTGTGACTTTGGTTCTTTATCCAAATGTGTGAAAATCAATACAATAAAAAATAACATGCATATAGACAAGTGATTATGACAACAACAAATTGTTGTGTTACAATAATGAGAAATTACAAAATACATCTTAATAATTACAGTGTTAATCTCAATAATTTTCAGTGTTGAGTTTAACTCAGGCCTTTTCATAAGGGGAGCAATGTTAAAAAAATACTAGAAAGTGATTTGTTTATTACTTTTTGGAAATTGAAAACTGTTGCGGTAATGATCATTTCTGTGTTGGTAGTTGTGGAAATTGTGGTCAAATGCATAATATTTTATTTAAAAAATATGCATAACAATTATTAAATAAAAAAGTAAAGATCCTAATCTCAGTGATCTAACAGGAAATTTAGTGAAAAATGACACTTGAGAATTTTGGGGTCAAATGTCAGTTTCGTGAGAATGACCCAGTTGTGGCTAGTATTTGAGAAGTCTTGCAGAACTAATGCTTTGTAGATTATAGATCTTAGGGGTGGGTGGTCAAAAGGGACGTCAAGGGAAAAAGACCAATCACAACCCTAAGTGATGTAGACCCACAACTGTACACCCTAAGTGATGTAGACCAACTACTGTACACCCTAAGTGATGTAGACCAACTACTGTACACCCTAAGTGATGTAGACCAACTACTGTACACCCTAAGTGATGTAGACCTAGTACTGTACACCCTAAGTGATGTAGACCTAGTACTGTACACCCTAAGTGATGTAGACCAACTACTGTACACCCTAAGTGATGTAGACCTAGTACAGTACACCCTAAGTGATGTAGACCAACTACTGAACACCCTAAGTGATGTAGACCTAGTACAATACACCCTAAGTGATGTAGACCAACTACTGTATACCCTAAGTGATGTAGACCCACTACTGTACACCCTAAGTGATGTAGACACACTACTGTACATCCTAAGTGATGTAGACCCACTACAGTACACCCTAAGTGATGTAGACCCACTACTGTACACCCTAAGTGATGTAGACCCACTACTGTACACCCTAAGTGATGTAGACCCACTACTGTACACCCTAAGTGATGTAGACACACTACTGTTCACCCTAAGTGATGTAGACCCACTACTGTACATCCTAAGTGATGTAGACCCACTACAGTACACCCTAAGTGATGTAGACACACTACTGTACACCCTAAGTGATGTAGACCCACTACTGTACACCCTAAGTGATGTAGACCCACTACTGTACACCCTAAGTGATGTAGACCTACTACAGTACACCCTAAGTGATGTAGACCTACTACAGTACACCCTAAGTGATGTAGACATACTACAGTACACCCCAAGTGATGTAGACCCACTACAGTACACCCTAAGTGATGTAGACCTACTACAGTACACCCTAAGTGATGTAGACCCACTACAGTACACCCTAAGTGATGTAGACCTACTACAGTACACCCTAAGTGATGTAGACCCACTACAGTACACCCTAAGTGATGTAGACCTACTACAGTACACCCTAAGTGATGTAGACCCACTACTGTACACCCTAAGTGATGTAGACCTACTACAGTACACCCTAAGTGATGTAGACCCACTACAGTACACCCTAAGTGATGTAGACCTACTACAGTACACCCTAAGTGATGTAGACCTACTACAGTACACCCTAAGTGATGTAGACCTACTACAGTACACCCTAAGTGATGTAGACCCACTACAGTACACCCTAAGTGATGTAGACCTACTACAGTACACCCTAAGTGATGTAGACCCACTACTGTACACTCTAAGTGATGTAGACCCACTACTGTACACCCTAAGTGATGTAGACCCACTACTGTACACCCTAAGTGATGTAGACCTACTACAGTACACCCTAAGTGATGTAGACCCACTACTGTACACCCTAAGTGATGTAGACCCACTACTGTACACCCTAAGTGATGTAGACCCACTACAGTACACCCTAAGTGATGTAGACCCACTACTGTACACCCTAAGTGATGTAGACCCACTACTGTACACCCTAAGTGATGTAGACCCACTACTGTACACCCTAAGTGATGTAGACCCACTACTGTACACCCTAAGTGGGTTTGCTGTTATGCCAATTTGGCCTGATGTTATTATGGTGCTATATTCCTATTATAGAAGTACATTAAAATGCACCAATAGCCACCGGAAGCTAAAAGAAAAAGCGTTGTACATTTCTCTAATTTGGATGGTTCCTTGTACAATAGCAAATCATCTTTCCTTTAAGCAACACCATATGGCGTCTGTCATATCCCAGTAGGAAAACCCTCATAAAGGTTGGGTCACGTGTAACATATGGCAAAACAGTGCTGCTTGGTTGAGCAATATATACTACAGCTTTGGTCAAAAGGTCTGGAACTTTTTGCTCGTCCTCAACCTGTACCCAGAGAATAGCTGATTGGTCCAGCTGTTCTCCATCAACTGCTACATGTGGCAGAATAATCCTGAAAGCCTCACAGGCCTTTGTTAAAAATGTTCCCCCGTTTGCATTGGGGTTTGTGTATTGGGAACTTGTTAAGACGGGGAAAAGTGTAGACTCCCTGTATATGAGTGGACTACAGTCAATGCCAAGAGGTTTGAACCTTTATGGTACAGGTGACAGTGCCCTCGACACACCCCATAACCACAGGCAGGGCTCCTGATTCATTCCCAACTCTGGCTATTGGCCACCCTATGGTTTCAATCATGGATTAAGTTAAACAATGTATCAAATATGGCACAACATACAGTTCAAGTCAGAAGTTTACATACACTTTTACACAATTCCTGACATTTAATCCTAGTAAAAAGTCCTTATCTTAGGATAGTTAGGATCACCACTTTATTTTAAGAATGTGAAATGTCAGAATAATAGTAGAGATAATGATCTATTTCAGCTTTTATTTATTTCATCACATTCCCAGTGGGTCAGAGGTTTCCATATAGTCAATTAGTATTTGTTAGCATTGCCTTGAAATGGTTTAACTTTGGTCAAAAGTTTTGAGTAGCCTTCCACAACCTTCCCACAATAAGTTGGGTGAATTTTGGCCCATTCCTCCTGACAGAGCTGGTGTAACTGAGTCAAGTTTGTAGGCTTCCTTGCTCGCACACACTTTTTCAGTTCTGCCCACAAATGTTTTATAGGACTGAGGTCAGGGCTTTGTGATGGCCACTCCAATACCTCGACTTTGTTGTCTTTAAGCCATTTTCCACAACTTTCGAAGTATGCTTGGGGTCATTGTCCATTTGGAAGACCCATTTGCGACCAAGCTTTAACTTCCTGCCCGATGTCTTGAGATGTTGCTTCGCTATATCCACATAATTTTCCTCCCTCATGATGCCATCTATTTTGTGAAGTGCACCAGTCCCTCCTACAGCAAAGCACCCCCACAACATGATGCTGCCACCCCCATGCTTCACGGTTGGGGTGGTGTTTTTCGGCTTGCAAGCCTCGCCCCTTTTCCTCTAAACATAACGATGGTCATAATGGCCAAACAGTTATATTTTTGTTTCATCAGACCAGAGGACATTTCTCCAAAAAATACGATCTTTGTCCCCATGTGCAGTTGCAAACCGTAGTCTGGGTTTTTATGGCAGTTTTAGAGCAGTGGCTTCTTCCTTGCTGAGCGGCCTTACAGGTTATGTAGATATAGAACTTGTTTTACTGTGGATATATTTACTTTGTACTGGTTTCCTCCAGAATTTTCAGAAGGTCCTTTGCTGTTGTTCTGGGATTGATTTGCACTTCTCGAACCAAAGTACGTTCATCTCTAGGAGACAGAACGCGTCTCCTTCCTGAGCGGTATGACAGTTGCGTAGTCCCATGGTGTTTATACTTGCGTAATATTGTTTGTACAGATGAACGTGGTACCTTCAGGCATTTGGCAGTTGCTCACAAGGATGAACCAGACTTGTGAAGGTTTACACATTTTTTTCTAAGGTCTTGGCTGAATTCTTTTGATTTCCCCATGATGTCAAGCAAAGAGGCACTGAGTTTTAAGGTAGACCTTGAAATACATCCACAGGTACACCTCCAATTGACTCAAATGATGTCAATTAGCCTATCAACTTCTAATGCCATGACATCATTTTCTGGAATTTTCCAAGCTGTTTAAAGGCACAGTCAATTTAGTGTATGTAAACTTCTGACCCACTGAAATTGTGATACAGTGAGTTATTTATAAGTGAAATAATCTGTCTGTAAACAATTGTTGGAAAATTACTTGTCATGCGCAAAGTAGATGTCCTAACCGACTTGCCAAAACTATAGTTTGGAGTGGTTGAAAAACGAGTTTTAATGACTCCAACCTAAGTGTATGTAAACTAGTTTTAATGACTCCAACCTGAGTGTATGTAAACTAGTTTTAATGACTCCAACCTGAGTGTATGTAAACTAGTTTTAATGACTCCAACCTGAGTGTATGTAAACTAGTTTTAATGACTCCAACCTGAGTGCCAACCTGAGTGTATGTAAACTAGTTTTAATGACTCCAACCTGAGTGTATGTAAACTAGTTTTAATGACTCCAACCTAAGTGTATGTAAACTAGTTTTAATGACTCCAACCTGAGTGTATGTAAACTAGTTTTAATGACTCCAACCTAAGTGTATGTAAACTAGTTTTAATGACTCCAACCTAAGTGTATGTAAACTAGTTTTAATGACTCCAACCTGAGTGTATGTAAACTTCCGACTTCAACTGTATACAGTCATGGGACTGACAGAGAATCTGACAGAGAATCTGACAGAGAATCTGGGGGGACAAATTCTCAATACCAGTGATTTGATCTTGTAAAATGATTAGTCTCTGGGAACGACATTGAGCTAATGATTATTAATAGGCAATAAAATGGAGTAATGAAACTATTTCAAGATCATTTCTGGGTCTTGGTTTTAAGGGCCCACAATCGCATTATTGCTCATATAAAATTATTTTCACATTCCAAACTTCAACATTCAATTCACCTTTTTCTCTAACCATTCAGATTTGATAGACTCCAACATTTAGATATATCAATAAGGATTTATATACATGATTCCATCCAATTCCACCAGCTCTACACGTCAGATTCGATGTTGAAGCCTTTGCCAGGCTCTTGCTGCCTTGGGTGGTAGATGAGACTTGGCAATCGGTCTTGGGTTGATGCCAGTCGATTTACAGCACGCACTAACGCTGTGGTGGAATAATATAAGTTTGGACCAATAAAATCACATAATCGATTGGATATCGTTGTTGTTTTTAACGCTCAGAAACAGTGCCAATGCTACGCTGGTGCGTTCCTTAACCAGCCATGCACCATAGGTTTGAATAGCCCAATGCCCTGAGAGCACCTGTGGTTTCAGCGAGCCAGCGTCTTAATGATGACATAGAGTACATATAGGCTACCTGTTGTAGTTTACAGTTCTACAGAAAACAGAGCTGGACCGTACAGCATACATTTTGCATTCGACTCAATTTTCACAAGGTCAAGTTGGTGGTATTAATGATAGCTGTTGGGTATTTAGAAATGCGTTTGGCTTACCATAGACTCCTTGGCAATGAATGCCCTCCAAAAAGATGTTGAACAGCCACAAGAGACCGAAAACTAAACCCATCTTCACGTTAATGTCAACATATCCACTTCGATGGTGATAGGTTCTTCCCAAGGCGAGATGCAGCCTGTCGGAACTCAGTTCCCGCGGTTCCGCACCAGGATTCAGCGTAAATCTGGTTGAGACACCATTGACACCGGGTAACGAATGTTTATTTGATGCTCTATGAAATGAATTTGATTCTGTCAATATTTCAGTGGGAGCAGGGACAGCAGGTAATAGCATAAATGATTCACCGCGATGGATAACAACTGGTAAATGTTGTGCCTACAATGGCACATCAGTCAAAATCGCCAATGTCCGTGCATACTTTGAAGCCTCAACAGGATCTCCTTGATTGTGACATTGTAAAAGTAACCGAGAATGCAACGCCGATAATTCTTTCGAGAAAACGCTTATACCGATTCCAGCAGCTTCCATTGCTAAAAGGAGATTAAAGACATTCTGATATCCACTTGCGGCTTTCCCTCCCCTCTCAAAGGCTTGCCATAGTGTTCCGAGGACAGCGAGGCAAAAGGTTTTCCTAGAAGCTGACACTGAGCCGCTGGATGTGACGCGTTCATGCTAGCACTATGGCCAAAGACCGTGAACGTGCCATCCCTGGCGGATAATACATCCCGGTTTTAGAAGCGTATTTGACTCGTGATGCAGGTTACCTAAAACCTCGAGTTTGTGTCTCTCGAAATAGCAAACGACGATTCGTCGTTACGTGCGCGTTTTAATCTGAAAGTGTCTTGTACAAATTATTATTTGAAGAGGATGTGTTGGTTCTGAGATGGTCAGTAATGCTGTGCACTACGTACTGCGCTGAAACGACAAGCCTCCGCTTCCCGCTGACATCTAGTGCATGACTCCTCATAGTCCGGGGCCTTAGCGAAAACAACGTTATGAAGCAGATACAAGCATGGAATTTGGTACAAACATACCGCAGGTGATATCAAAACATCCCAGAGGGGGTGCCAATTTCTAACTGAAAAAGGAAGCAAGTTATGAGGAAAATTCCAAATGGCTGCCATAATAGCAATTTGACCATTAAACAATGTAATGCAACAGATAAAAGCATTACATTTGGAATAAACATTTCTCAGATCATATGAAAACATCCTAGAAGGGCTGGCCATTTCAAAATTGACCAGGAAGCAGAATTAAAAATGGCCGCTGATGGAGGCAGTAGTACATCCATAGTCATATTTAAAACAGCTTATTATGTGATTATTATTTTTTTACAAAAATAACAAAATCAAGTAATAATACATCCAATGTATTCCATAAATTCTGATTAGGGAAGAAAATGCTTAGGGCCCTGGTTCACATATGCCAGCACAATGGCATAATGCAGTGTATGACAATCCAGCATCCTGACATTGAGTTTTCTGCATGCTTTGTCAGCCTCAGGTAAAAGTGTCAATAAAAGTGTCAAGGAATCAACTGTTTTAGCCCATCCAAATCTTTCTGGTGAAGGTGCTAATTAGATGGATTCAGACCTATTGACAAAATGCTTGTTTGGTACGCTGCTGGGTTTGAATGTTGCAACAGTGCAGCTTGTGTCAAAGACCCCAGACACCCCTGTCATAGACTGTTCTCTCCACTACTGCAATGGCAAGCAGTACTGGAGTGCCAAGTCTAAGACAAAAAGGCTTCTCAACAGTTTTTACCCCCAAGCCATAAGACTCCTGAACAGGTAATCAAATGGCTACCCGGACTATTTGCATTGTGTGCCACCCCCAACCCCTCTTTTACGCTGCTGCTACTCTCTGTTCATCAAACATGCATAGTCACTTTAACCATATCTACATGTACATACTACTTCAATCAGCCGACTAACCGGTGCCTGTATATAGCCTCGCTACTGTATATAGCCTCGCTACTGTATATAGCCTCTCTACTGTATATAGCCTCTCTACTTTTATAGCCTCTCTACTGTATATAGCCTCTCTACTGTATATAGCCTCTCTAGTGTATATAGCCTCGCTACTGTATATAGCCTCTCTACTGTATATAGCCTCTCTACTTTTATAGCCTCTCTACTGTATATAGCCTCTCTACTTTTATAGCCTCTCTACTGTTATTTTTCACTGTCTTTTTACTGTTGTTTTTATTTCTTTACTTACCTATTGTTCACCTAATACCTTTTTTGCACTGTTGGTTAGAGCCTGTAAGTAAGCATTTCACTGTAAGGTCTACACCTGTTCTTTTCAGCGAACGTGACAAATAAACTTTGATTTGAAAAGCTATTGTTAGTTATTAGGATTTCTGAGAAGGTCAGAACTTACATAGAAGCTTGGTTATCTTCACAACTTTTTTTCGGATGACTTGTCCTTGTCTCTTGAGATTTTGGCATCAAAGGACAAGGGCACGGTGGGTAGGAATCTACAGCGTTCAGGCCTAGCAGATCAGATTTTTGGGGGTTTTCAGGTTAAGCATTCCGTTATTTTAAAGGACTGGAGGACATGGGTCTTTCTCATGAGAGAAAAACTCGTCCAGGTTTCCGTCTCGTGAACTTGCACGCAATGTAGTTGGCAGAAAAGTGTACAATCACCTTTTTAATGCTGAATGTTGCTTTTTCTCTTTTGTGACTGGCTTTGCGTTGGCATTCTAAGCGGTGGTGCATTATCCCTCTTAATGCACTGATGTGTATATTATTATTTTTTATTTGACCTTTATTTAACTAGGCAAGTCAGTTAAGAACAAATTCTTATTTTCAGTGATGGATGGATCCACAATGACCTCCTTGAGAAGTACCTAGTTGCTCAATGGTGCAGACTGTGTTAATGACATCTTTGTTTTGCACAATTGGATGTATTCAAAACCAGAAGCTCTGGATATTTATCTCGGAATGGACTCCCCTTGCTTGAGATTGTGTTGCAGCTGGCCACTTGTTTTTTAATGTTTGCTGGGGGTGATTAACTGCTTTTGTTGAAAATGTTGTGTTGAAGGGGACTGACTCAATGTTCAAAAGCTGGGATTCAAAATCAGACAGTAGTTTGGCCCGCTCAGGCCTTGCTTACAATCCATCTCTGGAAGGCAGTGGGTTCTCAGTTAGACCAATGGCTTCCCCAGTACCTTCAACCAGCTTACTGTATTGCTCATGGGCTTGGTAAAGCGGCATGCATGATAACTTGTTTTGTGTTTTTGGCAGGATCCAGAACTCTGAGAATTATTCTCTGATGTTAGCTAGTAGAGCTTTCATGTCTCAGATGTGAATAGGAATCCACCTTGCGTAGGTTGTTATGTCCAGTGTCAAGAACCAGGGTGCCCAAGCCTCTGTTTCAACATAAAGGTCAAAATATCTACTTGTGTGCACTAGGTATGAGCATTTGAAATAATTTCACTATTCTAATGATATCATAAACATTTTTCAGCTATTCAGATAGTTTGTTTTAACTTCGACACTTGCTTACTGCGCAGCGACTCGGGAGAGACTGTGCACCGGCTGCAGCAGGGATGGGGTGAGCAGGGGCTGGTGGTGTGTGTGTGACACAGGAGGGAGAGAGAGAAAAAAAAGCCACACTAACTCGTAAGTAAGACAATCTTCTAAATGCCATAGGTTATCTAAATCAAATCAAATTTATTTATATAGCCCTTCGTACATCAGCTGATATCTCAAAGTGCTGTACAGAAACCCAGCCTAAAACCCCAAACAGCAAGCAATGCAGGTGTAGAAGCACGGTGGCTAGGAAAAACTCCCTAGAAAGGCCAAACCCTAGGAAGAAACCTAGAGAGGAACCAGGCTATGTGGGGTGGCCAGTCCTCTTCTGGCTGTGCCGGGTGGAGATTATAACAGAACATGGCCAAGATGTTCAAATGTTCATAAATGACCATCATGGTCAAATAATAATAATCACAGGCAGCACGGCCAGGCGGACTGGGGACAGCAAGGAGTCATCATGTCAGGTAGTCCTGAGGCATGGTCCTAGGGCTCAGGTCCTCCGAGAGAGAGAAAGAAAGAGAGAAAGAGAGAATTAAAGAGGGCATACTTAAATTCACACAGGACACCGGATAGGACAGGAGAAGTACTCCAGATATAACAAACTGACCCTGGCCCCCTGACACATAAACTACTGCAGCATAAATACTGGAGGCTGAGACAGGAGGGGTCAGGAGACACTGTCTATCATCCCATCTGGCAGTGCCTGTCTTTACTGAATCAAATCTATGTAAAAAAAAGCTTGCTAAAACAGCCAGATGATAGCTAGCCAGATGTTAGCTAGCCAGATGTTAGCTAGCTACAGTAGCTAGCGAGCTAAGCTAGTTGAGGCTAATTTGCTGCGCTCCCCTTCCTTATCTACAACAACTCTATTCAGATTAAACAACAGCCTACATGTCGGTTGCTCGTTGTAGCCTACTCCTTCTTATTTAGCTAACTTATTTCCATAATTTGAATTCCATTTTTCGTTGATTAGAGATCTCCTACTTCATGTTGCTACACATGGAGCTTCTGACTGTAGTGCCAACAACAACAAGCTACACACGTATCTTTTTATGGGGCGTACGTCATAAAAACTACATTCAAAAGTTTGTTTTATTAAATTAACAATTTAAAATGTCATGGTATATCCTTGTGTGCAGCAGTGTCACATATAATTGTATTTAATTCAGACAAATCCTTCTCATTGTTAAAATAGGCCTGATGTTTTTTCCTAAAAAAAAAAAGAATACTCTTGCAAGTATTCGAATACTAACGTCCATTCAGATATTTCTATATTCAAATAACCGTGCCAATCTCTAGTGTGCATGGACAAAAATCATCACCAAGTCTCTCAAATTCCAGAACAATGTTCCAGAACTAGAAGGTTGGACACCTCTGAATCATGTTTTTATTTTTACAGGGATCGTGCACATTAATCAACATTTCAGTAAAAGTTCCGGTTTGTGTAAACGTGAAAGTGCCACTCTGTAGTGGAGGAAGGGTTGAGGTCTATGTTATTGAGCACACCAACAGTGAAAAATACCTTCCCTTAGAATGGCAGAGCAGACAAGGCCTTCAGTCATGTTGTTTTTGCAGACTGCAGTTGCAAGTTTGTTTTCAACATCAATGAACTGTTTATAGGTGACAGCTACATAATGTCACTCCTAGGGTGTGTAGGCAATTTTTAAACATGATAGTGGGATGTTTTTAAGGTGATTCATGTAGTAGTTCAACAAAATTTGAGTGGTTTACTGTTAGATTTCTGTTGTTTCCAGGCCATTTCTGCCACTTTAGGCTAGTTGCTTATGAAATATAATGGCATATTATTGAAGACTGGTACACTACTCCCAAATACACTTTTTAAAATTATATTTCACAACAAAAATTCTACAGTAATATCACCTTTCCAAAATCGAATTCCGTATTGGTGGTCATATTGGATTACGTTAAAAAAAATATAATAATAGGAGTTGTTGAGAAGATGCCCAAAGTCTAGCCCCATTTCTTGTCCACCCCTTCTAATATCAATTAGAATCTACCATATTTCACGCTTGTATCCGCCGCGTAACAGTTTCATATTTTTTTATGCTAATTTAGGCACCTGACTACCAGATTTAATTTATATGGTGCTGTGAGCAATTGTTTTACTAAAGTGTGCATCTAGGAGGCACGTTCCGGGCAAAACAATATTTTCAAGGTAGGCTATAGGCTAAAATCTTGAGGCATTGGTGAGAGTTCAAAGCATCTGCTTTTGTGGCAGATGAAGGGAAGTTGTGCATGTGATTTGCCCTCAAACTAGATGCACAAGCCTACTATCAAACATTACTGTTCATAGGCTACAATAAAAGGCAGTAGGCCTATATCCTCTTTTGGTCAACACTCAGAAGTTGCCCAATGAGGAAATTAATTCAGTGTAAATTGGCCCACTAGGCCTGATTTTTAACCCACTTAACCGGGGAGTCAGCTGCACCAATGTATCTTTTTTGTTTTTTGTTATTTTTTGTTACTTTTACCCCTTTTTCTCCCCAATTTCGTGGTATCCAATTGGTAGTTACAGTCTTGTCTCATTGCTGCAACTCCCGTACAGACTCGGGTGAGGCGAAGGTCGAGAGCCGTGCGTCCAGACGAAACACAACCCAACCAAGGGGAGGGTTTGGCCGGGGGGCTTTACTTGGCTCATGCGCTCTAGTGACTCCTTGTTGCGGGGCAGGCACCTGCAGGCTGACTACCGTCGTCAGTTGAATTGTGTTTCCTCCGACACATTGGTGCAGCTGGCCTCCCGAGTGTCCACTTAACCCGGAAGCCAGCCACACCAATGTGTCGGAGGAAACACGGTGCACCTGGCAACCGTGTCGGCGTGCACTGCGCCCGGGCCCGCCACAGGAGTCACTAGTGTGCGATGGGACAAGGGCATCCCCCACGGCCAAACTCTCCCCTAACCCGGACGACGCTGGGCCGATTGTGCACCGCCCTATGGGACTCCCGGTCACAGCCGGTTGTGATACAGCCCGAGATCGAACCCGGGTCTGTAGTGACGCCTCGAGCACTGTGATGCAGTGCCTTAGACCACTGCGCCACTCGGGAGGCCCTGGCCTATTTTTTTTCTATTCCCATACAAAACCCACCTTGCAATTCTGACATTACAGACTCTCTTGTCTTGGATGATATTGATGAGAGATTGCTTTGCCCTTGTACATTTTTATTTTGTGTCTTTCAGTTCTCTCATGAAGTAAAACCTTCGTACCAGTAGTTCATTGGCTGGATGTATGGCATTTCTAACCATACAATGGCTGGTGAAGCTTTCATGCCACTGTCAAACTGATATTTGTCCTTTTGCCATTGAGCACTCTAGCCCAGTGGAGTTGTACTTCCAGACCATTACATTTTAGTCATTTAGCAGACTCTCTTGTCCAGAGCAACTAGGGTTAAGCGCCTTGCTCAAGGGCAAATCAATAGATTTTTCATCTAGTCAGGTCGGGTATTCGAACCAGTAAGCTTCGGTTACTTGCCCAACACTGAACCACTAGGCTACCTTCCGCCCCAGTGCCCTCTTCTAGAGATGGGGGAAAGCCCAGTGGTGCTCCAAACAGTTGTTTTGCTGCTCAACATTTGTTTTGACTGTCCTGTCATTGTTAATTGTCATCGGTTGTTACCTTGATGATGTCGAACAACACATCACTAAAGAGTGGGCAAGACATTAGATTTTAAAACTACTTTTAATAATTGTATCCAAAGGTGAAACTGCAAACATTATTACATAGGTAATTAGTTTTGCACAAATAAATATAACATACAAAACAGAACATTGTTATTGCACTTTCAAATACAAACAAACATATTTATATAGGTGATTAAAACAAACTATTGTATTAAAGTCCAACTGCAAACTGTAAACTTTTATTCATTACTGTATTCAACTAACAGATAATAATAATAATAATAATAGTAATAATACAAAACTGTAACCAGGCAACATGCTGACTGTGAACTGATAGAAAATGAAATAAATGTTTAGCTTCCTCACAATAACTAATCAATTTCTTTGATCTAGAATCGAGCTAATAAATCAACCTGCTTTTAGGATTAGGGTTTAGGGTGGGGACGGCCCAAGGATCCCAGATAGCACTAACCATATGTTGGGTTGATTTGCAATCCATTATTGTTCTGGGTGAGTAACACGGGTCCGAATTTGGTATAAAAAAAAAAACATCTCCTGTTTGGACTGCAGTAAGCCGTGTTAAATTTGATCTGTAGCTCTGCCTGTTGACCGGTTTGCCTGTCAAATACGGCTGGTAGCTAGTAGACGTAGTGTTGTTCCCGCTCCTTCCCCAATGCACTTGTCCTGGCATTTGATGTGCTTTTGGCTTAAGTTATGTTTTAGCAACGACTCTTGTTTTACGATGCTAGACCCAGTAGCAAAATAAGTCTTCCCTGCTGCTATTATTTCACACTAGCTAGTTTTGTTCTTCCGCCCTTAGCCACTTGAATTCGCAAAGACACCCCTGCCTAAAAAATGTTGATCGATTTCTGAGGAGGTTGATCAGTAGCAACATCGAGAAGGGTGAAGTTTCAATTCGAGGCGTTCCTGCATGTGGGCATCTGCAGGAACCCATCTTTATACTTCTATTGGTCCATTTTTTAAAACTAGGACTCCGGTACACAGGCGGGAAGCAAGGCGCTTCAGTAAGTGGCATTAATGAATCATAACGTTGGATGCCAACCGCCAAAAAACGCCACAGAAGAGGAGGGGGTGACAATGCAAGTAGATAACTAGCTAGGACTCCGTCACACAGCAGGCGGGATAGGTAGTTAGCTAGATAGCTAACAATAGCTAAGACACCGGAAGACAGTGTCCTTCGCCCCCACCTGTCGTGCACTGGTTTACTGCAGCTCTGCAAACCACAGCAGGAGCAAATCCCACTGTGTGCTAGGTAGTTAGTTGGATAGCTAACTAACACTCAGGTACACACTAGGCAGGATAGATAGATAGATAGATAGATAGATAGATAGATAGATAGATAGATAGATAGATAGATAGATAGATAGCGAGCACACCAGTAGACAGTGTAGTTTGCCTCCGTCTGTCGGGCACTGCTTTCCCACAGTTCTGTTAACGACGGGCAGGCGGTAGCGAAGGACACTGTGCACGTTAGCTAGGATGGCTCTGGTACACAGCAGGTGGGGGCGAAACCGGTAGCTAGCTAGGATACCGGTAGTGTCTTAATTTTTTTATTTCTCTGTTATTTCCCTTTTGACCCACATTTTAATCGCATAGACAATCAGGGGGAAACCAGAAAATCAAAAGTGTCACACAAGCATGAGGATGGCATGCTCGGGGGGCGTTCGTGCAGAAGTATAAAGAGGGGGTTCCTGCAGACGCAGGAATGCCCACATGCAGGAACGACCCGAATTGCGGACCGCAATCACACACTATTGGCACTATCGCCGACAGTGACCTCGTCATCTTCCGGTTGATCATTTTCATATTTTTTTTTTTTTGTTAAAGAAAGCTGTTGTTCTTTCTTTCTAGCTAATGTCATTACTTAGCTGACAGTCGCCTGGCGTGTGCCTAGTGTGTGATTGGTTTAATTAGCTACATTTAAACACTTGTAGCATTATGATTGGTTACGATTTGGAAACAATGCATCAGCCCTTCTTGTTTGAGCAGTGAAGAGATAGATGTGTTGCAGCAAAATATTGTTATGCATTTAGTTTTTTATTGGATTTTTTTGTTGCCACATAGCACTCCCAAAATAAATGTACTGAGCACACAGCCAAAATGTTTAGTTGCATGTGCGAGCAAAATGTTCACACTTTAGAGCCCTGGTTGCACTTCCAATGCCCTTGTCTGGAGGTGGGGGAAAGCCCAGTGGAGTTGTACTTCCAGACCTCTTCTGGAGATGGGGGAAAGGGTAGGTGTACTGTATAGTCCTGAATGTACATACAGTGCATTTGGAAAGTACTCAGAACCCTTGACTTTTTCCACATTGGTGGAGAGCTGCAGAGATGATAGTCTTTCTGGAAGGTTATTCCATCTCCGCAGAGCTATGTCAGTGTGACCATCGGGTTCTTGGTCATCTCCCTAACCAAGGCCATTCTCCCCTGATGGCTCAGTTTGGCCGGGCAGCCAGCTCTAGGAAGAGTCTTGGTGGTTTCAAACTTCTTCCATTTAAGAATGATGGAAGCCACTGTGTTCTTGGGGACGTTCAATGCTGCAGAATTGTTTTGGTACCCTTCCCCAGATCTGTGCCTCGACACAATCCTGTCTCGGAGCTCGACGGACAATTCCCTCGACCTCATTGCTTGGTTTTTGCTCTGACATGCACTGTCAACTGTGGGACCTTATATAAACAGGTGTGTGCCTTTCCAAATCATGTCCAATCAATTGAATTTACCACAGGTGGACTCCCATCAAGTTGTAGAAACATCTCAAGGATGATCAATGGAAATAGGATGCACCTGAGCTGAATTTAAAGTCTCATAGCGAAGGTTCTGAATACTTATATAAATAAGGTATTTAAGTGTTTTATTTGCTATAAATATATATTATTAATGTTTTTCTTTGTCATTATGGGGTATTGTGTAGATTGATGAGGAAATCAAATGTATTTAATCAATTTTATAAAAAGGCTGTAATGTAACAAAATGTGGAAAAAGTCAATGGATCTGAACAGTTTCCGAGTGCACTGTATATGAACAACCACTGACTGACTGACACTGTAATGTTACACTGAATCACAATGTACAATCTAGAAAGGAAGTCATTTGGGTAGTATTGACGGCTGGCGTAATAGGCTACTACTAGCTTTGCACTGCTGTAAGAGAGGGTCTCTTTAGCTGCATTCACAGCTAGGCTGCAGGCCATGTTCTCGTTTGGCAGCTGTGTCAAACACAGTCTCTGCTGCTGTTAGATGGATTGGTGCCCTTTGGAGGCTGAGAACACCTCCTCTTTATCTGTCATTCTGCTCAATGAAGAGACTGTTCTACCCAATGGGAAAGCTGATATTCCCTTTGATAGGTTTGCTCTACCAGACTTTTGCACACAGTTATTATACTTGGTCTGTCCAACTATACCAGAACAGCAGCAGGTACACTAGAGGTTAAAGAAGCCCATTGGGGAAATCTGAAGGGGAATGGGACAGCAACTGAAGGGTTGAGTCTCCTGCCGTTGTGCCCTTGAGCAAGGCACTTAACCCATGACTGCTCCGGGGGCACTGCACTGTGACTGATTCTGTGCTTCCAACCCTTAGGGGTGTCTTGGATTTTTTAAAAAATAAAAAACAATTGTCAGGGGATTCGCACATTAAACTAGTCTTCTATACTGCTTGTTCTACAGTATGCTTTTTTTCCCGCCAGATTTGACCTGCCTTTTCATGTATTTGTATTATGTAGGCTGAATAAATCAAATTATTACTTGGTGTGGATAATATGAGCGTATGTTTTTTTCCCACGTGGTATAATTCTCTTTGATTGTAATAGTTGAAGTGAGTTGTTTATGTACTGTAAGCCTACCTCATTGAAAGATATCCATTCCAAACCCAGTGTGGAAAAACGCTCATATTTATAAGTGTTGGTGTACCTTAGGAGGTTTTGAACTTGTTTTTAAAATCTGCATGACCTTCAGGGCGACTGGTTATGCGACATTCTCCATGGGCATAATATCCTAGAGTTGACTCCCCTTATCAAATCATTCATTTGACATGGAAGTGCTGAGAAGTCAAAGAAAATGCTTTCTCTGAACAAATAGAGATATAATACGGATGGATGTGCTTCTTTTGTCCAGTATCTGTTTGGACAGGAAACGGTGAACTAATGGCCCATTTAATAGGTTTTGGCATCAAACCTCTGCTCTGATCGTGATTCAGTCTCGGTGATGGCAGAGCAGCCAGAAACCGAGGGAGAGAGGAGATGTTATTACATTTTATGTGAACTTCTCAATAAACACTTTCTAAATAAATAAGGTACATTGCTGTTATTGCATATCACTAGTATGTTGGAATAGGTCTCTGTTGATGACATAGTGTTTGTTGTTTATGCTTTCAAAATGCTTTATATTTCATAAGCTCAATATTTGTCAAGCACCAAAATAAAAAGCAAACATTTTCAAGCAATAGGTTCTAACTGATTTCTAAAATATATTAAAAATGAATATTTATACACTCTTTGTGAATCTTTTTAAGTATTGAAAGAAGGTGTATTTGAAAAACATTTATAGAAAGTTTTGAGATGGCAAAGACATTGAAAAACAAGTGAGATTTACAGGTCTGAAGGAGACAGGGCTAGTGTCTGCTGGCTGCTCTGCCTCTGATAAGAGAAGCACACCTGGGAGAAATCTGGAGTTTAAGATCATCTTGAGACCTGCAAATTTTGCCGCTGGTGATAAATTAGCACAGATAAGAAGCTCGGTGTGCATCCTGAGAGGAACCTTGATGTGTCCTCCTTACAGGGGTTGTATATTTCATGAAGCTTCTTTTCAGCAATTCCTCCCTTCTCTCTACCTTGAAATCTATAATCTTGAAAAAACCTTCCTTTGCTAGAGTGTATGTTTTTGGACGAAATCCAGCCGGCTCCATATTCATATAGTACAACATCAAATTATTGTGTGTCCTTTAATCCTCTTCTCATAGATTTGCATTGTTGCTTTCACGTTTACCACTCCTCAAGGACTATTTGGCATGGAGCCATCGGTCACAATCCAACAGTTTTTCTCTGTGAGAGCTCTTGTGGAAAAACAGCAGAAAACACATCAGCAAGAACAACCTCAGTTTGCCTCGTCATGTAGCGAGTCCAGTGCAACGGTGGTGACACGATGAGTCTCACTGGCGTTAGCTTTCTAGGATAATTATAGGCTTTAGCTCAGGCTTTAGCATGAGACCTGAATTCAAACCCTATTCGGTCACATTGACAGGAGGAGGTCAAAGGGGTAACGGAAGGTGGTTCAGATGAGGAGACTTAAAGGACTAGTTCACTATTTTACAACTTGATGTTAGATGGTTCCTCACCCTGAAAGTAGTCAATGTGCCAGGAAAAACTGTAATCCGTGTAAACATGGATCGCAGTTTCTCTTGGATCACAGACTACTTTCAGGGTGGGGAATCATCTAACGTCAAATTGTAAAATAGTGAACTAGTCCTTTAACGTGCCTGAGACCTAATGCTTAGGGTTACACTGTAACTAGGTCCGTGGGGCGACGCACAATTGGCCTAGCGTCGTCCGGGTTAGGGAGGGTTTGGCCGGTAGGGAAATCCTTGTCTCATCGCGCACCAGCGACTCCTGTGGCGGGCCGGGCGCAGTGCCCCACTAACCATGGTTGCCAGGTGCACGGTGTTTCCTCCGACACATTGGTGCGGTTGGCTTCCGGGTTGTATCGGAGGACGCATGACTTTCAGCCTTCGTCTCTCCCGAGCCTGTACGGGAGTTGTAGCGATGAGACAAGATAGTAGCTACTAAACAATTGGATACCATGAAAATGGGGAGAAAAAGGGGTAAAATTCACAACAACACTCTTAAACTCTGTTCCTGCTTATGTCCTCCAGTGCTTTACAGGAGTGGTTCTCAATCCAAAGGGGTTCACATTTGAGTTTTTGCCTTAGCACTACACACCTGATTCAAATCAAAGATGATAATGAATTGATCATTTGAATCAGATGTGTAGTGCTGGGGTAAAAACTCAAATGGGCCCCGGGACCAGGATAGAGAACCACTGCATTCCTATCGTAGTGTGCTTTTAAAAGTGAGAGCTAGAGAACAGTTAGGTACTGCAACAGCTGCAGTCTATAAGAGATAAGTGAAACAGGTTTTTACCCTAGGGCACCAGAGTGAGACATTGCGGAGGACACGTTCTAGCTTTCTTGGCATGGGGATCCAGAGAACACCAGCTGCATGCCTAATTTGCCTCCCATTTTTAGGATCCAGGTTATGTGTTATGAAAGACACATAAGGGAGCATTATAAAAATTTTATGACCATTTGAGACTCTTTTGGTTGTGAAATATGAGGCCTACACTCAGGCCATACGCTCAAATGTCCCAAAATATGCAGAGGACTTAGAGACTGCCAATTTATTCTTAGCCTTTTTTCTGTGTCCTTGTGCCTGGCTGACAGCAATTGCTTTTAACTTTGTTAAGTGGGGGGGCAGTAAAAAAAATTGCAAAAGCGTTTGACACACATTTGAAAACGAAGCCAACTATGTGTTCCAAAGGTCACTTTGGAGCCACTGACTGCGATGTAGCAAAAACGCCATCGCTTTCCTGTCCAAACGCAGTCATTCCAATCCAATTGGTGTTGAGAAGAAAACGAGGAGAGAGGACGTGAGAAGTAAGCAATTGAGATTTTCGCCATGAGATGCCATCTTAACCGGATTCATTTGGCTTAGATGATTTATTGAATCTTGACATAGCAATGAATGGTATCATATGATCAATGGCTGTCCATATCCTAGCCTGGTTTTAGACAAAGAAAGCACTTGCAAGATCCTTACTTAAGCCATCCTAGTTCATACCGACACCTTTTAAAAACCCTAAACTTCCCTACACTAGCACCATGTTAGGAACAGAAAGTCAGAGACGACAGAGGATACATGTGAAAAACTACAGGTTTAGTGAGTCCAGAGCACCCTCATAATTTTTTTTAAATATCAATATCCCCCCCCTGATAAGCATCAACAATAACAATGTAACACACCGTACAAGAGCCAACGTGTAAATCAAACCCTGACTGAATCTCAACCTGGCCCCTGCTGGCGCTTCAGTGAGACGGAGGGTTTTGTCGTAACGTACCTGGTCCCTGCTGGCGCTTCAGTGAGACGGAGGGTTTTGTCGTAACGTGTAACGAACGGTCTTCTCTGGTTTCCTGTCTTGACATCCACACTTCACACCCACCCTGCCTGCCTCTCACGGTTAGCTGCTTCGGCTAATTACCGCAGGCACGCGTGCATCCCAGTGCTATGCGTTTCAGTTTTTTTTATGGGTTTTGTAATCAATTATACATATATTTGAATACTGATCTGTTTTGGTCCCAAGTACGTTCTGGGGGCGGGATGTAGCCTAGTGGTTAGATCGTTAGGCCAGTAACCGAAAGGTTGCTGGATCGAATCACCAAGCCTACAAGGTAACTAACTACCCACTGTTCCTCGTTAGGCTGTCATGATAAATAAGAAATTGTTCTTAAATGATTTACCTAGTTAGGTATAAAATATATATCCTGACTCCACACAGGAGTGAAAATTCATTCTGGATGATTAGATGGGTTGTTCCACCAATTAGATGCCTTTTGATTAGGCTAGTGTAACTTCCTAAAAAAAACATTTACCATCTCAGAGTGAAATATAAAACTGACTATATTAATTGCTTATTATGTACCAAATATAGTTACAGGGATGACCGTAACAGGGTTGACATTACATTGACGACTTCATCTTAAATCAGCCATAAATTCCCTTGTGACAGAGGGAATGGAAGCTTGCTGTGTATAACAGGCATGGGCAATCGAATCACAAAAATGTTTTAATTGTTAAAACATTCCTAGCCGGTTTATTCATGGGTAACAGGGTTGAAGTGTTATGTTCGACCCGCTCAGTTTCCCATCACAAAACACCAGAGAATTGCCAAAATGAGAAGAACCAGGTCACCTGCTTTTACACAGATTTGACTATTAGATGTTCAATGTCTCTTTAGAAAGAAAAATATATATATTTAAAAAGGAATAGTTTCACCATATTAAAATGAGTTCAGTTCAAGTGACAGGGTTGACCCTAAAATGAGGTGGGACAGTTTTTTTTAATTTACCTTAAAATGAATCACTAATAACAGGAAATAAATAATAATCTTCATAAATGACTTTGTCAAAGCAACAAAAATAACCATGGCTTTACAATGATGGTGAAAACATGGAGAAATGTTACAGTTAAATTGGTTAGAACTTGCTAGAAGTCACAGAGGGACAAAATTCTGAATCTGGCTCTTTAGCAAGTCTTTAGTCATATTAAAATCGGATGTATTTCATTTTCCATGTGGTCTATATTTATTGGTCCAGTTGTCACGGGTATCGTTGGAAGTAGACCAAAGTGCAGCGTGGTGAGCGTACATTTTATTTCATCATTCATTTGGCGACAATACAAAAACAACGCAACAACCGTGACGCTTACAGGGCTAAGTGCCACAAACAAAAAAGTTAACTACCCACACTGCAAGGAGGGGGGGGCTACCTAAGTATGATTCCCAATCAGAGAGACAACGATAGACAGCTGTCCCTGATTGAGAACCATACCTGGCCAACACATAGAAGCACAAATCATCGAAATAAAGGACATAGAATGCCCACCCAAATCACACCCTGACCAAAAAGAGACATAAAAAGGCTCTCTGTCAGGGCGTGACACCAGTGCAGTCAAAATTCAGTTTTTTTCTCGAGTTTTATATAATATTGTACACAACACCTGATGAAACTAACACTATAAAAGTGTGTTATTTCCTGATAGTTGCTGGCTGAAAATACAATCTACACAGATTATCATCTGTACAGTAGTTATCATCTGTAGGTAGCTATCATCTGTAGAGTAGTTATCATCTGTAGAGTAGTTATCATCTGTAGAGTAGTTATCATCTGTCGAGTAGTTATCATCTGTAGGTAGCTATCATCTGTAGAGTAGTTATCATCTGTAGAGTAGTTATCATCTGTAGGTAGCTATCATCTGTAGAGTAGCTATCATCTGTAGAGTAATTATCATATGTAGGTAGTTATCATCTGTAGAGTAGTTATCATCTGTCGAGTAGTTATCATCTGTCGAGTAGTTATCATCTGTCGAGTAGTTATCATCTGTAGGTAGTTATCATCTGTAGAGTAGTTATCATCTGTAGAGTAGTTATCATCTGTCGAGTAGTTATCATCTGTAGGTAGTTATCATCTGTCGAGTAGTTATCATCTGTCGAGTAGTTATCATCTGTAGAGTAGTTATCATCTGTCGAGTAGTTATCATCTGTAGGTAGCTATCATCTGTAGAGTAGTTATCATCTGTAGAGTAGTTATCATCTGTAGAGTAGTTATCATCTGTCGAGTAGTTATCATCTGTAGAGTAATTATCATCTGTAGAGTAGTTATCATCTGTAGAGTAATTATCATCTGTAGAGTAATTATCATCTGTAGAGTAGTTATCATCTGTAGAGTAATTATCATCTGTCGAGCAGTCGGTCTCTGATGAGAAATGGAAAGTTCATTACAGGAGTGTGACTGTGAATCAGACGGCCAATCAAAGCTTCAACTTATTCTGGTGAAGAACCATCTCTGGGCCAATGAAATAATATTTAGAGGCAACATGGGAAATAGAGTCCAAATGTGCCAAATATAGGTAGGATGCAGGGCTTGATAAATACTTTTTGAAACAAACTTCCATTGTCCTTTCAAGAGTTGCTGGATATTTTTTCATCTTCAGCTCGCTCCACAATTCATGCACCTTGATTGGAAAGCATTTATTTTTCTCTGCAGGGAGCAGCCTTCAATTTTTGATAAAGGTATTTGGTTGCGCAATGGTCATACGCTTTAGCTATAAAGAAATCAGAGTGTGATGCTCTGCAGGCCGTACCGGTAGGATGGCACTTGGCAGCCATTCCTATTTATGACCTAATCTATGATAATAATGACACCTAAACTGTGATTGGATTGGGAAAGACACATGGGTAATAGGACTGACCACCCGCTCTCTGATTAGCCTTGTCCTGTCATTGACCTAGAGGGAGAGCAGAGAGGAAGAGCCGAAGCGAGAGGCCCAACTCTCACCCAAAAATCTGTCTATTCCAGCAGGTGGGGTTGTTTCGTTTCTTTCAGCCACCATCAAGGCGTTTTTGTATGGAAGTGTCGAATTCGGTCAACAAAAAATGTGTAAGGCTTATTTGATCTAATCAAAGTTTTGTAATGCTTAAGTTGTTACGAGTTTACTGATATAAGATGGACATGTGACATCCTGGTAACTTTGGGAAAAAACACTATCGGAGTTGTCTTCAGCTGGATATGCATATTCATGACATGAGGCTAGTAGAATAGCATCCCTCTCAATTGAATACAGGCGGTTGACATCAACAACCCTCATTAAATATTCAAACATGTATTAAAATAATGATGTATCCACCAATCTAAAAGAGAGGAATAGGCAGGAGCTTGACAGCTAAATGTAGGTTGATTTATTAGCTAGATTCTAGACCAAAGAAATTGATTAGTTATTGTGAGGAAACTAAACATTTATTTCCCACCGTGCCACTTTGTGGACAATGATTCCCATTGTTAGGGTGGGGAGACAGGTATCTTGTCAGTATATCCATAATCTTTGGGGAGAGCCATACAGCATGAGAGAGATGAGTGAAAGAGAGGGAGCGACAGAGAGAAAGAATGAGATAAAGCACCACACATAGTGTATGAGAGCGAGAGAGTGAGAGAGCACGCTGTGTCAGAAGGTACTTAAAGACAATCACTGTCAGAACAGAAGAGGCATGGGGTATGAAATACCATAACTTGACAATAAAACCGATTCGTCTCTGTAGGCTACTTTCGTCATTTTATTATCAAATGGCATGTTGATCATTTCTATTAAACTGGTGATTCTATCTTTTCAGTGACATTAACTGACACTCCATGCACTGAGGAGAAACGAGGACAGAAATTGAAATTCACAACAGAGAGTTTTAGTAGCGTTGAATCAATTACAAATGGAGAATGGATTCAGTCACTGCATGAAGGAAGCGAATGGCTCTACACCCCATTAGAACAATTTAATTGATTTTGGTGATTTCTGGATGGGGCAGAAAGGGGCGAGCAGTGGAATTGAAAATCACCTTTGGAAAATGTAATAGCGAAATACATCAGGGTCATTAGAAGTTCTTGTTACTTGGACTGTTGAAGTTTGAGAGAGGGTAAGTGTTTGGTCTTCTGCTAGCTTTTTGGTCTCTGCTAGCTTTTTGGTCTCTGCTAGCTTTTTGGTCTCTGCTAGCTTTTTGGTCTCTGCTAGCTTTTTGGTCTTGGTCTCTGCTAGCTTTTTGGTCTCTGTTAGCATTTTGGTCTCTGCTAGCTTTTTGGTCTCTGTTAGCTTTTTGGTCTCTGCAAGCTTTTTGGTCTTCTGCTAGCTTTTTGGTCTTCTAGCTTTTTGGTCTCTGTTAGCTTTTTGGTCTCTGCTAGCTTTTTGGTCTCTGCTAGCTTTTTGGTCTCTGCTAGCTTTTTGGTCTCTGCTAGCTTTTTGGTCTTGGTCTCTGCTAGCTTTTTGGTCTCTGTTAGCGTTTTGGTCTCTGCTAGCTTTTTGGTCTCTGTTAGCTTTTTGGTCTCTGCTAGCTTTTTGGTCTTCTGCTAGCTGTTTGGTCTTCTAGCTTTTTGGTCTCTGCTAGCTTTTTGGTCTCTGTTAGCGTTTTGGTCTCTGCTAGCTTTTTGGTCTCTGTTAGCGTTTTGGTCTCTGCTAGCTTTTTGGTCTCTGTTAGCTTTTTGGTCTCTGCTAGCTTTTTGGTCTCTGCTAGCTTTTTGGTCTTCTGCTAGCTTTTTGGTCTCTGCTAGCTTTTTGGTCTCTGTTAGCTTTTTGGTCTCTGCTAGCTTTTTGGTCTTCTGCTAGCTTTTTGGTCTCTGCTAGCTTTTTGGTCTCTGCTAGCTTTTTGGTCTCTGCTAGCTTTTTGGTCTTGGTCTCTGCTAGCTTTTTGGTCTCTGCTAGCTTTTTGGTCTTCTAGCTTTTTGGTCTCTGCTAGCTTTTTGGTCTCTGCTAGCTTTTTGGTCTCTGTTAACTTTTTGGTCTCTGCTAGCTTTTTGGTCTCTGCTAGCTTTTTGGTCTCTGTTAGCTTTTTGGTCTCTGCTAGCTTTTTGGTCTCTGCTAGCTCTTTTTGGTCTCTGCTAGCTTTTTGGTCCATAGTAGCATGAGTTAGAAAAGTCTGGTTCTCTTAAACCAACAACAACATTATCATACCAATACCAGAACTATCATCACTTTTGGTAATGATTACAGCCTCGACTCTTCTTTGGTATGACACTACAAGCTTGGCACACCTGTATTTGGGGAGTTTCTCCTATTCTTCTCTGCAGATCCTCTCCAGCTTTGTCAGGTTGGATGGGGAGCGTCGCTGCACAGCTATTTTCAGGTCTCTCCAGAGATGTTCAATCGGGTTCAAGTCCTGGCGCTGGCTGGGCCACTCAAGGTCATTCAGAGACTTGTCCCAAGGCCACTCCTGACTGGTCTTGGCTGTGTGCTTAGGGTCATTGTAATGTTGGAAGGTGAACCTTCGCACCAGTCTGAGGTCCTGACCGCTTTGGAGCAGATTTACATTTACATTACATTACATTTAAGTCATTTAGCAGACGCTCTTATCCAGAGCGACTTACAAATTGGTGCATACACCTTATGGCATCCAGTGGAACAGCCACTTGCATCTAAATCTTTTTTTTTTTTTTTTTTTTTTTGGGGGAGAAGGGGTGAGAAGGATTACTTACCCTTACTTACCCTATCCTAGGTATTCCTTGAAGAGGTGGGGTTTCAGGTGTCTCCGGAAGGTGGTGATTGACTCCGCTGTCCTGGCGTCGTGAGGGAGTTTGTTCCACCATTGGGGGCCAGAGCAGCGAACAGTTTTGACTGGGCTGAGCGGGAACTGTACTTCCTCAGTGGTAGGGAGGCGAGCAGGCCAGAGGTGGATGAACGCAGTGCCCTTGTTTGGGTGTAGGGCCTGATCAGAGCCTGGAGGTACTGAGGTGCCGTTCCCCTCACAGCTCCGTAGGCAAGCACCATGGTCTTGTAGCGGATGCGAGCTTCAACTGGAAGCCAGTGGAGAGAGCGGAGGAGCGGGGTGACGTGCGAGAACTTGGGAAGGTTGAACACCAGACGGGCTGCGGCGTTCTGGATGAGTTGTAGGGGTTTAATGGCACAGGCAGGAGCCCAGCCAACAGCGAGTTGCAGTAATCAAGACGGGAGATGACAAGTGCCTGGATTAGGACCTGCGCCGCTTCCTGTGTGAGGCAGGGTCACTCTGCGGATGTTGTAGAGCATGAACCTACAGGAACGGGACACCGCCTTGATGTTAGTTGAGAACGTCAGGGTGTTGTCCAGGATCACGCCAAGGTTCTTAGCGCTCTGGGAGGAGGACACAATGGAGTTGTCAACCGTGATGGCGAGATCATGGAACGGGCAGTCCTTCCCCGGGAGGAAGAGGAGCTCCGTCTTGCTGAGGTTCAGCTTGAGGTGGTGATCCGTCATCCACACTGATATGTCTGCCAGACATGCAGAGATGCGATTTCATCAAGGATCTCTCTTTGTACTTGTACTTGTACTCTGTTCATCTTTCCCTAAATCCTGACTTGTCTCCCAGTCCCTACAGCTGAAAAATATCCCCACAGCACGATGCTGCCACCACCATATTTCACCGTAGGGATGGGGCCAGGTTTCCTTCAGACGTGACGCTTGGCATTCAGGCTAAAGAGTTTAATCTTTGATTCATCAGACCAGAGAATCTTGTTTCTTATGGTCTGGGAGTCCTTAGGTGCCTTTTGGCAAATCCAAGTGGGCTGTCATGTGCCTTTTACTGAGGAGGGGCTTCCGTCTGTCCACTCTATCATAAATGTCTGATTGGTGGAGTGCTGCAGAAATGGTTGTCCTTCTGAAAGGTTCTCCCATCTCCACAGAGGAACTCTGGAGCTCTGTCAGAGTGACCATCGGGTTCTCTAGGAAGAGTCTTGATGGTTCCAAACTTCTTCCATTTAAGAATGACGCATCACTGGGGACAAACTACCTGCACTCCAGGACACCTATAGCACCCGATGTCACAGGAAGGCCAAAAAGATCATCAAGGACAACAACCACCCCAGCCACTGCCTGTTCACCCCGCTACCATCCAGAAGGCGAGGTCAGTACAGGTGCATCAAAGCTGGGACAGAGAGACTGAAAAACAGCTTCTATCTCAAGGCCATCAGACTGTTAAACAGCCATCACTAACATAGAGGGCTGCTGCCGACATACAGACTCAAATCTCTGGCCACTTTAATAAATGTATGACATGGATTTAATAAAGTTACCACTAGTCACTTTAAATAACCACACTTTATTAATGTCTATATATCCTACATTACTCATCTCATATGTATATACTGTATTCTATGCCATCTACTGCATCTTGCCTATGCCGCACGGCCATTGCTCATCCATATACAGTTGAAGTCGGAAGTTTACATACACTTAGGTTGGAGTCATTAAAACTCGTTTTGGACCTCTCCACAAATTTCTTGTTAACAAGCTATAGTTTTCGCAAGTCGGTTAGGACAACAATTGTTAGTCGGTTAGGACAACAATCCAAAAATAGTTTACAGACAGATTATTTCACTTATTATTCACTGTATCACAATTCCAGTGGGTCAGAAGTTTACATACACTAAGTTGACTGTGCCTTTAAACAGCTTGGAAAATTACAGAAAATATTGTCATGGCTTTAGAAGCTAATTGACATGATTTGAGTCAATTGGAGATGTACCTGTGGATGTATTTCAAGGCCTACCTTCAAACGCAGTGCCTCTTTGCTTGACATCATGGGAAAATCAAAAGAATTCAGCCAAGACCTCAGAATTTTTTTGTAGACCTTCACAAGTCTGGTTCATCCTTGTGAGCAATTTCCAAACACCTGAAGGTACCACGCTCATCTGCACAAACAATAGTACACAAGTATAAACACCATGGGACCACGCGGCCGTCATTTTTTAAAAACCTATATTTAACTAGGCAAGTCAGTTAAGAACAATTTCTTATTTTCAATGACGACCTAGGAACAGTGGGTTAACTGCCTGTTCAGAACAACAGATTTGTACCTTGTTAGCTCGGGGATTTGAACTTGCAACCTTCCGGTTACTTGTCCAACGCTCTGACCACTAGGCTACCCTGCCGCCCCAATACCACTCAGGAAGGAGACGTGTTCTGTCTCCTAGAGATGAACGTACTTTTGTGCGAAAAGTGCAAATAAATCCCAGAACAACAGCAAAAGACCTTGTGAAGATGCTGGAGGAAACAGGTACAAAAGTATCTATATCCACAGTAAAACAAGTCCTATGTCGACATAACCTGAAAGGCCACTCAGCAAGGAAGAAGCCACTGCTCTAAAACCGCCATAAAAAAGCCAGACTACGGTTTGCAACTTCACATGGGGACAAAGATTGTACTTTTTGGAGTACTGTCCTCTGGTCTGATGAAACAAAAATAGAACTGTTTGGCCATAATTACCATCGTTATGTTTAGATGAAAAGGGAGGGGGCTTACAAGCCAAAGAACACCATCCCAACCATGAAGCACGGGGGTGGCATCATTATGCTGTGGGGGTCCTTTGTTGCACCAGGGACTGATGCACTTCACAAAATAGATGGCATCATGAGGTAGGAAAATTATGTGGATATATTGAAGCAACATCTCGAGACATCAGTCAGGAAGTTAAAGCTTCGTCGCAAATGGGTTTTCCAAATGAACAATGACCCCAAGCATACTTTCAAATGTGTTGCAAAATGGCTTAAGGACAACAAAGTCAAGGTATTGGAGTGGCCATCACAAAGCCCTGACCTCAACCCTATTTTGTGGACAGAACTGAAAAAGTGTGTGTGAGCAAGGAGGCATACAAACCTGACTCAGCTACACCAGCTCTGTCAGGAGGAATGAGCCAATAATAATATATATAATATATATGCCATTTAGCTGACGCTTTTATCCAAAGCGACTTACAGTCATGTGTGCATACATTCTACGTATGGGTGGTCGCGGGAATCAAACCCACTACCCTGGCGTTACAAGCGCCATGCTCTACCAACTGAGCTACAGAAGGACCACAAAATGCACCCAACTTATTGTGGGAAGCTTGTAGAAGACTACCCGAAACGTTTGACCCAAGTTAAACAATTTAAAGGCAATGCTACCAAATACTAATTGAGTGTATGTTAACTTCTGACTCATTGGGAATGTGAAGAAAATAAATAAAAGCTGAAATAAATCATTCTCTCTACTATTATTTTGACATTTCACATTCTTAAAATAAAGTGGTGATCCTAACTGTCCTATAACAGGGAATTTTTACTAAGTTTAAATGTCAGGAATTGTGAAAACTGAGTTTGATTGTATTTGGCTAAGGTGTATGTAAACTTCCGACTTCAACTGTATTTATATGTACATATTCTTATTCATCCCTTTACATTTGTGTGTATACGGTAGTCGTTGTGAATTTGTTAGATTACTTGTTAGATATTACTGCACTGTCGGAACTAGAAGCACAAGCATTTCGCTAGACTCGCATTAACATCTGCTAACTATGTGTATGTGACCAATACAATTTGTTTTGATTTGAGTGATGGAGTGCTGCATCAGATGACCTGGCCTCCACAATCACCTGACCCAATTGAAATGGTTTGGGAGGAGTTGGACCACAGAGTGAAGGAAAAGCAGCCAACAAGTGCTCAGCATATGTGGAAACTACTTCAAGACTGTTGGAAAAGCATTCCAGGTGACTACCTAATAAAGCTGGTTGAGACAATTTCAAGGGTGAGTAAAGCTGTCATCAAGGCATAGGGTGGCTACTTTGAAGAATCTCAAATATAAAATATATTTGGATTTGTTTAACACTTTTTTGGTTAATACATGATCCCATGTGTTATTTCATAGTTTTGATGTCTTCACTATTATTCTACAATGTAGAAAATAGTACAAATAGTTTTTAAAAAAACTGAATGAGTAGGTGTGTCCAAACTTTTGACTGGATCTACATACTGTATATACGTTTGGGTTGAGGTCAGGTGATTGTGGAGGCCAAATCATCTGATGCAGCTCTCCATCACTCAAATCAAATCAAATTATGTTTGGTCACATACACATATACACATTAAAATACAAAAACACAGTCATGGGAAACACAAATATAAAATCATCCAGAAAACAGTTACATTCCTCCACAAATAAGTGCTCAATCAATACTTTAAACTGCCCGAACGGCACCAGAACCTCAAGATGAATTGTATATAGAATTTTGTTCCAACAATACGTTGGATTAAAACTAAAAGCAGATTTAGCTAGCTGGCTGAAGACATTAGGAACCTTAAGAGTTAACCAAGTCTGTGAAGGGATTAGGTAACTCAGGTGTCTATACTTCAACAGCAAAGTTAGATAAGACAGAAGTTTATAAAGTAGGGCTTTGTTCACCAAAAAAGGGAGTAATGTAGAGATCTACGGTTCTTTAGCAAAGTCCAGACAACCTTTTGATACAGGATGCAGTGAAGAGTATCAAAACTGTCAACTGGAACAAAACGAAGGGCACTATGGTAAATGCCATCCAAAAGTTTAAGAGGAGTAGCAGCTGCTCTTTCTAATAAATATTATCACCATAATCAAAAGCAGATAAAAAGGTTGACTGAATCATTTTCAACCCAAACCAGACAAGAGTAAATTAATCTATCAATCTTATCCATCTCTATTTCCATGCACTGCATAAAGAGGAGCTATATCTGAGAGCCACATTTACAATGCTAAGGACAAGAGACATTTATTAAAAACAATTTCAGAATAATATGAGTTGATATTTTTCATACAACCCTACACTTTTCTCCCAAATGTTGTTTTGTGGTTCAGATTTGGGGAAAAAACAGGCATGATTCAAAGCCACCCCAAGAGAGCTTTATTCTGAACGAGCCGAGTAGATGGAAGAAGACCTCTGGGGATGCACAGGTATGCAGATAGTTCATGGAAATGGAAGCCAACGGTCATATAACGTTGCTTCAAGCACTAATTTACTCCTTAACCTTGCAATTGGGAGAAAGATATTAAAGCGTTTCACATGACAAATGAGCAACAGCGCTACCAGTGTTCCCATCACTGACTGCAGGACATGAATTGATACCTGGAAGATTCATGGTCTCGATCAGATTGTTGTACTTTCTTTTTAGAGGAATAATCCACTTTGTTATTATCCGAGTGCCATTTAAATGTATGGCTGGACTGGAGGCTGGGCAGTGTCTCGTGGAGAATTGATGAGGTGTGAAATGTGAAATTAAGTTGAATGCAAACAGGCTCATATAAAGGAGGTTTAGACTGCCTGAGGTAGGATGATGTTGAGGCCCAGCACTCTACATCAGGGATCATCAACTAGATTCAGCCGGGGGTCGATTTTTTTTTTTCTTAATTTGTAGAATGCAAATTGACCGCAAGACGCCCAAACAGATTTAATATTTGAGTTAAACATAATTTAAAACCTTGCTTACATTTGTATACAATTACTTGACTCTATATTATGCATGGAAATACTGGAAACAGATTTCTAAAATTAAAATCACTTGGAGACAATTTTATGTGTTTTATGTCCAATAATGAAAATAATGTACTTTCTTTTTAATCAAACTGAGTGTGGTGAGGTGTGGCTTGAAGCAATGAGTGATGTATTTAAAGGGCAGTGGCCATGCTGATAGCGTTCCCCAACCCACAACCCAACCTCCTCTCTGTTTTTCAACTGATCGTTTAGTACGGCACCGGTTCTTTTCAATTGAATGTCGCAGAACATAAAAAACTTACTGAACCATCCCAGGTCTGTGCAATACGAGGGTCATCAGAAATCACACTTACATTAAGGTGCGATGTAAATGTTAACAAAATGTTGAAACTGGCTCTAAGAAACTTGAATCGGCTACTAACTAGACTGTTGAACAGGAGCCTCCAGTTGTCTTTAGCTGCCTCTGTCATTTGAGAGGGCAAGAGTAGAACATAAATAAAAGACAAGTGAAGAAGATGTGGCAATGCAGATACTACAGAGAGGTGCGGAGGCTTGATGATTAGATGACGAGTAAAATCAGGTGTGCTTGTCCGGGGCCACAACAAAAATATGTACTGTTGGGGGTACTGGAGGACCGGAGTTGGGAAACACTGTTGGGGGTATGGGAGGAGGGAGACACTGTTGGGGGTACTGGAGGAGGGAGACACTGTTGGGGGTACTGGAGGAGGGAAACACTGTTGGGGGTACTGGAGGAGGGAGACACTGTTGGGGGTACTGGAGGAGGGAAACACTGTTGGGGGTACTGGAGGAGGGAAACACTGTTGGGGGTACTGGAGGAGGGAGACACTGTTGAGGGTACTGGAGGAGGGAAACACTGTTGGGGTACTGGAGGAGGGAAACACTGTTGGGGGTACTGGAGGAGGGAAACACTGTTGGGGGTACTGGAGGGAGGAAACACTGTTGGGGGTACTGGATGAGGGAAACACTGTTGGGGGTACTGGAGGAGGGAGACACTGTTGTGGGTACTGGAGGAGGGAAACACTGTTGGGGGTACTGGAGGAGGGAGACACTGTTGGGGGTACTGGAGGAGGGAGACACTGTTGGGGGTACTGGAGGAGGGAAACACTGTTGGGGGTACTGGAGGAGGGAAACACTGTTGGGGTACTGGAGGAGGGAGACACTGTTGGGGGTACTGGAGGAGGGAAACACTTTTGGGGGTACTGGAGGAGGGAAACACTGTTGTGGGTACTGGAGGAGGGAAACAATGTTGTGGGTACTGGAGGAGGGAACACTTTTGGGGGTACTGGAGGAGGGAAACACTGTTGTGGGTACTGGAGGAGGGAAACACTGTTGTGGGTACTGGAGGAGGGAGACACTGTTGTGGGTACTGGAGGAGGGAAACACTGTTGTGGGTACTGGAGGAGGGAAACACTGTTGGGGGTACTGGAGGAGGGAAACACTGTTGGGGGTACTGGAGGAGGGAAACACTGTTGGGGGTACTGGAGGAGGGAAACACTGTTGGGGGTACTGGAGGAGGGAAACACTGTTGTGGGTACTGGAGGAGGGAAACACTGTTGGGGGTACTGGAGGAGGGAAACACTGTTGGGGGTACTGGAGGAGGGAAACACTGTTGTGGGTACTGGAGGAGGGAAACACTGTTGTGGGTACTGGAGGAGGGAAACACTGTTGGGGTACTGGAGGAGGGAGACACTGTTGTGGGTACTGGAGGAGGGAAACACTGTTGTGGGTACTGGAGGAGGGAAACACTGTTGTGGGTACTGGAGGAGGGAAACACTGTTGTGGGTACTGGAGGAGGGAGACACTGTTGTGGGTACTGGAGGAGGGAGACACTGTTGTGGGTACTGGAGGAGGGAGACACTGTTGGGGGTACTGGAGGAGGGAGACACTGTTGTGGGTACTGGAGGAGGGAGACACTGTTGTGGGTACTGGAGGAGGGAGACACTGTTGGGGGTACTGGAGGAGGGAAACACTGTTGGGGGTACTGGAGGAGGGAGACACTGTTGTGGGTACTGGAGGAGGGAAACACTGTTGTGGGTACTGGAGGAGGGAAACACTGTTGTGGGTACTGGAGGAGGGAAACACTGTTGGGGGTACTGGAGGAGGTAAACACTGTTGGGGTACTGGAGGAGGGAAACACTGTTGTGGGTACTGGAGGAGGGAAACACTGTTGTGGGTACTGGAGGAGGGAAACACTGTTGGGGGTACTGGAGGAGGGAAACACTGTTGTGGGTACTGGAGGAGGGAAACACTGTTGTGGGTACTGGAGGAGGGAAACACTGTTGTGGGTACTGGAGGAGGGAAACACTGTTGTGGGTACTGGAGGAGGGAAACACTGTTGTGGGTACTGGAGGAGGGAAACACTGTTGTGGGTACTGGAGGAGGGAAACACTGTTGGGGGTACTGGAGGAGGGAAACACTGTTGTGGGTACTGGAGGAGGGAAACACTGTTGTGGGTACTGGAGGAGGGAAACACTGTTGGGGGTACTGGAGGAGGGAAACACTGCACTAGAGAGGGATGCTGAGAAACATCAGAGGTGATGTTGAAGAAGTATTATGGCAAAGTCTTCCTCAAAATCTGAAAAAATGAATCTCATCAGAGGAAAGTTTTTTTTTCTCTCTCCTTGAGCAGGGTAGGAATGGATTAAAAAGATATTTCCATCTTTGATAGCTGCTGCTGTATCTTCACAGACCAGAGGACTTTGCACCCCAACCAGCCCAGATCCAGCTGTACATTTACATCTATTATGTAACGCAAAAGTGATTTGCATATCTTCTCTTGCCCTCAACTTTGTAACATGGAGAAACACATAGATATATATTATTCAGAACTGAAATGTTTGCAATCGATAGATGACAGTGCAGAACAAAATATTAGATATAGTTACGAAGATTATGGCTAAGCAGTTTTCCGTTCATCTACCAACCTACCTGTGAAGTCATGGTGTACACTCTACACTCTACAGCCTACCTACACCTGTGAAGTCATGGTGTACCCTCTGCAGTCTACCTACACCTGTGAAGTCATGGTGTACCCTCTGCAGTCTACCTACACCTGTGAAGTCATGGTGTACACTCTACACTCTGCAGCCTACATACACCTGTGAAGTCATGGTGTACCCTCTGCAGCCTACCTACACCTGTGAAGTCATGGTGTACCCTCTACACTCTGAAGCCTACCTACACCTGTGAAGTCATGGTGTACCCTCTACACTCTGCAGCCTACCTACACCTGTGAAGTCATGGTGTACACTCTACACTCTGCAGCCTACATACACCTGTGAAGTCATGGTGTACCCTCTACACTCTGCAGCCTACCTACACCTGTGAAGTCATGGTGTACACTCTACACTCTGCAGCCTACATACACCTGTGAAGTCATGGTGTACACTCTACACTCTGCAGCCTACATACACCTGTGAAGTCATGGTGTACACTCTACACTCTGCAGCCTACCTACACCTGTGAAGTCATGGTGTACACTCTACACTCTGCAGCCTACATACACCCGTGAAGTCATGGTGTACACTCTACACTCTGCAGCCTACATACACCTGTGAAGTCATGGTGTACACTCTACACTCTGCAGCCTACATACACCTGTGAAGTCATGGTGTACACTCTACACTCTGCAGCCTACATACACCTGTGAAGTCATGGTGTACACTCTACACTCTGCAGCCTACATACACCTGTGAAGTCATGGTGTACACTCTATACTCTGCAGCCTGACCCAGTGAAGTATCGAGAGGAGCAGTCCAACCTCCTATAGCTTGAAGAAGAAATTAGTCTGTTTTTTTTCTACAGGGACAAGAGTTTTACAATGGAACCTTTTTTCATCCGAGAAGGTTCAAGAGTTCTTTAGGGGTTCTTTGTTGGGTGAAAACGTTCTACCTGTACCCAAGGGTTCTTCTCTAAAGGGACCTTTTTTTTTAAAGAGTGTACTCTTCGAGGTGTCTTCATAAATGTCAAACATGAGCAGCCTGTCCAACCCCATCATCATACAGTATGATAAACCATGTAACAATCCATTGGTCAGTGCAAGTATTGTGTCTGGCTACCCTGTCAAGTCTGTGTGACGAGAATAATCATTTAAGGAAATAACTAAGACATAACCATGAGGTAACTGGCCAGTCACATTAGACAAAACAGCAGCTTGTGATTACTAAAGTCTATCTCCAACTTGTCAGATAGACAGAGAGCAGGGAATTGTTTAGAGTCAGAGTGCACCAGACATTTTAGTTATTTATTAATGGGGTCTGACTCTGAAATGTTTGGAAAATATATTCTCATTAGCAACATTGTGTTTATCTTGATGCCTTATTTTTGCTTCTGTTTCCTTTGATGTGCCACACATCTCAAATAAACACTTCACTGACATCTGAGAGATTGTTGCTGGATAAACATGTATAGTTATTTGTGATCCAGAGAGGAATTTGATAAATTGTTCTACTTCTGCAAAAGGAAGACAGAGATGGCTGCCACCAGCTTCCATTCAGTAAAACATGATGTCGTTGGGCACTTTTGGATCTTATTGCCCTCTGTCTACACCAGTGAACTACATCTCTAGAGCCAAATTGAATTCTATTAGGATGTAATGACCTTTGTCGTGTTGTTGTGGAACAGTCGAGAACCTGGGCGGAGATGCCGAGTGTAGTAAATGGAGTGAAGAGTTCCAAGGCTCAATCAGAATCCCCTTTATGCTCTAAGTATATTTACTTACACAGAGTTCCAAGGCTCAATCAGAATCACCTTTATGCACTAAGTATATTTACTTACACAGAGTTCCAAGACCCAATCAGAATCCCCTTTATGCGCTAAGTATATTTACTTACACAGAGTTCCAAGACCCAATCAGAATCACCTTTATGCTCTAAGTATATTTACTTACACAGAGTTCCAAGGCTCAATCAGAATCACCTTTATGCTCTAAGTATATTTACTTACACAGAGTTCCAAGGCTCAATCAGAATCCCCTTTATGCACTAAGTATATTTACTTACACATAGAGTTCCAAGACCCAATCAGAATCACCTTTATGCTCTAAGTATATTTACTTACACATAGAGTTCCAAGACTCAATCAGAATCACCTTTATGCTCTAAGTATATTTACTTACATATAGAGTTCCAAGACCCAATCAGAATCAGAATCACCTTTATGCTCTAAGTATATTTACTTACACATAGAGTTCCAAGACTCAATCAGAATCACCTTTATGCTCTAAGAATATTTACTTACATATAGAGTTCCAAGACCCAATCAGAATCAGAATCACCTTTATGCTCTAAGTATATTTACTTACATATAGAGTTCCAAGACTCAATCAGAATCACCTTTATGGTCTAAGTATATTTACTTACACATAGAGTTCCAAGACTCAATCAGAATCACCTTTATGCTCTAAGTATATTTACTTACATATAGAGTTCCAAGACCCAATCAGAATCACCTTTATGCACTAAGTACATTTACTTACACAGAGTTCCAAGGCTCAATCAGAATCACCTTTATGCTCTAAGTATATTTACTTACACATAGAGTTCCAAGGCTCAATCAGAATCACCTTTATGCACTAAGTATATTTACAGTATATGCAGTTATTATGTGCAGTTCAATGATGGTTGATGCAGCGGAGAGTGCATAGTCCTTTAGTCTCTATGGGCCAGATGGGTGGTTGGTGAGAACCCCAGCACAGGGGGTGAACACTGAGGTCAACAATGAGACTCAGAAAGTCGTTACAGAGTAGCTGCGGCAGCTACACTGAAGACATTATAAAGCTGTGACGACACTAGTATCGCAATATTTCTTCCATGGCAAAAAATAAAACACTAAGCAGACCAAGCTATATGGTCCTTTAAAAACCTTCTGTATGCAAAATATTGTATGCTATAGCTTGAAAAAATAAATGTGTTTGTTTCCAACATTAGGGCTGTTTTCATAAAGAAGTTAAATCCGCTTTGTGTTTTGTTTCCTTGCCATACTAACGAGCATCGTGATACTGGTATCGTCCAGGCCTTATCATGGAGGAGATTAATGGATAAATGATTGAATGAATTTAGTTTTAGAGCATCATGAAAGACATTTACTTTGATAAGGTAGGTGCTGGTAAACTGGGATTGAACCCCAGCCAGCTGGGTGGGGTTCAATCCCAGCTGGCTGTGACTGCGATTACCATAGGGCGGTGCACAATTGGCCCAGCGCTGTTTGGTTTAGGGGAGGGTTTGGCCTGTGGGGCTTTACTTGGCTCATCGCACTCTAGTAACTCCTTGTGGTGGGCAGGGCACATTCAGGCTGACTTCAATTATCAGTTGAATGGTGTTTCCTTTGACATAATGGTGCAGATGGCTTCCGGGTTAGGCGAGTGGGTGTTAAAAATCGCGGCGTGGTGGGTCATGTTTCAGAAGACGCATTACTTGCCCTTTGCCTCTCCCTAGCCCATTGGTGAGTTGCGGTGATGGGACAAAGGGGGTGAAAATTACAGACCAGTACCAGTCAAAGGTTTGGACACATCTACTCATTCAAGGGTTTTTCTTTATATTTATTATTTTCTACATTATAGAATAATAGTGAAGACATCAAAACTATTAAATAACACATATTGAATCATGTAGTAACCAAAAAAGTGTTAAACAAATCAAAATATATTTTAGATTTTAGATTCTTCAAAGTAGCCACCCTTTGCACACGCTTCACATTCTCTCAACCATCTTCACCTGGAATGCTTTTCCAACAGTCTTGAAGGAGTTCCCGCATATGCTGAGCACTTGTTGGCTGCTTTTCCTTCACTCTGCAGTCCAACTCATCCCAAACCATCTCAATTGGATTGAGGTTGGGTTATTGTGGAGGCCACGTCATCTGATGCAGCACTCCATCACTCTCCTTCTTGGTCAAATAGCCCTTACACAGCCTGGAGGTGTGTTGGGTCATTGTCCTGTTGACAAACAAATGATAGTTCCACTAAGCACAACCCAGATGGGATGACGTATCGCTGCAGAATGCTGCGGTAGCCATGCTGGTTAAGTGTGCCTTGAATTCTAAATAAATCACTGACAATGTCACCAGCAAAGCACCCCCACACCATCACACTTCCTCCTCCTTGCTTCACAGTGGGAACCACACATGCAGAGATCATCAGTTCACCTACTCTGCGTCTCACAAAGACACGCCGGTTGGAAACAAAAATCTCAAATTTGGACTCATCAGACCAAAGGATAGATTTCCACTGGTCTAATGTCGTATGCTTGTGTTTCTTGTTATTGGTGTCCTTTAGTGGTGGTTTCTTTGCAGCAATTCGACCATGAAGGCCTGCTTCACACAGTCTCCTCTGAACAGTTGATGTGTGTGTTACTTGAACTCTGTGAAGCATTTATTTAGGCTGCAATTTCTGAGGCTGGAAACAAATTAACTTATCCTCTGCAGCCGAGGTAACTGTGGGTCTTCCTTTGCTGTCGCGGTCCTCATGAGAGCCAGTTTCATCATAGCGCTTGATTGTTTTTGCAACTGCACTTGAAGAAACTTTCAAAGTTCTTTAAATTTTCCGTATTGAATGACCTTCATGTTTTGAAGTAATGATGGACTGTGGTTCTTTTTGCTTATTCAAGCTGTTCTTGCCATAATACAGACTTGGTATTTTACCAAATAGGGCTATCTTCTGTATAGCACCCCTACCATGTCACAACACAACTGATTGGGACACTACTGCACTGTTGGAGCTAGGAACACAAGCATTTCGCTACACCCGCAATATCATCTGCTAAATATGTGTATGTGACAAATGAAAGTTGATTTGATATGATTTGAACAACACAACTGATTGGCTCAAATGCATTAAGAAGGAAAGAAATTCCACAAATTAACTTTTAACAAGGCACACGTGTTAATTGAAATGCATTCCAGGTGACTACCTCATGAAGCTGGTTGAGAGAATGCCAAGAGTGTGCAAAACTGTCATCAAGGCAAAGGGTGGTTACTTTGAAGAATCTCAAATTGAAAATATGATTCCATGTGTGTTATTATAGAGTTCCAAGATGGCGTAGCAGTCGGACGTGTGTCTTGTCCCGTCCTGTCCCGTGTAAATATCGTTTTCCTCTTTTTGTCTGTATATATTTCATCTCACTTTCTGTCTACAGACTGAATACACTCTCCTGCAATCCACCTCACCCAATGTGGTACGGATCTGCTATTTTTATACTTAAGAACCGGAACCCCCATTAGCAGCTAGCCAGCTTTCTAGCTTCTAGCTAGTATTCAGTAGGCCACTGCTAGCGGTCTTCAACGTTAACTCGAACACCAGTCAGCCTCAGCTCAGTCTGCAACATATTATCAAATGTTGCAACCCCTATTACTAGCTTGTTCCTCCTCTCTTTCATATCGTCTGAGATCCCTAAAGATTGGAAAGCTGCCGCGGTCATCTCCCTCTTGAAAGGGGGAGACACTCTAGACCCAAACTGTTATAGACCTATATCCATCCTGCCCTGCCTTTCTAAAATCTTCGAAAGCCAAGTTAAACAGATTAACGACCATTTCGAATCCCACCGTACCTTCTCCGCTATGCAATCTGGTTTCCGAGCTGGTCATGGGTGCACCTCAGACATGCTCAAGATCCTAAACAATGTCATAACCTCCATCGATAAATGACGGTACTGTGCAGCCGTCTTCATAGACATGGCCAAGGCTTTCGACTCTGTCAATCACTGCATTCTTATCGGCAGACTCAATAGCCTTGGTTTCTCAAATGGCTGCCTCGCCTGGTTCACTAACTACTTCTCAGATAGAGTTCAGTGTGTCGAATCAGAGGGCCTGTTGTCCGGACCTCTGGCAGTCTCTATGGGGGTGCCACAGGGTTCAATTCTCGGGCCGACTGTTTCTCTATATATATCAATGATGTCGCTCTTGCTGCTGGTGATTCTCTGATCCACCTCTGCGCAGACGAGACCATTCTGTATTCATCTGGCCCTTCTTTGGACACTGTGTTAACAAACCTCCAAACGAACTTCAATGCCATACAACATGCCTTCCGTGGCCTCCAACTGCTTTTAAATGCTAGTAAAACTAAATGCATGCCCTTCACCGATTTGCTGCCCGCACCCTTCCGCCCGACTAGCAACACTACTCTGGTCTGTTCTGACTTAAAATATGTGGACAACTACAAATACCTGGGTGTCTGGTTAGACTGTAAACTCTCCTTCCAAACTCACATTAAGCTTCTCATATCCAAAATTAAATCTATAATGGACTTCCTATTTCGCAACAAAGCCTCCTACACTCATGCTGCCAAACATACCCTCGTAAAACTGACTATCCTACCGATCTTTGACTTTCGGCGATGTAATTTCCAAATAGCCTCCAACACTCTACTCTAGTCTATCACAGTGCCATCCGTTTTGTCACAAAAGCCCCATATACTAACCACCACTGCGACCTGTATGCTCTCGTTGGCTGGCCCTCGCTTCATATTCGTCGCCAAACCCACTGGCTCCAGGTCATGTATAAGTCTTTGCTAGGTAAAGCCCCGCCTTATCTCAGCTCGCTGGTCATCATAGCAACACCCATCCGTAGCACGCGCTCCAGCAGGTAAATTTCACTGGTCATCCCCAAAGCCAGCACTTCCTTTGGCCACCCTTCCTTACAGTTCTCTGCTGCCAATGACTTCAACGAATGCAAAAATCACTGAAGCTGGAGACTTATATGTCCCTCTCTAACTTTAAGCATCAGCTGTCAGAACAGCTTACCGATCGCTGTACCTGTACACAGCCAATCTGTAAATAGCCCAGCCAACTACATCATCCCCATATTGTTATTTATCTTCTTGCTCTTTTGCACCCCAGCATCTCTACTTGCACATAATCATCTGCCCATCTATCACTCCAGTGTTAATGCTAAATTGTCATTATTTCGCCTCTATGGCCTATTTATTGTCTTACCTCCCTAATCTTCTACATTTGCACACACTGTATATAGATGTTTCTATTGTGTTATTGACTGTACGTTTGTTTATGTGTAACTATGTGTTGTTGTTTTTGTTGCACTTCTTTGCTTTATCTTGGCCAGGTCGCAGTTGTGAATAAGAACTTGTTCTCAACTGGCCCACCTGGTTAAATAAAGGTGAAATAAATAAAACATGAAACATTTCATAGTTTTGATGTCTTCACTATTATTCTACAATGTAGAAAATAGTAAAAATAATGAAATAACCTTGCATGAGCAGGTGTGTCCAAACTTTTGGCTGTTACTGTATATATAGCAATATTCGCATAAATCCATCTATTGTGCTTGACGTCATGTATAAGGCACTCTCTAGGAAGGCTTTGTCTTCTTAATGAAATTACCACGACAGGATTTTCACTGCAGCAGACTGATTCTTCGGGGCAGATAATAGCTCCTGTTTTATGGGAACAATGTGGCATTCACTGGCATAATCAATTGTAGCCCAACTCTTTGTATAGATCAGACACACGTCTGTTTTGTTTGGTAGGGAAATGGATTAAACCTCTGTCGCATTCCTTCTTGGAACCAAGTTCTCCTCTTTCCCTGAGCTTTGCCTCTAATTCCGTCTGAGAGCTAAACCTATCAGAAACGTATTGTTGTTGTTCCAACAGTCACATAGAGGACACTAGGCTGTTTTTGCATGTACTATGTTTATAAGTCATTTGTTTAAAGCATTGGGGGCTTTGAACAACAAAATAATGGCTTTGTTCCACCGATTAAATGTACGGCTTGGAACTTCAAACAGTGGACTTTTAATGTCGGAAGTCGTGGAACTGAAGGGAGGAACTAACAATTTATATGGAGAAACGAAGCTCTGTCTTTCAACTCGGTCTGAAATGTCTCTCTGAATCATCAGTAAGCGATTTTCTTCAGCCCTGCTAAAACGTGTTCGGATTTCCACTTCAAGCAGATGTGATACCTCACTTGAATTTTCCCTTTAAGATGGGAGCAACTAGGTAATGGTGTAAACAGAAGCTGTCCTGTTAGGGCATAGCTACTGCATGGCACTCACCACCTTCAGTTCTGCCTTCACTTCTCTGTCGTCTGCTGTAGGGAGGAGAGGCAGGAGAGGCCCAGGCAACAGCAGGGTAGTAGTGTGAATTCAATTTAAAGCAGTGCTCCCAGAGGCACCATGGAGACATTTTGATGGCTGGGGCAGCATCTCATTGAATTGGTAACTCAAGAAGACTGTCAATGAAGGGTACACTTTAACTTCAGTGAGTCACCCAGTGTTGCTGACTGTGCTTCCGTGGTCATGTTGAATTAAGTATTCTACAAACTGTTACACAACAAAAAAGCTAACCGTCTGTAATAACTAAGAAGGGTTTTTCTACAATGGCGGTCATGCTGAAATATTGCATTGTGCTGGTTCCTGATGAATTCTGGAGAAATTATTTTATCTCTCAAACACTTACAGACATGGATATAAGACAATGGGTAATGTTTTGTGGATATTAGAGGACATTTCACAAATTTCCGCCTGGAAATAGTGTCTATAATATTTGAATAAACTCACGTAGTTGTCGTCACAAACTCCACACAGTTCTCATTGACTAGGTGGATATATCCGTTTCCAACTGAGTAAACCATTTCTGTATTTACAGTATTCTTATGAATATTCTGTTTGATCATGTTATATTGTTTTGCTGACCATTAGTCAATATTACTCATGAATGTAACTTTTTATGTCAAATCGTTTTTAAAATCAAATCAAATAGTTTTTCATTCTACTTGTCTTGAAAAGAAAATGGTACACACTTAATTGTATGAGGGCTGGACATGAAGAGAAATGAAAGTAGTGAAAAAAAGATTTTTGCTGGGATTCCGTGGCACTGTCCTCCACACGTCTCCATTAATTAGAAGTTGCAGCATGTTCATAATTCCTCAACTTTTAAAAACTGAACTATGTCATCAAATAAATGAAATACATACAAACTGAGAACAGTTGATACAATCCCTATGCATTGCAATGTTTTGAAACACAACAAGTCTTTAGAGGAGACAGAGGAGAACAAAACAGACCTCTGAGCAAACAACAAAAGCTCCTGACCAACATACTGTAGTGGTAGGTAACTAAAACTAATATGATCATTCAATATTCTGAGTAAAAGGTGAATAACAGAACTGTTGCTTATCAAAATATATGCCTATACTTAAAAAAAGGTTTCAAAAGTTTTTTTTTTGCTGTCCACATAGGAGAACCCTTTTTGGTTCCAGCTAGATCCGTTTTGGGTTCCATGTAGAACTCTCTGTGTAAAGAATTCTACATGGAACACAAAAGGGTTCTATTTGGAACCAAAAGGGTGGTACCTGGAACCAACAAGAGTTATTCAAAGGGTTCTCCTTACGGGGACAGCCAAAGAACCCTTTTAGGTTCTAGATCCCTACTCAAAGGTTAGAAAAATATTTGATACAAAAAAAATGTTTCCTTTCACCTTAGTTTGATCAATTAAGTACCCACCCAGAGACAAAATGTGATATAAAAACAGGTTCCTATGTTATTTACTATTTTTGTCTCTCTGAGTAATTATCCCATTATTATTAACATTCCATTGATCTATGTTCAATGAAGCAGGAAAATAAATGAACAAAAGAAAACGAGTTTTGTGGACTGCAAGCCCCCTTATGACCCACATATTACATTGTAAGAAAGATGGTATGATATTGCATCTGATGTTGTTATTATGAAGTTATACTTTTGGATCTTCGAAGCGTAAATAAATTAAACAATGTCCTCTAGATGAACCAATCAGGGTGAACGGCACAACAGTACCTTATCTTACAAACAATCCCTAACCTGTATAAATAAAATATATGGATCTAATATCAAAGGTCTACCAGAGGCAGAGACAAAGAACGTTGTTTATGCGTAATGAGATGGTTTTTGGGGTTGAGGATGTCTAATCAAGTGCCATTAGTTCTCATTAACTGTGACAACACTCCCCATTTAGTTAACGACAGAGTCAGTTCCCCTGAAATGGATACTATGTCCAGGTTAATAATATTGGACCCACACTAATTACATTGCTGTGAACAAATGGTTTGTTTGAATTCCATAACTCTATTACTGTAAACCTCCAGAGAGGCAAAGTCAAGCACGCTATAATCAACCTACATGAGGGCAATTAAACATGTGTGACAGCTACCAGACGTGAACTGAAATATTCAGTTAGCCCAACGGCGGTGAATTCCCTGGGGTTTGGAGAAAGGTTTCAGGCTATTCCATTGTGATGGTTGAGGTCGTATAGTACGTTCGCATTGCAAGAAATATGACGGATAAAAAATTGAAGTGTACAGTGGCTGAAATCTTTATTTCTATTCAAAATGTGTGTACTAATTAAGGTGATTACTGTATATATGTAAACTCATGTCTGATTTACATAGTTCTTAACCCAGCCTTTAGATCTAATTGGCTTCAGTGTAGACGTATCCCCTCCTGTGCTCCCTTGACTTGCTGTCAGAAACATTTTGTACTCACTCACGGAATGAAAACACATAATAAACACGACAGTGCCAGGGATTGACAGTCATGTTTGCTCTTTACGCCTGATTGGCTCCCGTAGATCTTGACTCTGCCTTGTGATGGTGATAAGGAACATTATGACACAGAAAAGCCATGCAGGAACCACACAGATAGCTTGTTATTTTGACAGTGTGTTGCAGTAGTCAGACCTGGGTTCAAATAGTATTTGAAATCCTTCACGTACTGTAAGCCTACTTTAGCCGCTCTGATTGGTCTTGCCTGCCTGAAACGATGCAAACCACACCCATCTGGCAGGCAGGTTCAAGTAAACACTCAACTTATTCGACAGATTCCAAATACTATTTGAACGCAGGTCTGTATACTTAAAGCGTCTCAGAGTGGAACTGCTGATCTCAGTTGGCCTCTTTAACCTCTTTGATCAGCTCTACCACTCTGAGACGCTTGATGGCTATGGGCTCTGTTTGCTGTCTCTTCACTTGCAATGGAAGTCCAGCATCATCACCCTGCAGGCAGCTACAGTAGCTACAACTGCATGCTATAGACGGTTTGAATAATTGATAGAGGTAAGGGGCCGCTAGCTGGCAGCTGAGTGAAGGATGTTGACTTTATCAGAAACGGACTAAGCATTGGGCAATTCTGGCAAATGCCAGATGAGCTGGTCCATCTTTATCCCAGTGGGCCAGTATAAATGTGTGTTTTAGCTCATAATAATCATTATTTGGCTAATAGTGGGGACTTTGAGGACAAACATTGTCCAGTGTGTTAAGTGCTTGCTAAGTGGCATGTATTACTATATTATATCATACTATACAGTATGGTAGACATAGAGACATGGCAATGAGCTAATGTTACGAGGTGAGTTCAGTTCAAACGGTTGATATTTTCCATTGAAAACAGGATAAAATGAGAACACAAAGGGTAATTAAAGAGATTTCAGTATTTTTTGATGTAAGTGCATGTACTGTACATAGGTGGCTTCTTATTACCAGACAATTAAATGCGAAGCAACATAAATAGATGTGTTAAGTGTTTGAAACCTCCGCATGGGTCCTCATTAGGCCTTCTAGAGATTAGGCCACAAATCCAAGCATAGGATGAGTCAACAACATTATTTGGATAGAGTTAACCGAATATTAACATTTTAAAAGTGTGATTTTTCTACAAAGATGCAGTAAGTCATTGTTGGCCTTGGGGCCAATGTAATAAAACCATTTTGATTGGCTTCCTGAAAGCGCCTTACAAAGCTAAGTATTGAGAGAAGCAATCTCTCTATTGTGCATTATTTGTTTGTTCTGTTTTCTCTTGGGATGGAGCTCATAATTGTACAGGTGGTGGTGAATGTATTTACATGTATCCTGGCAACTTCATGAATAAACACGGGAGTTGCCTGCTGTTAAATATTTTTAGGCAAAAAAAATGTAAAAAGCATTTAAACACTGGCACCAAAACAAATTGGCAACTGCTTCCATGGCTAATTAGCATGCAGGTCAAACAAACCGCTTCTCCAGATGGATTTAGTTGAAGTTTAATTTAAAAAAAGAGAGGGTTGAATAAGTTGTTTATGTTCATTTCCATTAAGGTCAACAAAGTAATCTGCTGAAGGTGCTTATGCCAAGGTTGTTCTGTACTCTATCCTATTCACAGTGCAGGTTTTCTATACCGGTGGTTGGATTTTTCATTTGAACACAATCAATGTACAGTAGCTAACACTTCTCCTAAATGATCCTGTAGATCTAAAACAGAAAGTTATATATGTACTTTTTTATGTGAAATTTTAAATTGTACTAAATTAAACCAGAATTGGAATTTTAGTACAAAGTGGTGTGACTCACCACAATTAGGAGTGTCGAGAGTCAGGAGTTCAAAGAAGAATCAATTAGGAGTGTTGAGAGTCAGGAGTTCAAAGAAGAATCAATTAGGAGTGTTGAGAGTCAGGAGTTCAAAGAAGAATCAATACTGATTAATCTGTATGAATGCGGGGGGGGGGGATCTAGTTTACACACAATAACAGTTGCACTGATTGGACATGTGTATATTATCGTCCGGTCGTTTTGCAACTCAGCAGGATGTTTCTGTTTTCTCACACACCACAGGTTACACACAGTGTTATTGCCTGCCTCTGGTACACTGGTGTGGGTGGACTTGATGCCAAATGTGAGGAGTTATAAATGTTTATTGGTCTTCGCCGCGGATCGCATTGAAGACTCATTGCCAAGAGAGACAGAGAGAGAGAGACTCACAGAGATTGCCTGCTCCGAGATAGAATATTGGATTTTCCAAATGTCAATGGAGGGGCCTGATCATTAAACTGAATATATTTTCTCTCCTTGAAGCAATTTTGGGTCGTGCTGGCTTCCCACTCACTTTGCCAGCAGCTTTTTTTTCTGCAATTATTCCCAGAGCTTCGTCTTTTGCTTTAAATAACGTAGAGGGTTGTAAATAAGATGGGTTGGCAGTAGTACAAGTGGATTTTCAGTAGAAAATGGGACAATAATTGCCCCCCCTGATCGAGATGGTGTTTGTTGATGTGTGTGTTTGTTCATTGTGAATAAATGCTGGGGATACTTGGAGTTATGGATCAATACGTTTTTTTTAAAGTCACTTTTGACATCTGCACACATATCTATAAAAATGTGCGAAGGTGACACCACTTTTATGGCTCTCATGGCACTGATAAAGAAGCTCTAAAGTGAACTAAGGTGTGTCTCAGACAGGTGACAGATGTTCCTTCAGATAAAGATGGGGGATGTCATTGAGTGTAGGTGTCACCCCAGAAGTGATTGAAGTAGAGAAGTCAATGTAATCATTACAAAGGCATTGCTTGCCTAAGAGAGCCGCTTATCTATCAAACTAAAGAGTAATACAGTAACAACGTGGGTTTAGTAAATTAACGGTGTATTTTTCTGTTCAACGCGCACTGTTATGTAATTCAAAATAACGTCTGTAATATCACATAATAAATACCAGTATACCATTTATCTCAATCAAATGGATCAAAATTCTGAATTCATTTTTAAAACTATAATTATTTTTATGGATGCATTTTTTTTCTTCTTTTACCAGTACCCGTGCCCTTGTTAATGAAACATGTTGGTCCCTAAAATACTATTTAATTCAAATCCAAAGCGAGCTCTCAGGGGAAATCAGGTAATATCAGAGCCATCCTGATACCAACTCATGTTTGACAGAGCCAATGGGCAAACTAGGGAAAGGTTAGTTTGATACAAGTGGCTTTTTGCCAGGTACAAACAATATGAAAACTTCCCTCGCAGCTATTTCCAAATGTTAGAAACTAAATATTGTTTCTACAGTCAAGAAATACTGAAGCACACTGAAAACAGGCACGGTTTGGGCAAAACACTATTTTATTTACTGTTCTATCAAACATTTTTATGCAAGTAAAGTACATGTCGGATAACAAAATGTAATGACAGGCCTGATGGAAACAACAAATTTGTGTGTAAACTTTCCAAATGTGGACAAAAAATAAATAAATACAGTAGACAAGTTGGGATCACTTTGTGTTGGTAAAATTCATTATACGAGAAATGGCGCCTTTATGTGCAAATATTGATATAATACCCATATCTGTGGGAAGTAGGGGTGCTGAGGGTGCTGCAGCACCACCTTTCTAGAGAGATTCTTTCACAACAGTAGTAGACTGGATCTTTACTAGTCCTGTATTGGCGGACCGATACAGACATCTATAGCGCAGGCACAATAAAAATCACCATCTCCACTTCGGGAAAAAGGTAGTTGTATAATAGTGGCGGTCGCTGTCGTTTAAAATGAGGGAGTGTGATAATATTTTTTTTATGATCTTGGCCTTATTTCTATTACAGCATATTGGATGACTGTCATTCATATTCCATTCACCCAGCTCAATGTAACATCGATAGGTTTAGCCGACTACATGATACTTGAATTTTCCCTATATCGAGCATGAGGTTGCCACAACCTAGCCTATGAAATAGAGTTTACAACGTAGATGCACAGGTCTAGAGAGATCTGAGTAATCAAAGTGACAGAAATTGACACATTCGAAACAAGAGTTTCTATTGGACAGTAATGTACAGGTACAGTATGGTTATCTAATTTCGTTCAGTTTTATTCCATTTAAGAAACGTTTTTTTTAACAGAATCGGCGGAATAAATACATCCCTGATCACACACAAACACAGTTCACTTTCATAGCAACCACATACAAACAGGATGATCCCTTTGATCGCTGGATAATTCCTTCTCGCATCTACGCGCTCTCCTCCTCTCACCAGCTGTACGTGACCAGGCAAAAAATAACTTTCCAAGCCAAACCCTCATATCATAACCGCTAACCTCTACACACAGCCTACATTGTTGTCACCATATTACCCAACATCAAGTCAACATAGCTACTAGTACTAACACTTTAGTAAACCCACTACAATCATGCAGTACAGTGTACAGTCAGCAAGCAGTTTAGAAGATCCACCGGCGAGCCAAGGTGGTAATAAATTAATAAAATCAAATGCTTACCTTGACTTGGAAGAGTTCCAGTGTTGGATAGCCATAGCTAGCTAGCTAACATAGTATCCTTCTCTGTTTGAGATGTGTGTTTGAGTAGGCTAAACTAGCTAGCTGCATTCGCTAGCTAAGTAAGTGAAAGTGAACATTTTTGAAGAAATGTATTTTTTCTAGCTGGAAACGAGCTGTCCTCCGGCTACCCCATCCCATGATGCTACCCTACAGAGTGCTGTTGAGAATACTGTAGAACTTCATTGCAAAACAGTGTGTTTTAATCAATTATTCGGTGACTTGAAAATATTTAGTATAGCTTTATCTAAAAAAGGATAACTTTTAAAAATGTTTCACTGTTTTATTTTTATGTAATTCAATGAGGAGGACAATCCTCCTCTTCCTCCTCTGAGGAGCCTCCACTGTTGTATAATTAAGAACAGTATCTTGCAGGATTCAATAGTTGGAATTGTAAGAGTTGTTGCCCTGTCCATTTCTCTGTGATGTCATTATAATGGAATCCAGAAAGAACAAAACCCTGTCCCTTTCTCTGTGATGTCATTCTAATGGAATCCAGAAAGAACAAAACCTTGTCCCTTTCTCTGTGATGTCATTCTAATAGAATCCAGAAAGAACAAAACCCTGTCCCTTTCTCTGTGATGTCATTCTAATGGAATCCAGAAAGAACAAAACCCTGTCCCTTTCTCTGTGATGTCATTCTAATGGAATCCAGAAAGAACAAAACCCTGTCCCTTTCTCTGTGATGTCATTCTAATGGAATCTAGATAGAACAAAACCCTGTCCATTTAGAGAACGTTGTCCGAAGAGCAAGAGCGGCCTCGGCTCCTGGGCCTAATGGAGTCCCATACAAGCTCTACAAGAACGCCCCGGATGTTCTACGCTTTCTTTGGAGGCTCATGAGGATAGTGTGGCAGAAGGAAATAATACCAAAGGCATGGCGAAGGGCTGGTGGTGTGCTAATCCCGAAAGAGAAGGATGCGACAGACATCAGTCAATTCCGACCAATCTCCCTTCTCAACGTCGAAGGGAAGATCTTTTTCAGTATAATAGCACAGAGGCTGTCCACTTATCTGGAAAGGAACAAGTACATTGATACATCTGTACAGAAAGCAGGCATTCCTGGTTTCTCTGGTTGCCTGGAACATACTAGTATGATTTGGCACCAGATCCAAACAGCTAAGAAGGACAAGAGAGACCTCTATGTCATCTTCCTCGACCTGGCCAATGCCTTTGGCTCAGTTCCCCATGAACTCCTCTGGGAATCCTTCAACATTTTCCACGTACCAGAACCCATCACTACACTGGTAAAGGCCTATTTCCAAGACCTGCAATTGTGTTTCACAACACCTGACTTCACAACAACATGGCAGCGCTTGGAAGTAGGCATAATGGCAGGCTGTACAATTTCTCCTCTGGCCTTCACTATGGCCATGGAAGTCATCATCAGGGCATCGAGATGGGTGGTCGGCGGTGAGAGAACTAAGGAAGGGCTCTGTCTCCCACCTATCCGAGCATACATGGATGACATGACTACACAGACCACCACTGCAGCATGCACCAGGCGGCTACTTGCAAAACTGCAGGATAACATCAAGTGGGCCTGGGTGAAAATCAAGCCAAGCAAATCTCGAAGCATCTCCATAGTCAAGGGACAGCTTAAAGATGTGAGGTTCTGCATTGGAGATGACCCGATACCAACGGTGTCTGAGCAACCCATCAAGAGCCTGGGTAGATGGTACAACGAAAGCCTCCGGGATAAAGATCAAGTGCAGCAAGTAAGGCAGGACATCGCCGACGGTCTTGAGAACATCAACAAGACCCTACTGCCTGGGAGGCTCAAGCTTTGATGCCTACAGTTTGGACTTCTCCCCCGGGTAATGTGGCCACTCACCGTCTATGAGGTCCCAATAACAACAGTGGAGATGGAGTGAACCATTACCTCATACGTGAAGAAATGGCTGGGTGTCCCACGATGCCTGAATAACATTGGCCTCTATGGCAAAGGGGTCCTTGAACTACCTCTTACAAGTCTAACGGAGGAGTACAAGTGCTCTAAAGTAAGACTTCAGATGACATTGAAGGACTCCAAAGACCAGACCATTAGCAAGGCTGCACCTTCCCTACAAACTGGACGGAAATGGACATCATCCAAGGCTGTGCAGCAAGCAACATCAGCCCTGAGACACCAAGACATTGTGGGGAAAATCCAGCATGGAAGAGGAGGCTTTGGCCTGGCAGCAAGCAAACCAACGTTCCATAAGGCAACAACATCTGAACGCAGGAAGCTGGTGGTCGAGGAGGTGCGCAGACAGGAGGAGACTGCAAGAAGTGCTAAGGCTGTCTCTCTTGCTAAACAAGGGCAATGGACGCGGTGGGAAGGCCTGGAGAGGAGAAAGATCAACTGGAGTGAGCTTTGGCAAATGGAGGCAAGCAACATCAGCTTCATCATAAGAGCTGTTTATGATGTGCTTCCATCACCAAAAAATCTACATCAATGGTATGGCGAGGACTCGACCTGCCCCCTCTGCCCAGCTCCAGCGACTCTCAGGCATATAATGACAGGTTGCAAGACCAGCCTCTCACAAGGCCGCTACACCTGGAGGCACAATCAGGTCCTCAAGAGCCTGGCTGCAGCACTTGAGACCAAGAGGAGTGCAACCAATTATTTACCTCCAAAAACAAGCAATCCCGTCAAAATAACAACATTCATCCGGGAGGGACAGAAAAGGCCCAAGTATCCTCCTAAAAAGCCAGAAACTGGACACCTAGCCATGGCCCAGGACTGGAAGATGCTTGTCGATATTGGCCAGCAACTCCTTTTTCCACCTGAGATTGCTTCTACCAACCTTAGGCCAGACATGGTACTCTGGTCCCCTTCATGAAAGGCTGTGTACATCATAGAGCTCACAGTCCCGTGGGAAAACTCTGTTGAAGAGGCCTACGAGCGTAAGAAACTGCGTTACACAGAGTTGGCAGCAGACGCAACTCAGCGTGGCTGGAATGCAAAAGTCTGGCCAGTTGATGTGGGACGCAGAGGATTCGTGGCTTCTTCCATCATCAGGTTGCTGAAAGAACTTGGAATCCGTGGACAGGCTCTGCGGCAGACCGTCAGAGCATTTTCTCAAGCAGCTGAAAGAGGCAGCCAGTGGATCTGGATCAAACGGAAGGACCCTTGCTGGGCTATAACTTCATGACCCCCCACCCCCACCTGAGAACCCAATTCAGATCCCTCCAACTTGAGGAGGGCATATGAGGTATGCGGTCAGCTGTATGGCTGGCTCAGGGAAGAGGACGCCCCTGCCTTGCATAGTCCCATGGGACATCTTAATTGGGCATGGGACACAAGCTAAGGCTTGATCACCCTTTAGCTGGCCACCTTTGATGAGGGTGTTTAGTGATTCAAGGCCGAAACACCCACTGATTCGAAGGCACACTACTGAGGATGTGTCCCAAAATTGACATCTTACCCCAGTCTAAGAAATAAACCTCCCATGCCACTCTGTCAACATCACGGCAAATCTCATGCGAGTGCATTCCATCTATTGGCACAATGGACAGTTTTTAACATCTCGTCCCGTGTTTTATGATTCTAATTCTGTGATGTCATTCTAATGGAATCTAGATAGAACAAAACCCTGTCTATTTCTCTGTGATGTCATTCTAATGGAATCTAGATAGAACAAAACCCTGTCCCTTTCTCTGTGATGTCATTCTAATGGAATCCAGAAAGAACAAAACCCTGTCCCTTTCTCTGTGATGTCATTCTAATGGAATCCAGAAAGAACAAAACCCTGTCCATTTCTCTGTGATGTCATTCTAATGGAATCCAGAAAGAACAAAACCCTGACCCTTTCTCTGTGATGTCATTCTAATGGAATCCAGAAAAAAAACTCTGTCCATTTCTCTGTGATGTCATTCTAATGGAATCCAGAAAGAACAAAACCCTGTCCCTTTCTCTGTGATGTCATTCTAATGGAATCTAGAAAGAACAAAACCCTGTCCCTTTCTCTGTGATGTCATTCTAATGGAATCCAGATAGAACAAAACCCTGTCCCTTTCTCTGTGATGTCATTCTAATGGAATCCAGAAAGAAGAAAACCCTGTCCCTTTCTCTGTGATGTCATTCTAATGGAATCTAGAAAGTACAAAACCCTGTCCCTTTCTCTGTGATGTCATTCTAATGGAATCCAGATAGAACAAAACCCTGTCCCTTTCTCTGTGATGTCATTCTAATGGAATCCAGAAAGAACAAAACCCTGTCCCTTTCTCTGTGATGTCATTCTAATGGAATCTAGAAAGAACAAAACCCTGTCCCTTTCTCTGTGATGTCATTCTAATGGAATCCAGAAAGAACAAGACCCTGTCCCTTTCTCTGTGATGTCATTCTAATGGAATCCAGATAGAACAAAACCCTGTCCCTTTCTCTGTGATGTCATTCTAATGGAATCCAGAAAGAACAAAACCCTGTCCCTTTCTCTGTGATGTCATTCTAATGGAATCCAGAAAGAACAAAACCCTGTCCCTTTCTCTGTGATGTCATTCTAATGGAATCCATAAAGAACAAAACCCCGTCCTCAAACATTTACATCAGAAGGTGCAAAGCTATGGGCAAGACACAGAACACCCACAATCACATTAAATATTTTTTATTGATCAAATATCACAGAAAACAACCACTTTTTGTGCAGTATTAATTTACCATCCTTACAAACCACTTAATGTAAATGTAGATTACTAAATTGTACATAGGCTGATAATCTATGCTTTTACCTGTAGACGTTCTATCACCATGAAGAACAACAATGACCAATACAGTAATAGAGTACATTGAGACATCAAGTGGTTGGTGATGCTATGATGTGATGATGTGGCTCAGTTGGTAGAGCATTGCTCTTGCAATGTTAGATTTGTGGGTTAAATACCCATGGGGGACCAATATGAAAATGCACTCCTGTCATTTCCTCTGGATACGTGTGTCTACTAAAATGGAAAAGGAATGAATAGAACATTTCAACTTTTACATATAAACAAGTTGCATTTGCAAGTATTTCAAGAAACTGGAAAACATATCATGCAAGCATTTTTATTATTATTATTATCAAATTAACTGTTTTTTACAGATAATTATCAGACTCGAGTTACAAATGTAAAGACGTAAATAGGAATACAGTTAGGTAAACAATAAAAATAAAAACAAATAAAAATCGCAGTACCCCCACCCCCAAACTACTTCCCGATCATATCGAAGTCAATTTGGGAGTCACACTATGATTTGTTGCGTAGTCTTCCCACTACAACTCTGGAAAGCATGCAGTTTATTAGACTACAGAAGCAATAAATTATGATGAACTTCACAGGATTGTGAAAGTGCAGGGTGATGAGCAGGGCCGGCCCTCCCATTAGGGATTTTGACACTTGGCTGCCGCTCTTCGTCGCCCCTGATCGGCTACAACACTAGCTCATAGCGTTGCTGCAGTTCCCCACCCCATTCCCTCTTCTCCCGAAGTTCACTCCAACTATCCTTGGTAGCTAAGGTGATGCGTGTGTTTATATGGGATTATCCAATTATGAAACATTAATACAAATGAATCTGCCAAATAAATTATTGCATTTAATTTTGTAGTTTGTGTGTGAGGAAGACAACAACGACGAGACGGCCTACAGGGAGGAGGTGAGGGCCCTCGGAATGTGGTGTCAGGAAAATAACGTCACACTCAACGTCAACAAAACTAAGGAGATGATTGTGGACTTCAGGAAACAGCAGAGGGAACACCCCCTATCCACATCGATGGAACAGTAGTGGAGAGGGTAGCAAGTTTTAAGTTCCTCGGTGTCACGTAGAGTAGGCCAGAAGGCTAAACTGGATAACCTAACCTCTTATCAAAATAAAAAGATGGCGGAACCGCAAAAGTTCTTCTGTGCAAAGGTGTTTATTTACTTCTACGTCACACTCGGCATACACATCACAGACAAACTGAATTGGTCCACTCACACAGACAGCATTGTGAAGAAGGTGCAGCAGCGCCTCTTCAACCTCAGGAGGCTGAAGAAATTTGGGTTGTCACCAAAAACACTCACAAACTTCTATAGATGCACAATCGAGAGCATCCTGGCGGGCTGTATCACCGCCTGGTATGGCAACTGCTCCGCCCACAACCGTAAGGCTCTCCAAAGGGTAGTGAGGTCTGCACAACGCATCACCGGGGGCAAACTACCTGCCCTCCAGGACACCTACACCACCCGATGTTACAGGAAGGCCATAAAGATCATCAAGGACATCAACCACCCGAGCCACTGCCTGTTCACCCCGCTATCATCCAGAAGGCGAGGTCAGTACAGGTGCATCAAAGCTGGGACCGAGAGACTGAAAAACAGCTTCTATCTCAAGGCCATCAGACTGTTAAACAGCCACCACTAACATTGAGTGGCTGCTGCCAACACACTGACACTGACTCAACTCCAGCCACTTTAATAATGGGAATTGATGGGAAATGATGTAAATATATCACTAGCCACTTTAAACAATGCTACCTTATGTAATGTTACTTACCCTACATTATTCATCTCATATGCATACGTATATACTGTACTCTATATCATTGACTGCATCCTTATGTAATACATGCATCACTAGCCACTTTAACTATGCCACTTTGTTTACATACTCATCTCATATGTATATACTGTACTCGATACCATCTACTGTATCTTGCCTATGCTGCTCTGTACCATCACTCATTCATATATCCTTATGTACATATTCTTTATCCCCTTACACTGTGTATAAGACAGTAGTTTTGGAATTGTTAGTTAGATTACTTGTTGGTTATTACTGCATTGTCGGAACTAGAAGCACAAGCATTTCGCTACACTCGCAGTAACATCTGCTAACCATGTGTATGTGACAAATAAAATTGGATTTGGATTTGATTTTTTTTACTTATTGTTGACACTTAGCCCCGCCGATCCATCATGACTGGTCTGCCGATGTAATCGTCCGATGTGGATTCAACAGGCTTTTCCGTTGCAATGTCGCCGAAGACCCCTCTGCTAGCCCATCCCACTTGCTTTCTGAACACCATGTCTCCTGCTCACCTAGCCTAGTAGCGACTACTGAATGGCTCCTTGACTCACCTATTGCTGCTCATTGGACCCTATGATGATTCGGCTACACAGCTGATGTCTGCTGGACTGTTCACTAACACGGTACCTCATTTTGTTTATTTTGTCGGCCCCAGCCTCGAACTCAGGTCCTGTGTGTACCTAACTGACCCTCTCTGCCCATTCATCGCCATTAACTCGTTGTTGTCTTAGCTCTCCCGATCCATACCTGTGATAGCTTTATGCCTCTCTCTAATGTCAATATGCCTTGTCTACTGCTGTTTCGGTTAGTTCTTATTGTTTTATTTCACTGAATTGCACCTAGTCCCGCTCAGTATGCCTTAAATAGCTCTTTTGCCCCACCCCCACACATGCAGAGACCTCACCTGGCTTAACTGGTGCCTCCAGAGATGCAACCTCTCTCATCGTCACTCAACGCCTAAGTTTACCTCCACTGTACTCACATCCTACCATACCGTCTGTACTGTACATTATGCCATGAATCTTTTCTACCACGCCCAGAAATCTGCTCCTTTTTTTCTCTGTTCCCAACGCACTAGACGACCAGTTCTTATAGCCTTTAGCCGTACCCTTATCCTACACCTATTTCCCAGGCGCTCTCATTTGTTGACTTCTGTAACCGTAAAAGCCTTGGTTTCAAGCATGTTAACATCAGAAGCCTCCTGCCTAAGTTTGTTTTATTCACTGCTTTAGCACACTACGCCAACCCTGATATCCTAGCCGTGTCTGAACCCTGACTTAGGAAGGCCACCAAATGACATTTCCATCCCCAAATACAACATTTTCCGTCAAGAGGGAACTGCCAAAGGGGGCGAGTTGCAATCTACTGCAGAGATAGCCTGCAGAGTTCTGTCATACTATCCAGGTCTGTGCCCAAACAGTTCGAGCTTCTACTTTTACAAATCCACCTTTCCAGAAATAAGTCTCTCACTGTTGTCGCTTGTTATAGACCCCCCTCAGCCCCCAGCTGCGGCAACTTGCCTGAACCCCACCCCCGCTTCTCCTTCACCCAAATCCAGATAGTTGATGTTCTGAAAGAGCTGCAAAATCTGGACCCCTACAAATCAGCTGGGCTAGACAATCTGGACCCTTTCTTTCTAAAATTATTTTCTAAAATTATCTGCCGCAATTGTTGCAACCCCTATTACTAGTCTGTTCAACCTCTCTTTCTTATCCTCTGAGATCCCTAAAGATCGGAAAGATGTCACGGTCATCCCCCTCTTCAAAGGGGGTGACACTCTAGACCCAAACTGTTACAGACCTATATCCATCCTGCCCTGCCTTTCTAAAGTCTTCGGAAGCCAAGTTAACAGACAGATCACCGGCCATTTCGAATCCCACCTTACCTTCTCCGCTATGCATTCTGGTTTCCGAGCTGGTCATGGGTGCACCTCAGCTACGCTCATGGTCCAAAACGATATCATATCCGCCATCAATAAAAGACAGTACTGTGCAGCCGTCTTCATCGACTTGGCCAAGGCTTTCGATTGTCAATCACGCATTCTTATCGGCAGACTCAATGACCTTGATTTCTCAAATGACTGCCTCGCCTGGTTCACCAACTACTTCTCAGATGGAGTTCAGTGTGTCAAATCGGAGGGCCTGTTGTCTGGACCTCTGGCAGTCTCTATGGGGGTGCCACAGGGTTCAATTCTCGGGCTGACTATTTTCTCTGTATATATCAATGATGTCGCTCTTGCTACTGGTGATTCTCTGATCCACCTCTACGCAGACGACACCCTTCTGTATACATCTGGCCCTTCTTTGGACACTAGAGTTAACAAACCTCCAAATGAGCTTCAGCGCCATACTACACTTCTTCCGTGGCCCCCAACTGCTCTTAAATGCAAGTAAATCTAAATGCATGCTATTCAACCGATCGCTGCCCGCACCCGCCCGCCGGACTAACATCACTACTCTTGACAGTTTTGACTTAGAATATGTGGACAACTACAAATACCTTGGTTTCTGATTAGACTGTAAACTCTCCTTCCAGACTCACATTAAGCATCGCCAATCCAAAATTAAATCTAGAATGGGCTTCCTATTTCGCAAACAAGGCCTCCTTCACTCATGCTGCCAAACATACACTCGTAAGGCTGACTATCCTACCGATCATTGACTTCGGCGATGTCATCTCCAAATAGCCTCCAACATTCTACTCAGCAAATTTGATGTAGTCTATCACAGTGCCATCCGTTTTGTCACCAAAGCCCCATATACTACCCACCACTGCGATCTGCATGCTCTCGTTGGCTGGCCCTCGCCACATATTCGTCGCCAAACCCACTGGCACCAGGTCATGTATAAGTCTTTGCTAGGTAAAGCCCCGCCTTATCTCAGCTCACTGGTCACCATAGCAACACCCACCAGTAGCATGCGCTCCAGCAGGTATATTTCACTGGTCATCCCTACTGCCTCTGATCTGGCAGACTCACTTAACATAAGGATTGTGAAATTATTTATACTTTTACTTTTGATACTTAAGTATATTTTTGAAATTACATTTACTTTTTGATACCTAAGTATTTTGAAAACCAAATACTTTAAGACTTTTAGTCAAATAGTATTTTACTGAGTGACTTTCACTTTTACTTGAGTCATTTTCTTTTAAGGTATCTTTTACCCATGTATAACTATTGGGTGCTTTTTCCATCACTGCTTGACTGGCGTTGGGACAAATAGAGGTGTAGAGGTTTTAACAACAATAGTTTTTATGAAAAAAAACTATCAGTAGAGTTGAAAATGTGATGGCAACACATTGGACTTGAGATTTTTTATTCAGTACAAGAAAGCTGTGCAAAAAAAAGTACATTTTGTTTGAACTACATCATCACGCACTGATTTTTATCTGCAACTAGTCAGTTTGGAGGAAACGCACCACTAGTGGGGAAATTACCTTTGTGCAGATTTTAGAATATTCGCATGAAATCTGTCGCCAATTGGATGAAAACCTAGCTATTGAGATTCATTTAGCATTTGACAATTTTGCTTTTAGTAATTTGTGCATTATGAATGAGCTGACGAGCTTTCCAATTCGATTTTGTTTTACTTTGTGCCATCATAGAGTCCCTGATATTATATTAAGAAGCGTTCTTCTTAATTATCCTGGTAATAGAATTACCATGTAGCCTAAATGGAAATTGAAAATGTAATTCGTTTTGAGTGGTCATGAGGGATAAGGAGTGAAAGGAGTCATCCTAACAGAATAATAAAAAATTAAAAAAAGTAATTTCCTTTTGATGGAAATGTATTGAATGAGATCATTCCAGGATGTATATACCCTTCCAGACCTATTTAGTCAAGTTCTCTTTTTGCTTACATCCTCTGGTCTCAACATTGATTGGCACATTGGGAATATGTCACATATCATTATAGTTCAATTAAGCACATATTTCAGATAAAACAAGGTTTTATCATGACCTCTCTGTTTGAGTGTTCTGCCCTTAAATGATTATATATCTTTTTTTAATGTCCCTGGTATCCTTAAATGAACCATGATGAATACCAATAACGGTCCAATGTTTTCTTCTCATACAAATCAATACTGTAGAAATACAGTATAGTTCTCTGGAAAGATTTCCAGTATTCCTCATTATGTTCATCATTCCAAATCCCTGACTGCTGTCCCACATTGAGTATTTACACACCGCATTCAGTCTATTATCTGGCACTCAGACATGGCAAGGGCCCCTTATTTCTGAATTCAATGAAGCCAGAGATAGAGCGGTGGTTTCTATGTCTCTCACTGAGTGTCAGAGAGTTATTGAGATGAAGTTGCTGCTATCAGTACAGCCACAGATGACAGTAGCCACCTGCCATCCACTTCCATAGGTCGATTGTTTTCTAGTTCTATAATGATGAAGGAAAAAAACCCAAAGGTTTCACATGCTCAAAATGGGCCCACAGGGTGCAGTCAATATAAAATGCTGAAGCAAGGACTGAAATAATGGCCAATCTCTCTTATTTTTTTTGTATTATTGTTTTTTTTTTTTTCAGTCCAGATATAAACTTATACATACGAACAACAACTTACAGACGCACAGAAACAACGACTACATCTCATCTGCCCAGACCTGCATGCTCACACCCACATCCCTAGTGCCTGCATGATTGTTTGTCACTTGGCATTAAATAGTACCAATTAGTTTTTCTCGGTCGCCCAAGCTATAGCAATATTTCAAAAACAAAATAATTTGATTTTTCCCATTGTGTTAATGATGGTGGATTTCCAATCTAACACACATCTTTCAGAGTAGGCCTACACATAAGACTAAACTACCCATCTCTCCTGTAATTGATTATTCATTCCTATAGCCCAGTGAATGCCATTACTCTTAGGAAGACAGACAGAGAGACGGACACTATCTGGCATGTGTCTGCCATAATAGTCAGGCAGGAACGTCACCCTTATGACCACTAAGTATCTGTCACCAACCAGCAGTGCTATTCAACCTACCTCTGACACCTAGCCAAGTTGGGGAATACAGGAAGCTGATTCCAGAACATCTCACACACACCAACTCAATAGAACACTGTTCTAAAAAGTCTAGAATCTTGCAGTAGCCTAAGTGTGGCTCCTTCTAAAGGCATTTTTGCATTTCAACCTGTCTCATCTATGGTAATAATTACACCCTGACAGAAACCAAAGCCACAGACCTTTTCTACCACCAAGTGGCCATTTTCTGAAATGTATTTCAGCCATTGCATAATGTACACTACCGTTCAGGGTCACTTAGAAATGTCCTTGTTTTTGAAAGAAAAGCACATTTTTTTGTCTATTAAAATAACATCAAATTGATCAGAAATACAGTGTAGACATTGTTAATGTTGTAAATGACTATTGTAGCTGGAAATGCTGTTTTTTTTCAAATGGAATATCTACATAGGCGTACAGAGGCCCATTATCAGCAACCATCACTCCTGTGTTCCAATGGCACGTTTTGTTAGCTAATCCACGTTTATCATTTTAAAAAGATAATTGATCATCAGAAAACCCTTTTGCAATTATGTTAGCACAGCTGAAAACTGTTGTTCTGATTAAAGAAGCAATTAAACTGGCCTTCTTTAGACTAGTTGAGTATCTGGAGCATCAGCATTTGTGGGTTCAATTACAGGCTCAAATGGCCAGAAACAAACTACTTACTTCTGAAACTCGTCAGTCTGTTTTTGTTCTGAGAAATGAAGGCTATTCCATGCGATAAATTGCCAAGAAACTGATGATCTTGTACAACGCTGCGTACTACTCCCTTCACAGAACAGTGCAAACTGGCTCTAACTAGAATAGAAAGAGGAGTGGGAGGCTCCGGTGCACAACTAAGCAAGAGGATAAGTATGATTCTCTTTTCAGAGACTGAACTGTCTGGGTTGCTTAAGAAGGCTGGTCCAGACAGCCATGTTGTCCTTGTCACGTGAGCTGCTGGGACAGACGGAGAACCATGGTCTGCCGGGTTGAGTTCTGTAGGAACGTAAGCCCACTGATATAGTTGAGTTGCCTGATTTGCTGCGGTTATTCACCTACACGTGTATGTATCGTTACACAACTTTACTGTCAGTGTAGAATCTGATTGCGTCTAATTTCATGTCTACTTCTTCCACAGTGAGTTTGCCGATCTCCACGGCCAACACAGTCACACACAGCTCCAGTCTTGGAATGGTGAGCTCTGGCTGGGGTGTTAGTCTGGCCTTACTAAGGACAAAAGCCTACATCGCTGTTGACTATCTTTGTCTGACTTTCAGGTAATCAACCGCTGCTATTTAATTAATGATGGACTGTCGTTTCTCTTTGCTTATTTGAGCTGTTCTTGCCCTAATATGGACGTTGCCCTCTTTGGGTACAGCGAGCACCATCCCCCTCTCTCTGCACCATCCCCCTCTCTCTATATTCCCTACACCAGAATCTGTTAGGCAGGTCATAAATTCCTTGAGGAGTTCTCTCCTCATGGCCAGAGTATAAGAGAGAGTGAGTTTTCATAGAGAGAACAAAGGAATTTCTTCCACCTCACAGAACTTGAGAACCGAACAATATTCATGTTCTGGAGAATGTATAAATGGTCTGTGAAATAGCCAGCTACGAACTGGTCCGTTGGGTACAATTCTGTGAAACTCATGAGTCAATACAGCAACATTACCATAACCCTGTTAATACATCTAAACATTGTATAAAATGAATGAGTAAAGATGATGTGATGCTATGTAATGATAATGTGAGGAATTGTATTTCTGTTTAAAGTTTCACTAAGTCATAGGCCCACCTCCAGGAGCACAGACAGGACCTGGCGTCATGGGAACACCCCCAGGAGCACAGACAGGACCTGGCGTCATGGGAACAGCCCTTATCTATGTTCCGTATTAAACCCCCACCTGGGTTTTCCCACTTCAGACCAAGCTTACCTCAATTACGAGAGGCTAAGGGTTGAGAAGAGACCAGTACCTCATCACAGAGGGCTAAGGTTTGAGCAGAGACCATATATTTCTCTTGCTGAATCCGTAACCATACCACATGGTTAAACTCTTAGACTATCTAACCGACAGAATAAGAACAAATCTTTGATAGTAATTACTAGTCTGCGGCTAGGAATTCGGTATCATTGAACGCGAAGACCGACAACCACCTGAAACATCTATTCTATAACAACATTGCTGAATGTTACTCTGAACTATCCATTCTAACCACTGCAGAGAGAGAAAGAGGCCGGACAAACTCCAACAGAAACAAACTTTCCAACAGAGATCAGGACGACACACTGAGCGTAAATATATATATTGATTGCAATTATTCCCGAATAAGTGAGCGTTCATGTGCAAAGGATTAGCATTTCAATTGTTATAATTATCAACTCTGTAGTGTCTTACCTCAGTCGACCCCCCACTTCCCTTTTGTCCACCAAGCCGCGATACCGGTTTAGCCAACTAGGGCACATCCGCTATCATTTCCTTGTAACTATATCTACTGTTTGTTTATGCATTTCTGTGATTTATTTAGTAAATAAATGATTTAAGACAATTGATGTATGGATGACTCATAGTGAAGACTGGGTTTGTGCAGATAACCAACAATTTACGACGTTTGGAATGAGACTAACGTGAGGTAAAGAATAATTCATTAATGAGAAGACTAATTGATCAGATAATAAAATATCTGAAAGTTATATTAGGAAAATTATTACTTTGTAATCTGAATATTTTCCTTGGTGCCCCCACTTCCTAGTTAATTACAGCTACCTGATTTAATTAATCACAATTACAGAGAATTGATTTGATAAACTAAAAATAAGTCACCAGTTTAATGATGCCAAAGACACGACAAGAGCTCTTCTGTATACCACCCCTACCTTGTCACAACACAACTGATTGGCTCAAATGCATTAAGAAGGAAAGAATTTCAACAAATTAACTTTTAACATGGCACACCTGTTAATTGAAATGCATTCCAGGTGACTACCTCATGAAGCTGGTTGAGAGAATGCCAAGAGTGTGCAAAGATGTCAAGGCAAAGGGTGGCTACATTGAAGAATATCAAATATAAAATGTATTTTGTTTACATTTTTTGGGGTTATTACATGATTCTATATGTGTTAATTTCATAGTTTTGATGTCTTCACTATTCTACAATGTAGAAAAGAGTAAAAATAAAGAAATCTTAGGCTTGTGTGCGGATGCTCGGCCATGGAAACCGGTTTCAATGAGCTCCCGACAAACAGTTCTTGGAACTCGGTAGTGAGTGTTGCAACCGATTTTTACGAGCTACGTGCTTCAGCACTCGGCGGACCTGTTCTGTGAGCTTGTGTGGCCTACCACTTTACGGCCAAGCCGTTGTGGCCCCTAGACGTTTCCACTTCACAATAACAGCACTAACAGTTGACTGGAACACCAGACATTTGACTGCCACGTTGAAAGTCACTGAGCTCTTCAGTATGGGCCATTCTACTGCCAATGTTTGTCTATGGAGATTGCATGACCGTGTAGGCGATTTTATACACCTGTCAGCAACAGTTGTGGCTGAAATAGCCGAATCCACTAATGGTGTCCACATGTTTGGTCATGTAGTGTGTGTGTGATATATCACACACACTGTCCTTGCTCTATGTGCACATCAGGTGACAGATGGTATGATATGTTCTGTTTACACAATGGGGAAGGGAAATATGCAGTCAGGAAGCACCGCCACACAATCAATGGAAACACGAAGAGCATTTTGTGTATGTAAGTTATTCAGGACGAAGAATCACGACTTGTTTCTAAAAGCGTATGATATACCTATTAACAAACCAAGATTTTTATATATATATATACATATATATACATATATATACATATATATATATATATATATATATATATATATATATATATATATATATATATATATATGGATCGGTTTATGCCAGCGTGAGTTTATTACGTTGAAAACAGTGGTCGGCCATCTTGGAGACTGTCTCTAGTTCTTATTATAGCTCAGTGGTTAGGTCACGGGATAACATATTGACGCTGAGCGAGATTTATGCTGTTTGACTCTGCTCACTTCATAAATCATAATATTTTGATCAACTGTGAATGAAATAACTTCCTTTATGTGTGTTTGTAATTGTCGATGTCTGATAAACCGTTTGTGAGCATGTCTCTCTGAGGGAGAGTGGGGTGTTCTCCATGGCTACGGTAGAGATGCTTTCTCTCACTGCGTTCTGTCTCGCTCTCTCGATTTGATGAAAATAAAATAAACCTGAATATGTTTAAACCTCAAGTTCTTAGTAACAATTTGATATGCAGCCATTGAGACTGCATTTAAACGTGCAGATGCGACCAGAGATAAACCACTGATGTGCCAAGATGTCTTTATCAAGTCTGTGGGTGAGGGGGGAGAGAAACATTGGTTGGTGACTGTCTCTCCCGCTTACACACGAGAGAGAGGAAAGGAGGAGAGGACTACTGGCTGATAAATTCACTCAGCTTTTACTACCAGTGTACACACACACACACTGTCGGAAGGGTAAAGGTTTGGTGAGTTCAGCATAGGTGTTGGAGGAGTTGTGAAAGGGAATTTACCAGTTGAAAGAGTATAGGCATTGGAATGCATTGAATAGTATATTGCTATGGTTTTTAAAAAGTAGAAATAGTATCAAAAAGATAATGTAGTCTGAAGCCGCCTGTAAGGTTATTTGGTGTCTCTAGCTCAAAGGGTTTAGAGCAGGGGTGGGCAGAAGAAAAATATGAAGACTATTTTCAGTCGAATTACACAAGTGTTTAACTGTTACAAGCACACTAAAACCCTGAAAGTATTACCGCTGGTTAGTTCAGTAGCATGTGTGCGACTAATTGAATTAGTAGTTCAAAAATATATTACTTAGGTGGTTAAAGACTCATTTGTCAACCATTTACTGTGTGCAACATGACATTTGTTTCATACACATAAAATATATGCAAATTCACTGTTCATTTATGTACACATTTCATGTTGATAGGAACATCCTATCTTGATAATTGAGTTTCTGTTTGTTAACCTTAGTCCACCTGTCGGGCTCGTGCAGTGAAGGCGATCTTCTTGGTCTATACTGAGCATTGTCTCAGGGTAGTAAGTTGGTGGTCTGTTGTTATCCCTCTTGGTGTGAGTTTATATCCTGCCCGGTTGGCCCTGTCCTGGGGTATCGTCAGATGGGGCCACAGTGTCCCCTAACCCCCCCCAGCTTCCAGTATCTATGCTGCAAAAGTCTATGTGCCGGGGGCTTGGTTCAATCTGTTATCTGGTGTAATTATCCTGTCTTATCTGGTGTCCCGTTTGAATTTAAGTATGCTCCTTCTAATTCTCTCTCTCCCCCTGTCTCTCCCCTCCCCTCCCGGGGGACCTATCTGGGCTGATGACTCCTGGCTGTCCCCAGTCCACCTAGTCGTGCTGTAGCAACACCCACCTGTAGCACGTGCTCCAGCTCTCTGGTCACCCCCAAAGCCAATTCCTCCTTTGGCCGCCCCTCCTTCCAGTTCTCTGCTGCCAATGACTGAAACGAACTACAAAAATCTCTGAAACTGGAAACACTTATCTCCCTCACTAGCTTTAAGCACCAGCTGTCAAATCTACCATTTCAGTGTTTTACTTGCTATATTGTATTTACTTCACCACCATGGCCTTTTTTTGCCTTTACCTCCCTTATCTCACCTCATTTGCTCACATTGTATATAGACATATTTTTCTACTGTATTATTGACTATGTTGGTTTTACTCCATGTATAACTGTTGTTGTATGTGTCGAACTACTTTGCTTTATCTTGGCCAGGTCGCAATTGTAAATGAGAACTTGTTCTCAACTTGCCTACCTGCTAAAATAAAGGTGAAATAAATAAATAAAAATACCTGTCGCAAGATCCACTAGTTTATGTTTATTTACAAAACCATCTCAGGCCTCACTCCCCCCTATCTGAGATATCTACTGCAGCCCTCATCCTCCACATACAACACCTGTTCTGTCAGTCACATTCTGTTAAATGTCTCCAAAGTGCACGCATCCCTGGGTCGCTCCTCTTTTCAGTTCGCTGTAGCTAGCGACTGGAACGGGCTGCAAAAAACACTCACTGTCCAGTTTTATCTCCATCTCTTCGTTCAAAGACACAATCATGGACACTCTTACTGACAGTTGTGTTGGCTTCACGTCATGTATTGTCTACCTTCTTGCCCTTTATGCTGTTGTTTGTTCCCCATAATGTTTACCATGTTTTGTGCTGCTACCATGCTGTGTTATGAGTTGCTGCCATACTATGTTGTCTTAAGTGCCTCTTTATCTAGTGATGTGTGTTTTTGTCCTATATTTTTAATCCCAGACCCCGTCCCTGCAGGAGGCCTTTTGCCTTCTGGTAGACCGTCATTGTAAATAAGAATTTGACTTGCCTAGTTATATTTATTTAAACCTCAATTTTTATTTTTAAGTTAATGGTAAAGCCTACAGACATGAAACAAAGTGCACTGTGCTTCTGATAGTCTGTTTAATTTGGTATGCTCCCTTTATCTCTAAAAGCAATGTTTATTTACACACTAACACCCTAGTCAGTTTGAGAGAAACACCTCTGGTGGGAAAATGCGGATTTGAGAATATTCACATTAAATCTGCCGACAATTGGATGGAAATCTAGCTATTGAAAGCAATTATGGTGTTATTTTCTACACAGAAGATCATACACAATTATTGTCTGGCCTGGTTGCATTTGAGACTTCAGTGTTGATCATCCGAAAGAAGCGCCATTCAACCAATTTAATGGCATTCATACCGCTAATTACTTTTATTTAGACATTTCACAGAATGTTGAGAACCGGAGGTAGGTGCTAAGAAAAAAATTGTCATGGCTAAAATGGTTCTAGGTTTTGTCAGATTTGACTTTGTAGCAGGTTAGGAGAATTAGATTACGGTTAAGAAAGGGGTTAGGTTCAAATCAAATTCACAACACAACAAAAAAATCGACTTTTTGACGTTAATAATTTGACAAAAGCTGCACCCTTCTTGCCACAACCAAAGAAAATATTCTCAAACAAAATCACATCTGCGCATGTGTACGTTTATCAGTTCTCTTCGCGCGTTCGATCCTCTGGGTAGCTACGTTTCCTTGTTGTTCTTTGGGTCCATGTTGACAGGTTAGTTTGCATGCTAGAGAGAACTTGCATGATTTTTTTTGTCAACTCTTGTATTCCATAACGGTCCGGTAAAGCGTTTGAAACATTTCGTTAGTTATGTTGTCATAACTTGCAGTTTGCCAACGTAAGTGTATATGCTGTGCTACCTTTTTTTAGCAACTAACCTAGTCAGCTATCTAACTATGTTCGTTGTCTGACTGAGTGTGCTAGAAGATAACAGATGTCCATGTATTTGACTTAGCTACAAACTAGCTATAAAAACTCCTAAGGTTGAGACATCTTGCTAGCAAAGTAACTTAGTGGCGTGACAAGGGCTAACGTTACCTTTTTTTATGCCAGCAGGTTGTGTTAAACGAAAATCATACATGGGATCAAACTGCCCGTTTGGTTTGGAAAAACTTTTTTGAACACATTTATTTATTGGGATATATTTACAGAACTAACACAGGTCACGCATTTATTTATACACCTCGAGCAATGAAGCTTCAGTGCGACGTCGAAGTCGTGAACCGGATGCTTCCCACGTATGGGATGAAAAACAGAGGAAAGGGAGCAAGGGCTGTGCTGTCTATTGGGAGACATGTGGACAAGACCACACAACGCCACAACATTTATCTAATGATCTGTACAGCAAAGGATAGGACAGGAACGAAATATAAGGTTAGTATCTAGCTATTTGTTTATTTAACTACTTGGCTAGTTGTCTAGCTATGTATTCTATGTTTTACAGGTATACCCCAAGTACACAGGAATCATCCAACTTCTTGACATTGTTAATTGGTATAGCTACTTTTCAAATGTATGATGACTTCATTGTGGAATGAATGAGTTGCATTTGATTGAAATCCATTATCTCAGATAACTTGGAGGAAAATTAACAAGGGTTGTGCTAAACTATTTGGGGTATTTTTTTTCCTTCATATACTGTTGCTATTAGGTCAGGAAATTGCCAGGGACCTCAAGATACGATATTATCGCGATACTTTGGCGCCGAAATCACATGTATTGCAATTCGATATTGCTCACCATATGTCTGTCTGCTGCAGAGGGACAAGAGAGACATGAGAATGAGTATTGATCAGTCATGGAAATAAAAGTGCTGAAAACGAATTGGCTCCCTATTTAAAAAGAAGAAGCTGGAGAACAAGCTATGAATGACAAATACTGGAGTTTTGGTGCAGATACAACAAGATAAAAGGGCCTAAATATAGTTTGTGGATTTTCCCTTTTTAATGGACATTAATAGTGTGTGGTCTTGCATGAACGAGTCACCAGAAATGCTAGGTAACGAATCCACCATCACTTTGTTTTTTGTTCCACGTCTTACTCTAATGTGTGTACCTACTTCCTCTACAGCTAAAAGAAAACATTGAAACATTCTTCACCAGGTTTGTTGAGGAGGGCAAAGCCACTGTGAGACTGAAGGAGCCCGCTGTTGACATCTGCTTGAGCAAGGTATGGCTCTAGACATTTTTGTATGGCGGAATCTGATCTCCAATGAAAAAGGAGAATTTAAAAAATATATAATTTGGCCTTCAGGTTCATATGCTACTTACATTTCTGCTGGAAAAGTAGAGCGCTTACACTGAAATAAATCATTTTAGGGCATTCATATTAAACAGTTAACATGACCCAACATATAGAATGTTGCATTGCTGTATCCTCCCAGCCCTAATTAGGATTTTCAATCATTTCCGATGCTTAAAAGAATCATTGCATAATACACTGAGTGTACAAAACATTAGGGGCACCTTCCTAATATTGAGTTGCACCCCCTTTTGCCCTCAGAACAGCCTCAATTCGTCAGGCCATGGACTCTACAAGGTGTCGAAAGCGTTCCACAGGGATGCTGGCCCATGTTGACTCCAATGCTTTCCACACTTGTCAAGTTGGCTGGATGTCCTTTGCGTGGTGGCCTATTCTTGATACACATGAGAAACTGTTGAGCGTGAAAAACCCAGCATCATTGCAGTTCTTGACACTCAAACTGTGCGCCTGGCACTTACCCAGCTCAAAGGCACTTAAATATTTTGTCTTGCCCACCCTCTGAATTGCACACATACACAATCTTGTCTCAAGGCTTTAAAAATCATTCTTTAAAATGTCTCCTCCCCTTCATCTACATTGATTTAAGTGGATTTAACAAGTGACATCAATCCATAACTTTCGCCTGGATTCACCTGGTCAGTCTGTCATGGAAAGAGCAGTTGTTCCTAATGTTTTGTACACTCCGTGTGTATCTTAGTCTGATATTTATGCATTAGCCAGACTTGTCTGAATGTGGGGAGCATGCTCTGTAAATGAGCAGCTGTTTCTAACAAAAGGGTGACAATGGCTCTAGGCTGTATTAGGGCAGTGTTGACCTTTCCCCTAGATCTTGAAACACATTTTCAACCCATCACACACGCAGGCTGTGGTGCGTACAGCTATGGTGATACACAAATGGAACCAGGCTAGCATTGTGAGAAGGACTCACTAGGCAATCCTTTGTTGTGTTAATAACATCTCATGTGTATTGTAATCTTTTTGTAATTAAATGTTTCATCTTGTGCTAGCACAACTAAGACCAAAGATATCTGTGTCATGGGAACAAATGTAGGCCTAATACAATATGATGAAATCTGTGGGTTGTTAGTTACATTATAAACTGGATGGTACGAGCCCTGAATGCTGATTGGCTGACAGCCATGGTATATCAGACTGTATACCACGTGTATGACAAAAGTTATTTTTACTGCTCTAATTACATTGGTAACCAGTTTATAATAGCAATAAGGCTTGGCCTATAATAAGACAAGTACAAATGCATAATTAAGCAATAAGGCATGAGGGGTGTGGTATATGGCCAATATACCATGGCTAAGAGCTGTGTCCAGGCACTCTGCGATGTGTCGTGAATAAGAACAGCCCTTAGCCGTGGTATATTGGCCATATACCACACCCCCTCATGCCTTATTGCTTAATTATGCATTTTACGTGTCTTATTATAGGCCAAGCACTTTTCCCACCATCGTGAATGTTTCTCACTCTGAAGGATAGATAGCAAATGTGTCAACTTTGATATGGAGGGATTTATAAATAAATGCAATCCCTCTCATGTAACGCTCAAATTGTTTGATAGCAGGTACGATAAGAGCTGTTGTATTGACTGTTAACCACTAGTGACATCGGTCTTCTTTTGAGTTTCAGGCTGATGCTAACAGCTTGAAGAACTTCCTCTCGGCTGCTCGGTTGGCTCACAGAGGAAATGACATGGACAGCCTGCCTCTCTCTACACTGACGCCCGTCCGAGCCAGGGATGTGGAGAAGCCCAAGAAGAAGCTAACTATTGTATCCAAGAAGGACTATCCATTGACCTCCAATTTTCCCTACTCATTAGAGCAGCTACAGGTGTCCTACTGCAAGCTCTCACGGGTGGACATGCGAATGCTATCCCTCAAGGCACTGCGCAGACTGGACCTCAGTAATAACAACATAAAAAAACTTCCTGACACTATCGGTGACCTGGGCTGCCTGGCTGAGCTTATTCTTCACAACAACCACTTAGAGACCTTTAGTGAAGCCCTCTGCCTGTCCAGCCTCCAGCGCACACTTCAACACCTCGACCTGAGTCAGAACCGCCTGCAGGCCCTGCCGCCTCACTTCTGCCAGCTGCGAGAGCTGATCAACCTCAAGATGGACAACAACGGACTGGTGTGGCTGCCTTTTCGCATCAGCCATCTCTCCAAGCTGCGCTTTTTGTCAGCTGCACACAACCAGCTGGCCCTGCTGCCAGGGGACTTCCGAAAGTTAAATCTGGAGAACCTGGACCTGTTTGGTAATCCGTTCGCCCATCCCAACCCCCTGGACCACACCATCCAGCTCACCTTCCCCCTGACACTGCAGGAGATGGCCGCCAGGGCTGTGGCCAACCTCAGGTTAGTCCAATTATTCCTTTCAACATTTCACCCATTTACGTGCTTTTACCTTGTTTGTAAGTTTAAACGTGTAGTATCACGTAAAGTTTTATGCAATATTTGAGCCTAAGTTATGTTTTGTGTTTACGCCACATAGAATCCCGTACGGGCCTCATCTCATCCCTGCCCACCTTTGTCAAGACCTGGAGGTTGCCAAGACCTGTGACTGTGGCTGTACCTGTGTGAACTACTACATCAAAACAGCAGTCAGCATGAATCTGCATCTGGTGTCTCACACTGTGGTTTTGGTAGATGACATGGGAGGAACAGATGCACCGGTGCAGCATCACTTTTGCTCCCTATCATGTTACTCTGAGTTCCTAGACCAATGCCTTCAGCGAGGCCTGAGATGATTTAAGTCCCTCAACTGTTCCACAGAAATCAGTACCGTAGCTAGGTTTCCATCCAATTTGCGACAGATTTTAATTTAGAATATTCTTAAATCTGCATAAAAAAAAGGATGCTTGTTTTCCCACCAGAGATGGTTCAATCAAATTGACATTTTTTGCGGTTAAATGCTGTGTGATGACGTAGTGCACATAAAAATAACTTTTCATTGTTAAATCCCATGTACAGAATGTGAAAACACAAGTTAAATGGGTTTCCGTCGTATTGTCAAGTCTACTGATGGGTTTTGTCACAAATGTTGTGTTATACAGCAAATGTACCCACTCTGGTCTTGGCATGTGCTCTCTAGCCAACAGCTCACAGACACAGTGCAGGTAGGCTACCTACATGATGAGATTTTATTATGGAGCAGAGTGATATTATTTGTCAAATGGCAGGCAAGCATCGATCATTATGTCACCAGAATAAGACCGTCAATACTTCAAGCTCAACACTGTGCTCTTTCACCACCCTGTGAAGTTCATAAGTTAGTTCATCTGTAGCTTAATAAATGCATGGTTTCCCAGGTTGTAGTGGGAGGAACACACAAAATATCATCACATGACTCCCAAGTTTACTTTGATGTGATGGTTATTGTATCAATATTTGCACATAAAGGCGTTTCCACTGTGATTTCTCACATAATTAATTTTAGACACAAAAAGATCCCACCATGTCAAACAAATAATTGGTATTTATAGAATTGTAACGGCATTTCCTGTTTCCATCAGCCCAGTTGTAACTTTTTTCCATGCATTAGGTAATTAATCCGCATGAAATGGTCGGATGGAAACGTGGTTAATGCTTTTGGTATTATTCTGAAGGCAATGGTGACCAGCCAGTGTAGGGCAATGGTGACCAGCCAGTGTAGGGCAATGGTGACCAGCCAGTGTAGACTGTAATGTAAAGGGCAGTATGAACTCTTTGGTCATTGGACCCAACACGCATCTCAGAACTTCTTATGTAACCACTGATTGGACATGTGCTGATGTTCAGACATTTTGCATTCAAGTGTGTTTCACCATCGGTGGTACAGATTGATAAACCTAAAATGACAATTAGTAGTTTATATTTGTTTAAACAATGTGTGTTTGTGTATATAAACATTTTTATATGTTTGTGGAATTCAAAAAATGTTTTATTTTTTACTGTATTGGTACAAGTTTGAAAGGAAATTAAAGAAACTATCCATATCTATCATTGTCTCAATTTGTTTCTGAAGGTTTAAAATTATATTTGTCATCTGTTTCCATTTTTTAAACCTTTATTTAACTAGGCAAGTCAGTTAAGAACAAATTATTATTTTCAATGATGGCCTAGGGGGGTTAACTTCCTTGTTCAGGGGCAGAATGCCATTTAAATACTTTTTTTCCTATTGCCCTCAATTGGATAAAAGGACTTTAGGTTTTCACGCAAGACCTCAACGGATTGAATTAGCAACAAACTTCATATAGTATCTTTGTGACGGAGCAAGTTCCCTGACAGGAGACTCAGTCCAGGTCATAGATAAAGGAGTTTTGAAAAACGAAACCAGCAGATGTAGTATGATCACAAATGACCACCTCTTGTCCATGCTGGTTGATTTCTGTCAGCAGTACTTGCTGTGGTCTCATATCACAGTCCTGAAAGGTCTGCTCAGCAGGCAGGTCATCTTCCTCCTGAGACTGAGCCACCTGCACATGCTCACTGAATTGCACAGTCTTCTGTTTATCCTTAGTTGGAGCTTGACTTTCAACTATCTCTTCGATCTTGGGGGATGAGCAGTCTTTGGCCTGGTCATTGTCATCTATTCTCTCGCTCGGAGATGATGGGTCTGTTTCCACCTAAAATAAAAGTAATTGTCACAGTGGATGTTGGGGTTAGTAACAGCACTGATGAACAGAAGCCTAACGGTTCACCAACAACAGGGTCAGCTTTTGCTACACACAATATAATAGTACATTTTTCTTCTACTGAATGAATGTTAACCTAAAGATGATGGCTCACCTCATCATGTAAATTATTGTCATCTGACTGTCCCTCATTCTGGTCAGTGCACCCAGTCTTGCCATCAAACTCAGTGGGCTCTGAAGCTTTAGCTTGGTGTGATTCACCACTTTTCAGTTTGTGTTGCTTGTCCTCCTCAATGTCACCAGACTGTTCAGAAAACTCTATCTTGTCTTCCAGGACTGAGATTAGTTGATTTTCAGACCGGAGTGATGTGGCATTTCCAGAGTGAACGTCTTCTGAGATGTCCCCTTCATTGCAACCGCTGTGGTCGGGGGTATCTTCTTTGCCACGTCCTTTGTGGTCGGGGGTATCTTCTTTGCCACGTCCTTTGTGGTCGGGGCTATCTTCTTTGCCACGTCCTCTGTGGTCGGGGGTATCTTCTTTGCCACGTCCTTTGTGGTCGGGGGTATCTTCTTTGCCACGTCCTCTGTGGTCGGGGGTATCTTCTTTGCCACATCCTCTGTGGTCGGGGGTATCTTCTTTGCCACGTCCTCTGTGGTCGGGGGTATCTTCTTTGCCACGTCCTCTGTGGTCGGGGGTATCTTCTTTGCCAAGTCCGTTGTGGTCGGGGGTATCTTCTTTGCCAAGTCCGTTGTGGTCGGGGGTATCTTCTTTGCCACGTCCACTGTGGTAGGGGGTATCTTCTTTGCCACGTCCACTGTGGTAGGGGGTATCTTCTTTGCCAAGTCTGTTGTGGTCGGGGTATCTTCTTTGCCATCCACTGTGGTAGGGGTATCTTCTGTGTTCGTTGTGGTCGGGGTATCTTCTTTGCCACGTCCACTGTGGTAGGGGGTATCTTCTTTGCCAAGTCTGTTGTGGTCGTATCTTCTTTGCCACGTCCACTGTGGTAGGGGTATCTTCTTTGCCAAGTTCGTTGTGGTCGGGGGTATCTTCTTTGCCACGTCCACTGTGGTAGGGGGTATCTTCTTTGCCAAGTTCGTTGTGGTCGGGGGTATCTTCTTTGCCAAGTTCGTTGTGGTAGGGGGTATCTTCTTTGCCAAGTCTGTTGTGGTCGGGGGTATCTTCTTTGCCACGTCCACTGTGGTAGGGGGTATCTTCTTTGCCAAGTTCGTTGTGGTCGGGGGTATCTTCTTTGCCACGTCCACTGTGGTCGGGGGTATCTTCTTTGCCACGTCCACTGTGGTAGGGGGTATCTTCTTTGCCAAGTCCGTTGTGGTCGGGGGTATCTTCTTTGCCACGTGTTGCGTCTTCCGACTGCGCTGCGTTTACACAACTATTCTCAAAATCCTCTTCACCATCATCATTGACAAGCTGCCGGCCAGACACTTCAGCGACTGTTGGCTCCTTCAGAGGTAGAACAGGTAAAGTAACAACCAGTTGTTTCTTTTGCTTGTTGAACTTTGCCTCTCCCTTGTTTTCATCCACTGGATATGCCATCGGCACCTCTAGTCTGTAAGCTGGTTTCTTGGATTCCAAACTAACAAGTCTTTCAGTCACATCTAGATCAGCATCCGCAACAGATCTAAGCAAAGGCAAATCAATAGTGATGACAATCTCTTTAGGGCGTGGGCTCTGAGCTGAATCTCTTGAACACCTGAAATCTTGCAAATCAATGAATGATCTGTATTTTAGAGTGTAATGTGGTTTTGTTGGCTTCTTGGGTGAATTGACATTTTGTTGTCTCTGGCTGATCTGGGTGTCGGACTGAATCTCGGCCTTCGGTATGGGGCTCTCCTTTTGATTTGTTGCCGTATCTGGTTGCTTTTCGTCGGGGTAGGGGAACGAGAGATGATTGTCAAGTGGTGAAGGCTTTTCCTTGGCAGGTTGACCAGGTAAGGGCTTGCGCATGACGGCAGCGTGTGGTGTCCCTTTGTATTTGATTTTCAAAACTCTTACATTGTTTTTGTCTAGCTTCACTTTGCCCCCATTCTCGACAGCCTCAACAGCAGTGTTGTCGACCATTTCCATAAATCTTGGGTTGTTTCCAGCCATGTGAATAGTGTCTGGATGAAACACAACATCATAGATTGTGTACTTATTCCCCTTTGCATCCCTGTCTGGCGTTCCAGGTGTCAAGCTGTGGGGTAGTGACCAATGCTGCCCTACTCTGCCAGCCTCGTCTACCCTCCTAAACTCAGGTTTACGAATCATGTCATTGCTGCAGACATTGATGAAGCACTTCTGCCTACCGTCGATACTCGTCTTCAGGGCTCGGTAAGGTTCGGGGTGGACAAATTGAATGTCCACGCCCCTCTCTTGTTCTAACAACTTGATTTCTTCCTCATATTTCTTCTTGTTCTCTGGCTTTGATATTTCCTCTGCGTATTCGTGCAGCATCTTTCTGAACTCCTCATTTTGAAAAGCCTTGGTAAAGCGGCCCATTTCATCCGGTGTCATATTCAGGTCCTTGAGTTTGGAACCGAACTCCATATTGGTGCGAGAAGCTAACTTGGCTACTGTATCCACAAAGTCTTTTCACTCTTGTAGCTGCTAGCTTTGATATCCCAGCACAAAACAACAACTTTACTGCAATGATTTGAAGGTGTTACACGAAATATGAACAGATATTATACAGCAAATCATTCGCAACCTGCCAAAAGTAAAGTTTCTCAGTACTTTTGAGTTGTTTGTAGACTAGGTTACCACGGAGTTGTGGCGTAAACGCAGGAGCAAGCTGCCGAGCGTCTTGTGTGTTGACGAAACCATGGCAACAAGGCAGCGCAGCAGCCAGGTACTGGAGAGGGCTCGTCCACTCGCGTGGCGTTTGTGTAATAGCCATAATACAACTTTAAGGAATTCACATTTTTATGACTGTCTTCAAAAGTTGTTATTATAATGTTGTTATTATAAAGTGGTGGCCAAAGCAAAGTTGTAAAAATTATGATATCAAACATTACAGCAGTCTTGTTTGCAGGCCGAAAACACACCCATTCACAGTCATAATATAAAATAAACTGTAAAACATAAAAAATATATATGGATACATAATGATAATTAACTACAATCTTCTGGAAGATAAATCTTCCCACATACCCTGCAGGCCTTATCAACAGTAATACGTGGAACATAGAGTATGAACTATGAACTCTGTATTATCAATTTACTGTAGTTTACTATTGATAATTTCCCACTAATATTTACATATGAAAATGCTATATTTTCCGAAAAAATAACATTATCCTCTGTACAGCTGGCAGTAGTTTGGGGGGCATACATGGAAGCTGTTTTTGAAGCAGCTTGCAGTTCTTCACATTCTTGGCTATGTAAATCCTCACATATCCTGTGGAGAAAAAAATGTTTTAAAGAAGAGTGAAAGTGTCGGCTAAGAGGGCAGGGCACTGCATGCATTTGGAAGATGTAGCTTAGTATACTAATCTACGTTATAGCATCCATGTAATGGCAAACAGTCAACATGATTTCCATAATATTAAAGTGTGTTCGAGCTGAGACAGATTCTCCCTCATTGAACGAATGATCATAATTGAGTAGTTACCGAAGGAGGTGGTAGGGCTGGATCTGGAAAACAAGTACATCATTGCAGTGACCCTGAAGAAAGGTGATTGTAAAAAAAAAAGTGAATTGTGTCATAAACAATTCTTTATATACGCCACCACAACAGCTCCTTGTAAAGGTGTTCCATAATTCATAATCCACATGTTCCATAATTCCTAATCCATATGTTCCATAATTCCTAATCCACATGTTCCATAATTCCTAATCCATATGTTCCATAATTCCTAATCCATATGTTCCATAATTCATAATCCACATGTTCCATAATTCCTAATCCATATGTTCCATAATTCATAATCCACATGTTCCATAATTCCTAATCCATATGTTCCATAATTCCTAATCCATATGTTCCATAATTCCTAATCCATATGTTCCATAATTCATAATCCACATGTTCCATAATTCCTAATCCATATGTTCCATAATTCCTAATCCATATGTTCCATAATTCATCATCCACATGTTCCATAACTCATAATCCATATGTTCCATAACTCATAATCCACATATTCCATAAATCATAATCCACATGTTCCATAATTCATCATCCATATGTTCCATAACTCATAATCCATATGTTCCATAACTCATAATCCATATGTTCCATAACTCATAATCCACATGTTCCATAATTCATAATCCACATGTTCCATAATTCCTAATCCATATGTTCCATAATTCATAATCCACATGTTCCATAATTCCTAATCCATATGTTCCATAATTCCTAATCCATATGTTCCATAATTCATCATCCACATGTTCCATAACTCATAATCCATATGTTCCATAACTCATAATCCACATATTCCATAACTCATAATCCATATGTTCCATAATTCATAATCCATATGTTCCATAATTCATAATCCACATGTTCCATAATTCATAATCCACATGTTCCATAATTCATAATCCACATATTCCATAAATCATAATCCACATGTTCCATAATTCATCATCCATATGTTCCATAACTCATAATCCATATGTTCCATAACTCATAATCCACATGTTCCATAATTCATAATCCATATGTTCCATAACTCATAATCCACATGTTCCATAATTCATCATCCATATGTTCCATAACTCATAATCCATATGTTCCATAACTCATAATCCACATGTTCCATAATTCATAATCCATATGTTCCATAATTCATAATCCATATGTTCCATAATTCATCATCCATATGTTCCATAATTCATAATCCATATGTTCCATAACTCATAATCCACATGTTCCATAATTCATCATCCATATGTTCCATAATTCCTAATCCATATGTTCCATAATTCCTAATCCATATGTTCCATAATTCATCATCCACATGTTCCATAACTCATAATCCATATGTTCCATAACTCATAATCCACATATTCCATAACTCATAATCCATATGTTCCATAATTCATAATCCATATGTTCCATAATTCATAATCCACATGTTCCATAATTCATAATCCACATATTCCATAAATCATAATCCACATGTTCCATAATTCATCATCCATATGTTCCATAACTCATAATCCATATGTTCCATAACTCATAATCCATATGTTCCATAACTCATAATCCACATGTTCCATAATTCATAATCCACATGTTCCATAATTCATAATCCACATGTTCCATAATTCCTAATCCATATGTTCCATAATTCATAATCCACATGTTCCATAATTCCTAATCCATATGTTCCATAATTCCTAATCCATATGTTCCATAATTCATCATCCACATGTTCCATAACTCATAATCCATATGTTCCATAACTCATAATCCACATATTCCATAACTCATAATCCATATGTTCCATAATTCATAATCCATATGTTCCATAATTCATAATCCACATGTTCCATAATTCATAATCCACATATTCCATAAATCATAATCCACATGTTCCATAATTCATCATCCATATGTTCCATAACTCATAATCCATATGTTCCATAACTCATAATCCATATGTTCCATAACTCATAATCCACATGTTCCATAATTAATAATCCACATGTTCCATAATTCCTAATCCATATGTTCCATAATTCATAATCCACATGTTCCATAATTCATAATCCATATGTTCCATAATTCCTAATCCATATGTTCCATAATTCATAATCCATATGTTCCATAATTCATCATCCACATGTTCCATAACTCATAATCCATATGTTCCATAACTCATAATCCACATGTTCCATAATTCATAATCCATATGTTCCATAACTCATAATCCACATGTTCCATAATTCATCATCCATATGTTCCATAACTCATAATCCATATGTTCCATAACTCATAATCCATATGTTCCATAACTCATAATCCACATGTTCCATAATTCATAATCCATATGTTCCATAATTCATAATCCATATGTTCCATAATTCATCATCCATATGTTCCATAATTCATAATCAATATGTTCCATAACTCATAATCCACATGTTCCATAATTCATCATCCATATGTTCCATAACTCATAATCCACATCTTCCATAAATCATAATCCATATGTTCCATAACTCATAATCCATATGTTCCATAATTCATCATAAATGAATGCTGTATGGACCCTTTCTGTTTATGAATTTGAATAATATATGCTTTAACATAATACCAGGCAATCTCCTTCCTGTCAGAAATGGTAAAATCATCCCAAGGACAAAGGTGCATAAAGATGGAAGAATTCAGATACACTACATGACCAAAGGTATGTGGACACTTGCTCGTCAAACATCTCATTCCAAAATCATGGGCATTAAAATGGAGTTGGTTCCCTGCTTTGCTATAACAGCCTCCAGTCTTCTGGGAAGGCTTTACACTAGATGTTGGAGCATTGCTGCAGGGACTTGCTTCCATTCAGCCACAAGAGCATTACTGAGGTTGGGCACTGATATTGGGCGATTAAGCCTGGCTCGCAGTCGGCCCAAAGGAGTTCGATGGGGTTGAGGTCAGGGCTCTGTGCAGGCCAGTCAAGTTCCTCCACACCGATCTCGACAAACCATTTCTGTATGGACCCCACTTTGTGCACAAGAACATTGTCATGATGAAACAGCAAAGGCCCTTCCCCAAATTCTTGCCACAAAGTTGAAAGCACAGAATTGTCCAGAATTTAATTGTATGCTGTAGCATTAAGATTTCCCTTCGCTGGATCTAAGTGTCCTTGCCCAATCCATGGAAAACATCCCCAGACCATTATTCCTCATCCACCAAACTTTACAGTTAGCACTATGCATTGGGGCAGGTAGCGTTCTCCTGGCATCCACCAGACCCAGATTTTTCTGTCGGACTGCCACACGGTGAAGCGTGACTCATCACTCCAGAGATCTCTTTTCCACTGCTCTTGAGTCCAACGGCGGCAAGCTTTACACCACTCCAGCCGACACTTGGCTTTGCGCATGGTGCCCTTAGGCTTGTATGCAGCTGCTTGACCATGGAAACCCATTTCATGAAGCTTCCAATGAACAGTTTTTCTGCTGACGTTGCTTCGAGAACTCGGCAGTGAGTGTTGCAACCGAGGACAGGCGATTTTTAGGAGCTTCAGCACTCGGTGGTCCCGTTCTGGGAGCTTGTGTGTCCTATCACTTCGCGGCTGAGCCGTTGTTGCTTCTAGACATTTCCACTTGACAATAACTTCATATAAAGTTGACCAGAGCAGCTCTAGCAGGGCAGCAATTTGATGAACTGACTTGTTGGAAAGGTGGCATCCTATGACAGTGCAAAGTTGAAAGTCACTGAGCTCTTCAATAAGGCCATTCTACTGCCAATGTTTGTCTATGGAGATTGCATGGCTGTGTGAAAAAAAAAGAGTAATCGACAGGCTTGTACAATATGGCGAACTTATCAAACGAGGCATTTGTCGTAAGTACATGGGGGGCCGCAATCTTTATGCACCTTCACCATTGAATGATTAGATACGTTCCCTGTATGGTTTCCATAATACTTACTGTGTCTACAAGGAGGATGTAGTCGCAACTACCCCTAAACACAATGACATCAGAGTCCTTCCCTTGGCACGCTATGTGCCACAACATGAGGGTGGAAAGTAAATAAGATGGAGACTTTAAGAGCCAGGTTAATCATTCAAATCTTCGTAGGAACATCGTTAAATCTCCGAGCTGTTTCCCAAAACCATCGTTATTAACATTGCACTTGAAAACGCTCGTAATCTAACGCCTGTAATCTAACGCCTGTCTCAGACCTTTCATAGTACAGCTAACGCTTCAAACACACTGACAGTGTATTTGCATTTTGGTACACCAGAATTACTTTAATTTCCAATGAAACGCTGCGTATGCCTTGCAGCACTGCGTTGCAGAGACAGTTGCAGTGCGTTTGGTGTGGTGCATACGTTGGGTTTAGCGAACATATGCTTCAAACTGTATGCGTAGATGGCTTGACAGAAATGGTAACAGAAGGTGAATGTTGAACTTTTGTTGCATACATTTCCAGATGATGCTGCATACTATTTTGCGCAATGACTCTGTCGGTATGTCCGAAGCGTTTTTTCCCCTCCTGGGTCACTGTGTACACAGAGGATCTCTGCTAAACAGTGTTAATCCTCCTCTCCGTGATTTGTAGTCAACTTCAACAAAGTTGACGACAAATACAAAGTTGTCTTTGCAATTGTAACAACCAAGCAAAGGATAAATAAGAATATGCTTCAAATGAAAATTGCAGATGACTGCATTAAAATAAATGGCTTACTTACAGTATAGGCTATAGGCCTACAGTGCTTTCAGAAAGTATTCACACCCTTGGACCTTTTTCCACATTTTATTGTGTTACTGCATTTAAAATGGATTAAATGTAGAGTTTTTGTCACTGGCCTAGACCCAATACCCCATAATATCAAAGTGGAGTTATTTATTGGGAATTTTTTACTAATGAAAAATAGTAGAATCTGAAATGTCTTGAGTCAATAAGTATTCAACCATGGCAAGCCTAAATAAGTTCAGGAGTAAACGTTTAATTAATTAACAAGTCACATTATTTTTTTGAATGACTACGTCATCTCCGTACCCCACACATACAATTATCTGTAAGGTCCTTCAGTCGAGAAGTGAATTTCAGACACAGATTCAACCACAAATATCAGGGAGGTTTTTCAATGTTTTTGAAAGAAGGGCAGCTATCGGTAGATATGTCTGCTTTAAAAAAATAATAATAATAAAGTATCCATTATGAGCATGCCGAAGTTATTTATATATTTTACCGCCCCTTTTACTCCCCAAGTTCGATCATGTCTCATCGCTGCAACTCCCCAGCGGGCTCGGGAGGCGAAGGTCGAGTAATGCGTACTCCAAAATATGACTCGACAAACCACACTTCTCACCAGCCCCTGGCTTAACCCAGAAGCCAGCAGCACCAATGTGTCAGAGTAAACACTGTTCAACTGACAATAAAGGTCAGTCTGCAGGTGCCCAGCCCGCTGCAAGGAGTCGCTAGAGTGCGATGAGACAAGTAAAGCCCACCCAGCCTGGATCAGTCGATGTGCAAAAGGTTTTTAACGGCCACGTTACTAGCGAAGGCTCTAGGAAACACTTTCACTACTAAAGACACATCTTAAAAATGTGAATCGTGAGAATGACACATCGTAAGAATGTGAATCGTGAGAATGACACATCGTAAGAATGTGAATCATGAGAATGACACATCGTAAGAATGTGAATCGTAAGAATGACACATCGTAAGAATGTGAATCGTAAGAATGACACATCGTAAGAATGTGAATCGTAAGAATGACACATCGTAAGAATGTGAATCGTAAGAATGACACATCGTAAGAATGTGAATCGTAAGAATGACACATCGTAAGAATGTGAATCGTAAGAATGACACATCGTAAGAATGTGAATCGTAAGAATGACACATCGTAAGAATGTGAATCGTGAGAATGACACATCGTAAGAATGTGAATCAGAATGACATCATAAGAATGTGAATCGTAAGAATGACACATCGTAAGAATGTGAATCGTAAGAATGACACATCGTAAGAATGTGAATCGTAAGAATGACACATCGTAAGAATGTGAATCGTAAGAATGACACATCGTAAGAATGTGAATCGTAAGAATGACACATCGTAAGAATGTGAATCGTGAGAATGACACTAACGCTATGAAAGCTCTGGGAAATGAGGCCCATATCATAGAATTACATATAGAGATCCTATAATTCACTCTGAGTCAGACAATGTGTTAACAGTTTTACCATTTGCACATTTTAGGTACATTCCTCAAATTGGAAAATGAAACACTTTCTGCTAACAACTAGCACATACACTACCTTGGTTTGTTCATGTATGGATGCTCTCTCCATTTCTTTGTCTCTACATCAAATGCCCAGCCATCGCCTAGAGATGCATCATTTGTTTTAGAAAACCAAATAATGCCATGTTTCCATGGAACATAAGGTACAGAGGTAGGATTGGGAACCTGAATGGGTAAATGACTGACTCATTGGTTCGCAGTCCATACCCAGTCCTCCAAATAGAAACAAAGCACTATCAGATATTGCGGTTAGGGTATGCCACGACCTTCCCATTGGCACAGTGGATTCTGGTACTCTGGAAAAGCCATTTTGAAAGAACAGATAAAAAAAATCAAGTGTGATGTGATAACAGTATAGTACAGAATAGTAACCATTTTAAGTTGAGCATTTGAAAGAGTGAATAGTAAATACGTACATTTCGGACAATGTCCATGATTCTAGATCTAAACAATAAATGTTACTTGTCCTGGGTTCTCAAGCTATCTACCTAACGTTGGCTAGCTTGCAAGCTACTTCCAGACATATGAGAGAACACCTCACTCTGACCATTTGACTCTTGCTCGCCCTAGCAGAGTTGGTTAGTGTTTTCATGTTATCACGAGGGTTAGTGACTCTAACTGTGTTATGGCAACAATTGAATTGTGTTTTTTGGGAGGGGCCGATGTTTGGTCATAGTTCGCTGCCTGCACCTGCCCACCCGTCCAGCATCACTACTCTGCACGGTTCTGACTTTGAATATGTGGACAGCTACAAATACATAGGTGTCTGGTTAGACTGTAAACTCTCCTTCCAGACTCACATTAAACATCTCCAATCCAAAGTTAAATCTAGAATTAGCTTCCTATTTCACAACAAAGCATCCTTCACTCGTGCTGCCAAACATACCCTCGTAAAACTGACCATCTTACCGATCCTAGACTTCGGTGATGTCATTTACAAAATAGCCTCCAACACCCTACTCAACAAATTGGATGCAGTCTATCACAGTGCCATCCGTTTTGTCACCAAAGCCCCATATACTACCCACCACTGTGACCTGTACGCTCTCGTTGGCTGGCCCTCGCTTCATACTCGTCGCCAAACCCACTGGCTCCAGGTCATCTACAAGACCCTGCTAGGTAAAGTCCCGCCTTATCTCTGCTCGCTGGTCACCATAGCAACACCCACCCGTAGCACACGTTCCAGCAGGTATATCTCACTTGTCACCCCCAAAGCCAATTCCTATTTTGGCCGTCTCTTCTTCCAGTTCTCTGCTGCCAATGACTGGAACGAACTACAAAAATCTCTGAAACTGGAAACACATCTCCCTCACTAGCTTTAAGCACCAGCTGTCAGAGCAGCTCACACATCACTGCACCTGTACATAGCCAATCTATAAATAGCCCAAACAACTACCTCTTTCCCTACTGTATTTATTTAGCTCCTTTGCACCCCAGTATTTCTACTTTGCACACTCATCTACTGTCAAATCTACCATTCCAGTGTTTTAATTGCTATATTGTATTTACTTCGCCACCATGGCCTATTTATTGCCTTTACCTCCCTTATCTCACCTCATTTGCTCACATGTTTGTTTTACTCCATGTGTAACTCTGTGTTGTTATAGTGTCGAACTGCTTTGCCTTATCTTGGCCAGGTTGCAGTTCTAAATGAGAACTTGTTCTCAACTTGCCTACCTGGTTAAATAAAGGTGAAATAAAAAAAAAAGTTATTCTGCACTCTGACACACACAGACGAGAGGGCTCTGAAATCGGAGTAGATATCCAGAGTGAATTTACAAACGCCACTCCTCGGCCAGAGCATCGAGTGTGCCCATTCATAGGGAGAAACGCTCTGAATTTATGATAGGACAATCTGACAACACTATGAATTTACGAATGTTCAGAGCGCACACTGGGTACACTGACACTACGGAGTGAATTTACGAATGTTCAGAGCGCACACTGGGTACACTGACACTACGGAGTGAATTTACAAACACTCCCTAAATGTCTAGAATTTTAACACAATTCAAAAACTCTCTAAATACCAATATTCCACTGTGTCAATGTAATCAAATTTTAGTAACTATATAGTAGGCCTAACACCTCTGACATGCGATGCAGAGTTTACAATGATGATATGTTGGTTTCAGTTTAATCTTTGAGTTCATTTTTGCATATTCTTTTTTTCATGGGTAGATTAGATTTTCTTTTTTTAATGTTTAGAATGTAGTTTTCCAAGGATCCAAACTTCTGTATTACATCAATGTATTAATTCACAACCTTTGAAACGTGTTAATCTATATACTTCCCATATACAAAAATACAATTTGTTATAATTAGATTAATATTCTTACCATACACCTCTTTCTAAATCATAAAACCAGACTTCATCATTTGGCAGAAAAACTTTGACTGCAGAAAACAATTGAAACGTAAAAGTAAATATTTGTTTATTACTGAATGGGAAGATGGAATACGTTGCTTTACATTCTTAAATTCTATCTGTGCATATTCATCAATACTGTATGGAGAAGAAAAACATTTATTGCACAACTACATTGAATAATTTTGCATATCCCTAACAACATATTAGTGAAATATTGAAATGCTTAACATAAATTCAAGACTATCCATTGGCAATGTTTGTAACGATATTTGCTAGTAGACTTTCTTCAAACTCTTCCATCTGTTTGACAGTTTTTGCGTACCACGTAGCCTCCCCACACGTACAGGCATTTCCCTCAACTACAGCCGTATGACCGCATCGCTCACCGGCTACAAGCTCTAGACAGTGCTTTGCAAGTGCAGAATCCATGGGTACTAAAACGGGATATGAATAAATAACGAAAGGTGGCTACCTACATAAAAGACCACACCGTGGCAGTACTTTCAATGTATCTGGTTGAAGAAATCTGTAAAAATGTAACCTTGTTTAGAGATCCAAGTAATTCATTTTTGTCAACACAGCTTTTGACAGCGAAGAACCAAGGCCATATGGTAAGTTAAGATACAAGGGTCTCTCGCCCGTCGCCTCAAGAGGATGTTGTCCAACAGCTTATTTGAGAAAACACGTTTTTCTTGCCCTGATAGGCTTCAGGGCAGGTTGTCTTTTTGGACACTTATGACCTATCCTTCAACCTGACCTACTAATAATGGTTGTTCTATTCTGTATTAGTTTTTACACCAATAAAATTATGCGCGGTAAACATTTTAGAATAATATTGCGATATGATAAATAAACATATGACAAGACTGATATACATTAATAACCATGCCAATTGATCATGCAACGATAAGTAATAATCTGGGTAATATCTATTTACATGTCTGGCTGCTTTATCCATGTGTTTTTGTGAATATCCACTGTTTTGAAAACCTCAGCTGACTTCAAAAAGCAAATATCGGCAGAATCGTGCAGTAGTGAAGCTTGTGTAGAATCTTTGCTTTGAAGGAAGTGACGAAACATATAGGCGGAAGTTAATATTTAGCGCCAAATGTTGATTGTTGAAGAAAGATTGAACATGGAGGTTCGCAGAGTGAAGACGAAAGTATCTGCTGGTTTCAAGATGAGGGGACTTATGCTTCGACCGTACGCTGTCATTTGTCAATCATGTTGTTCTTGACATAATATTTTGTTTACAGTAAATGTAATGGCTGCATTACTAGTTAGTAGCTAAATCTGTCTTGTTGTGTCAGTGATACCAAGAAAGAAACTAGGAGGCAAAGGTTAGCTTAGCTACAGTAAATTACATGGACAGCTAGCTAGACATTTTAGTAGTATGCTATGCATATTTAATTAAGCAAGTAATCTATAGAAACTAATGCAAATGTTGTATGTTTTTAATAGGAATGATGGGATTGATGTCTGGCAGTCAGAGGTATACTACAAAGCAGCGTCAATGAGTTAGCCAGCAAACTTTGATAAACAACCAGAAATAACAATTGATTTGAAAGTTAGCTAAACATAGATATGTGTTTGGTTGTTAAGTCAATTAGACCATGCCCATTTCAAGCATATCTTAACTAAAAAAGTTATTTCAGAATATTCAAGTTAGCTGGCTAACTCCTTGATCCAACTTTGTAGTATACCCCTCAGATGTGTTCGTTGTGTTGTTGTTGTCCTCCAGGGAAGCCAGCCGGTACCTGGTGGAGGTGTTGGAGTCTGTCGATGAGCTTGAACTGGATGATGTCATCGAGAGGGTCATGGATGCTGTGGAGAAGCAGCCATGTACGTCTTCTTCGATCATAACAAGCTACTGAAATGATGTACAAAACTCAATACAGTCAGTTGTGTTGGCTATTTTTTTTATGTGACCTTTTATTTAACTAGGCAAGTCAGTTAAGAACAAATTCTTATTTTCAATGACTGCCTAGGAACAGTAGGTTATTAACTGCCTTGGTCAGAGGCAGAACGACAGATTTTTACCTTGTCAGCTTCGGGATTCGATCTTGCTAGGCTACCTGTTGCCTCAAAAAATGTATTTCAGAATATTCTATGCTTGTGAATGATGTAGCTATTCCTCTTCTCCTGGACAGTGTCCTCCAGTATGATTGAGCTGGCTGTGGTGGAGACTGCTGTTCAGGACTGCAGCCAGTCATGTGATGAAACCATGTAAGTTGAGAAAGGTGTCAGTCTCACAATAACCAATTTCATACACATTCTCTAGATAGTCATTCTCAAATTTGACTTATTCGTGTGAACTATTTAATTATTTTCAGAGATAGTGTTTTCAACATAATTGGCGCTTTTGACGTGCCAAGATATATCTACAGCACAGAGAGGAAGAAGTTTGTACCGTAAGTATGAATGTATAAACCTTGACTTCCTGGTGCTTTACTGTTTGTTTACTTGTTTAATTACTTGTATGTGCTGTGTACTTGATTCAGCTTTTATCTGCCAAGTACTGGCAACATGCAAGGTAATAAAACCACTACTACTATAGGTTGACCACATCTAGTCTACATGGTTCACATGTTTTATCAAAAACACTCTAGAATAAATGATCTTTCTATTGAAATCAGCATATGAAGAAATCCATCAGTGAAAGCGTTGTTTGTTCTTCACCTAGCCTCAACATGACCACCCACTCTGTTCCAAGTCTCTGTGGCTCAGCCAGGGACAAGGCAGAGCTCTTTAGGGAACGCTACACACTCCTACAGCAGGTCAGTAGGCTACATTTCTTTGCCCTCTGAATCCATCATAGTTTGATGATCTTTGTATATTTTGGCCTTAAAGCAACTGTACAGTGTTTCCAGACTTCTCTGACATAATATTACCTATATGTAATTACAATATGAGTGAAAAAGTTTTCCTTAAAAAAAAATTGTAATTAAGAACAGTATGTTAAAAAGCATATTTTCTGTGTTGGAATGGTGTGGGGGTATAGTGGTCATTAAAAATGTTCACGAGAACAGACCGCTGATTGGCCAGCTCATCTTCCTCAGGAGGATGACATCATCATTTATGAGGAAAAATAGCAAGCATTTTTTAAAGAGTGAGGTGGGGTTTTTTAAGTGTTTTTTTCTCTCCAATTTATGCTTTGGCCACATACGAGTGTAGGAAGAGTCATCAACATTATTTGGGTATGGGTTAACAGAATATTAACTTTTTAAGTGAGATTTTCATTGGACAATTACTTTTAAAAACGTTTCTTTCCTGAGACGCTGCTCTCTGTGAGGTTGTTGTAAAGAGAATGTGTTCCCAATCCACTTAAATAAATGAAAAGTTAAATCAGTGATAAATAAAGGTGTACCCTGATCCACGTTGACAGTTACCCCTATTTGTAGCGTACACATCGGCACGAACTCTTCACCCCACCTGTAATAGGGGCAGCAGCAGAAGAAGGCAGAAACAAATTTCAGGTAATAACTCTGTCATAACCTAAAACACACTTAAACGTGTTTAATGGATTTGATATAAGCTAAGAGGATGTTCTCATGTTGAACATTGATTGCCCTGATCTTGCTCTGTTCTTGTTTTCAGCTTCAGACTGTTGAAGCACTTTTAGGTAGTACGGCTAAACTAGGAGAGGTCATTGTTTTGGGGATGGTCACACAGCTTAAAGAGGTGAGCAACTAAAATTCATGTTAATTACTTTTTAATTGGAAAATATAGTAATATATATAGATATACAGTGCCAGTCAAAAGTTTGGACACGCCCACTAATTCCAGGGTTTTTCTTTATTTTTACTATTTTCTACATTGTAGAATATTTGTGAAGACCTCAACACTATGAAATAACACATATGGAATCATGCAGTAACCAAAAAAGTGTTAAACAAATCGAAATATATTTGAGATTCTTCAAAGTAGCCACCTTTTGCCTTGATGACAGTTTTGCACACTCTTGGCCAACGCTCAACCAGCTTCACCTGGAATGTTTTTTTTTGTTTTTTTTTCAGGGGAAATTCTATTTGGAAGACCCCAGTGGTACAGTACAGCTGAACCTCTCAAAGGCAATATCCTTTCACTGGTAGGGATGGTGATGGAGAGCGAATGCTACAAATGTTCTTACATAATTCAAGGGGCCAATTAAAATATTGAATTTCGTCAATTTTGATTGTATTTCAGATCATGCATGTTTTCTTTAACCTTGTCCTCACCAGTTCCACAGTGGACTTTACACAGAGTCCTGCTTTGTTTTGGCAGAAGGTAAAATAATTTATCTTCTTCATCCACATTAATGGACATCGAAGGAGATGTACCTTATTGTGTTATGCAATGACTTAGTAGTCCGGTCCTCTTTCCCCCCACAGGCTGGTATGAGGACTCCGTCTTCCATGTCAACGCATTTGGATTCCCGCCGACTGAGCCATCATCCACCACAAGGTCAATAGATTACAATGTTGCTGACCTATCAGTCTGACCTATCAGTCTTCATTTAGAAATGTACATTACCTACATAATGCCTTCTCCTCTGAAAATCATTAGGTCTACTGAGAAGGGCGAAAGTAATTTTAAATTCCAATGTATTGTTTTTAACTCTACATTTGGCATTTAAAAATATATTTTCCTTTCCTATATGTATATAAAATAAATACATGTAAAAAAAACAGCGGATGAGCATGGACTCTGGTTTTTAGGGCCTACTACGGTAACGTGAACTTCTTCGGTGGGCCGTCCACCACGTCGGTGAAGGTCTCAGCCAAGCTAAAGCAGCTGGAGGAAGAGAACGAGGACGCCATGTTTGTGGTGGTCTCAGACGTGTGGCTGGACAGCGTGGAGGTGCTGGAGAAGATCCACCTTATGTTCTCAGGTTTGTTCCACCCATAAGGTCACTGACAGAAGAGGAGCTCGTATGGGGGGTATTTACCAGGTTACTGTAAAGCACTTTGTGACAACTGTTTATGTAAAAAGGGCTTTCTAGATACAATTGGGTTCGTTGATTGACTCAAGCATTTATGCAAGTTGTATTAATGTTGACGTTGATGGTTATTGTCATGCGTTTCATGTCCATCTCTGACAGATTTTGAAGTCTCCATCAGTGTGCTCAATTTCTATCTCTCCTGCTTAATAGTATGGTCTGAAACAACCTTTGCATGTTTCCATTGTAGGATACGCAGCCATGCCTCCTACCTGCTTCATCTTCTGCGGCAACTTCTCCTCTGCCCCCTATGGAAAAACACAAATCAAATCACTCAAAGGTAAGAAGGATTTTGAGTAATTATTATTTAAAAAAATGTAATGCCCTGCTTGTGAAGATACACTGACCTGGCAAATGGGTTATGATAGAAGCATTAGTACACACAATTGAAGTATTTTCTCCCCCCCACCAGAGTCGTTGAAAGTTCTTGCTGATGCAATCTGTGAATATCCCAGCATCCACAACAGGTAACGTGTGAGGGAGGAAAACCACTTTGTTAACCTAAAAGTCTGATATTCCAGGAAACAATTTCAACAGTACTACATTGTTGCATCCAGGGCGACAAACTGTTTGGGAAATATTCACCATGCTGCATTGTGGGTCTTCTACGGGAAATTGTTGTTTACTTGTCTAACTGAACGCATCCTTTCAAAACTGCAGTAGTCGCTTCGTGTTCGTCCCCGGTCCCGAAGACCCTGGTCCGAGTACCATTCTACCCAGGTGAGAGTTGAAAAACAAGATACCTGTTATTCCTATGTTGTGTTGCTCATGATTTGACTGTAGTCCTCTGATGTACTGTACTTTATATAAATGCTTATGTCCTCAGGCCCCCATTGGCAGACCACATCACTGAGGAGTTCAGACAGAGGGTGCCATTCTCTGTGTTCACTACCAACCCATGCAGGTGACTGAAATATATGTATTTTACCTTTATTTAACTAGGCAAGTCAGTTAAGAACAAATTCTTATTTACAATGACTCTTATTTACCATGGGCAAACCCAGACCACGCTTTACAATGACTCTTATTTACCATGGGCAAACCCAGACAACGCTACGCCAATTGTGCGCCGCCCGAAGGGACTCCCAATCACGGCCGGATGTGAATCAACTTGGAAATATAATATTTGTTGATTTATTCTATTTTCAGGAATTTGTCTCTTGAGCTTTATTAAAGGGATATACAGTGCATTCGGAAACTATCCATACCCCTTGACTTTGTTACAGCCTTATTCTAAAATGGATTAAATCGTTTTTTTCCCCCTTATCAATATACAAACAATGTCCCATAATGACAAAGTAAAACTGAGTTTTAGATTTTTTTGCAAATGTATATATATAAAAAAAATGAAATCGCATTTACATAAGTATTCAGACCCTTTACTCAGTGCTTTGTTGAAGCTACCTTTGGCAACGATTACAGACTTGCATGTTCTTGGGTATGACGCTAAAAGCTTGGCACACCTGTATTTGGGGAGTTTCTACCATTCTTCTCTACAGATCCTTCCAAGCTCTGTTAGGTTGGAACTTGAGCATCGCTGTACAGCTATTTTCAGGTCTCTCCCTAGATGTTTGATTGGGTTCAAGTCCGGGATCTGGCTGGGCTACAAGGACCTTCAGAGACTTTTCCCGAAGCCACTCCTGCGTTGTCTTGATTGAGTGCTTAGGGTCGTTGTGCTGTTGGAAGGTGAACCTTCACCCCAGTCTGAGGTCTGGAGTGCTCTGGAGCAGGTTTTCATCAGGGATCTCTCTGTACTTTACTCTGTTCATCTTTCCCTCGATCCTGACTAGTCTCCCAGTCACTGCCACTGGGAGTCCCTGCCACAATGGTCTTCCTGTCCCTACCACTGAAAAACATCCCCACAGCATGATGCTGCCACCACCATACTTCACCGTAGGGATGGTGCCAGGTTTCCTCCAGACCTGACACTTGGCATTCAGGCCAAAGAGTACAATCTTCGTTTCATCAGGCCAAAGAATCTTGTTTCTCATGGTCAGACTCCTTTAGGTGACTTTTGGCGAATTCTTAAGTGGGCTGTCATGTGTCATTTACTGAGGAGTGGCTTCCGTCTGGCCACTCTAGCCTAAAGGTCTCATTGGTGGAGTGCTGCAGAGATGGTTGTCCTCCTGGAAGGTTCTCCCATCTCCACATGTTTAAGATCAGAGAGACATAAAAATGGTATCCAGTTCATCTGGATTTTGGCAACGAAGCCCAACATTGTTGTCAAAAACATTTGGCTCCATCTGCTCATTATAACAAACAGTCAAGGCTGCTGAGGGGAGGACGGCTCATAATAATGGCTGGAACGGAGCAAATGGAATGGCATCAAACGCATTAAAACCACGAGTTTGATGTACTTAATACCATTCCACCTATTCCGCCCCAGCCATTACCACAAGCCCGTCCTCCACCGTTAAGGTGCCACCAACTTTCTGTGATAACAATTGGACCATTCTTTGACAGTTAGTTTTCACAGGTTTTGTCATTGCATGTAGTCTTTTAACATCTCACGACCTGTGAATCAAATGTTCCTATGTCAGAATCCAGTACTGCAGCCAGGAGATTGTTGTCATCAGAGAAGACCTGGTGAACAAGATGTGCAGAAATTGTGTCCGACTGCCTAGCAGCAACCTCGACATTCCAAACCATGTGAGTCTTAGCTTCTCAGTTATGACATACCCAACATATTACCTACGTACAATTACCTACAGTACCAGTCAAAAGTTTGGGCACAACTACTTTATTCCAGGGATGTTCTTTATTTTTACTATTTTCTACATTGTAGAATAATAGTGAAGACATCGAAACTGTGAAAGAACACATATGGAATCATGTAGTAACCAAAAAAGTGTTTTTAACATATTTTATTTGAGATTCTTCAAAGTAGCCACCCTTTGCTTTGATGACAGCTTCGCACACTTGGCATTCTCTCAACCAGCTTCATGAGGTAGTCACCTGGAATGCATTTCAATTAACAGGTGAGTCTTGTTAATTTGTGGGATTTCTTTCCTCCTTCTTGACGCTACCCATCCCTTGAGCGGGATAATTGTCATCAGCAACCACTGAATTGCATAGCGCCACAGTCAAATAATATGACAACTATTCATATTCATGAAATCACAAGTGCAATATTGCAAAACACAGCTTAGCCTTTTGTTAATCCACCTGTCGTCTCAGATTTTGAAATGATGCTTTACAGCTAAAGCAATCCAAGCGTTTGTGTAGGTTTATCGATCGCATGACAAAACATTAAGTACACTTGGTATCAGGTAGCTTGGTCACGAAAATCAGAAAAGCAATCGAATTAGTCGTTTACCTTTGATCTTCGGATGTCTTCACTCACGAGACTCCCAGTTACACAACAAATGTTCCTTTTGTTCCATAAAGATTATTTTTATATCCAAAATACCTCAGTTTGCTATGCCAATTGTTCGTCGCCCCACGGACCTCCCGGTTACGACAGAGCCTGGGCGCGAACCCAGAGTCTCTGGTGGCACAGCTGGCGCTGCAGTACAGCGCCCTTAACCACTGCGCCACCCGGGAAGCTCACAGACAATATTTTGACAGTTTTGGAAACTTTAGAGTGTTTTCTTTCTAGGCTGTGTGAGGGCTATTTGACCAAGAAGGAGAGTGATGGAGTGCTGCATCAGATGACCTGGCCTTCACAATCACCTGACCTCAACCCAATGGAGATGGTTTGGGATGAGTTGGACCTCAGAGTGAAGGAAAAGCAGCCAACAGGTGTTCAGCATATGTGGGAACTCCTTCAAGACTGTTGGAAAAGCATTCCCGGTGATGCTGGTTGAGAGAATGCCAAGAGTATGCAAATCTGTCAAGGGTGGCTACTTTGAAGAATCTAAAATCTATTTAATTAAAGACTTTTTTTGGTTACAAAATGATTACATATGTGTTATTTCATAGTTTTGATGTCTTCACCATTATTCTACAATGTATAAAATACTAAAAATAAAGCAAAGCTCTTGAATGAGTAGATGTGTCCAAAATTTTGACTGGTACTGTACATTATATAAACTTAGCAAGTTAGTTTGGCCTGTATTCACAAAGCGCCCCCCACACACACACACTAGATCAGCACTCCTACTCTGGGGCGCTTTGCGTGAATATTTGTCCTGTAGTTGAATTTATTGTTCATGAATGATAACGACATGAAAATGTCTGCCAATCACCAATAAACTCAGTGGTCCTTCTGTAGCTCAGTTGGTAGAGCATGGCGCTTTAACGCCAGGGTAGTGGGTTCGATTCCCGGGACCACCCATACGTTGTATGCACACATGACTGTAAGTCGCTTTGGATAAAAGCGTCTGCTAAATGGCATATTATTTATTTTATTATTTAACTCTCTTTCTCCAGTTTGTGAAGACCATCTTGTCTCAGGGCCACCTGACTCCCCTGCCGCTGTATGTCAGTCCAGTGTTCTGGGCCTATGACTATGCTTTACGGGTTTACCCCGTGCCTGATGTCATCATCTTTGCGGACAAATATGACCCTTTCAATATCTCCAACACAGACTGCCTCTGCATCAACCCGGTACGTTATGCTTATTCCTAGATTTCCACCATTTTGTTTTATTATGAGACTCGGTATGAGATGTTGGTCTTGGGTTTCGAACTATATTATGAGATCTTACAGTGCCTTGCGAAAGTATTCGGCCCCCTTGAACTTTGCGACCTTTTGCCACATTTCAGGCTTCAAACAAAGATATAAAACTGTATTTTTTTGTGAAGAATCAACAACAAGTGGGACACAATCATGAAGTGGAACGACATTTATTGGATATTTAAAACTTTTTTAACAAATCAAAAACTGAAAAATTGGGCGTGCAAAATTATTCAGCCCCTTTACTTTCAGTGCAGCAAACTCTCTCCAGAAGTTCAGTGAGGATCTCTGAATGATCCAATGTTGACCTAAATGACTAATGATGATAAATACAATCAACCTGTGTGTCATCAAGTCTCCGTATAAATGCACCTGCACTGTAATAGTCTCAGAGTTCCGTTAAAAGCGCAGAGAGCATCATGAAGAACAAGGAACACACCAGGCAGGTCCGAGATACTGTTGTGAAGAAGTTTAAAGCCGGATTTGGATACAAAAAGATTTCCCAAGCTTTAAACATCCCAAGGAGCACTGTGCAAGCGATAATATTGAAATGGAATGAGTATCAGACCACTGCAAATCTACCAAGAACTGGCCGTCCTTCTAAACTTTCAGCTCATACAAGGAGAAGACTGATCAGAGATGCAGCCAAGAGGCCCATGATCACTCTGGATGAACTGCAGAGACCTACAGCTGAGGTGGGAGACTCTGTCCATAGGACAACAATCAGTCGTATATTGCACAAATCTGGCCTTTATGGAAGAGTGGCAAGAAAGCCATTTATTAAAGATATCCATAAAAAGTGTTGTTTAAAGTTTGCCACAAGCCACCTGGGAGACACACCAAACATGTGGAAGAAGGTGCTCTGGTCAGATGAAACCAAAATTGAACTTTTTGGCAACAATGCAAAATGTTATGTTTGGCGTAAAAGCAACACCCTGAACACACCATCCCCACTGTCAAACATGGTGGTGGCAGCATCATGGTTTGGGCTTGCTTTTATTCAGCAGGGACAGGGAAGATGGTTAAAATTGATGGGAAGATGGATGGAGCCAAATACAGGACCATTCTGGAAGAAAACCTGATGGAGTCTGCAAAAGACCTGAGACTGGGACGGAGATTTGTCTTCCAACAAGACAATGATCCAAAACATAAAGCAAAATCTACAATGGAATGGTTCAAAAATAAACATATCCAGGTGTTAGAATGGCCAAGTCAAAGTCCAGACCTGAATCCAATCGAGAATCTGTGGAAAGAACTGAAAACGGCTGTTCACAAATGCTCTCCATTTAACCTCACTGAGCTCGAGCTGTTTTGCAAGGAGGAATGGGAAAAAATGTCAGTCTCTCGATGTGCAAAACTGATAGAGGCATACCCCAAGCGACTTACAGCTGTAATCGCAGCGAAAGGTGGCGCTACAAAGTATTAACTTAAGGGGGCTGAATAATTTTGCACGCTCAATTTTTCAGTTTTTGATTTGCTAAAAAAGTTTGAAATATCCAATAAATGTCGTTCCACTTCATGATTGTGTCCCACTTGTTGTTGATTCTTCACAAAAAAAAAACAGTTTTATATCTTTATGTTTGAAGCCTGAAATGTGGCAAAAGGTTGCAAAGTTCAAGGGGGCCGAATACTTTCGCAAGGCACTGTATATTCTTAATTTAAGATTTTTTTAAATATTTTTTTATATATATTGTCATTCTGATCTTGCAGGGCTCCTTCCCAAAAAGTGGCTTCACTTTTAAGGTATATTACCCATCCAACAGGACCGTTGAGGACAGGTGAGAAATGTTTTTTACTCTTTGTTTATGCATGCTCTACACATAATTCACTTGGTGCTAATCATTGCTTTACTGGCAATATGGTAACTATAGTATATTGAGAGTCAACTTGGTTTTCATGTCAGTCTTTATTTCTCTTTGCTGATCTAAATATTCTTTATTTTCCTCACAGCAAACTTCAAAGCCTCTAAAGACCATAAGGATTATTTTGGGCGGGGGGAATCGGCTGTTATGGTTGTGTAAAAAAATGTGTTTTGTAAAATATGTCTAAAAATACTTTTGCTAAATCCCTTTTTATTTTATTTGTATGTACCTTTTGTATCATGGAGAATAAAGGTTCACTGTCATTGAATTGTCACCATTGTGCTTTTTTACTTGACTGGTTAATGTTGGACAATAAAGCAAATAGGAATTGTGTTACTCTTCTGTACTTGCTTAAATCAAATGATTATATTTGACCTCACAAAGATGGCGGAAATAAGAAGTTATTGGTTCATTCCGGTCAGGCATCTTGTAATTGACGACTTCAACCAGATGTCGCATAATAATCACTGAACAAAAACATAACGTTTCTCACTGAAGGCCAAAGCAGCCGTGGACCATTTAAAGCAGACTACGTAAGTGGATTTTTTTGTTGTTGTTGCTGCAAGGTTGCATAGTTCCCTTTTTCAAAGTTTAGGTGGCGTTAAAACGCAGTTAAATTGGTTGATAGGGCGAACTGTGTAGTACGTTAGCTAGCTTGCAGACAGCTAAGTTTGCTAACGTTGGCTAGGTAGCTTTTGGTGTCACGTTGAGTCGGTGTTGGCAAAATACATATGCTTACTGCAAACAAGTATTTTTGCACAAGTTACGCATTTATATTGTCTTCATGATGGCAAGCAAGCCAACATCATGACTTGTGTTTCCATGTAAACCAACAGTCAGGGCACCAACCATCAGCCATGGTGGTACTGAAACAGTTGCCAGCTGTTGATATTAACTTACTTAGCCGGCAACAACAATTCTAGGCCTACCCTGTAACGGCTAAGGCTGTATATTTGACTAAAAAGAGAAGACATTTTACAATCTGAATTACTTATAAATAAATCTCTTAGAATTCATACTGTAAAACGTATTCTCTTTTTAGTCATACTAACCCTGTTCATAACACAGCCCATTGTTGGCTGAGCTACCTGCTTAGCTATATCCTATAGCTGCATGTTGGGATGAGACTTAACTATGGTGAATGTCTGTATTGTTCCAATACCCCTCATACTCCTCTACTCTGAATCCCTGTGTATGCAAAACTATGTAGCACTCTTCTCCCATCTAGGTGATCATGGCAGAAATGGAGGAGGACATTCCTGACCCCTTGCCTGTTGAGGAAGATGAGGAGTTGGAGAGGGATGAAGAGGAGGGAGAATTTGACTGGGTGGTGGATGAGGCTGATGAACTCGATGATGAGGATGTAGTTGTTCTGGACACAGAAGCAGAGCCCTTTGAGTTGGAGCAGCCAGCTGAGCGCAGTGGCCACATAGCAGCGGTGGATGGACACTACATGTACGTTTGGGGAGGATATAAGGTAAGCAAGTATGACAGTCATTCTGAATAGACTTTTGTTTATATGATAGTGTATCTAAATCATTTAATTTGGAACTATACCATTTTAATCAATGATTGAAACGATGATCAATGAGTCTCAAATCAATTACAGTTTTTATTGGAAGATTTGCTGTCAACTTTGACCTATGAATACCATTTGCCACAGTCCACTTTGCCAGATATAACACAGCCGAACTCCCAGCCAACATGTTAACAGATTATGTCATTCCATTGACTTCCCTCGTTTGTCTTGTCATTAGAATTCCCAGACCACTGGCTTCTTTGACTTATACTTGCCAAGGAATGAAATCTGGATCTACAACATGGAGACAGAACGATGGTAATAATGATTTTTAAATATACTTTTGTTACTGTCTAGCGTGTCTCAAATGATATGGCTCCCTATATAGTGCCCTACTTTTGACCAGAGCCCTTATATCTACTGTCTGTATTTGCAGGAAGAAGCAGTTGACTGCGGGTAACCTGCATACCTCCATGTCTGGCAGCTGTGGAGTGTGTGTGGATGGCGTCCTCTATCTGTTTGGAGGCCACCATGCCAGGGGAAACACTGACCGGGTGAGAATATACCGTGTGTGCATGTACGTGGACTCTGTTATGTCTTGTAGAATCTTGGCACCTAAGGTTGTGTTCAGTCCCTCCCTTTTCAGAAACTGTGTTTACAAACATATTTTATGTGCTGCATGCTAAGAACTATGTTTTCGATAATTTTTTGGTTAAAATCCCCACTTTCAGCATCGGATGTTAATTCACCACAGCAGGATTTATTTATTTATTTATCTACATCTCACCTCAGAAGCCTGTTTTCCAACAAACCATTTAAATGTTAATGTCCGTTACGAAACTTATGATGTTGTACCTTTTTTGATTTCATACCATCGCAACGTTGTCCCTGTTCTGCTCCGTGGCCTTCAGGTCTTCCGGCTCCCCCTCCGAACACCGGCCCTCTGCTGGGAGGAGATGAAGGATCTCAAGGGCCTGGCCCCGTCCTGCAAGGACAAACTAGGCTGCTGGGTCCACAAGAACAGGTGAGGTGGCCCATTGGCAGGCAGTGAGTTAGATTATAGAACAGGTGAGGTGGCCCATTGGCAGGCAGTGAGTTAGATTATAGAACAGGTGAGGTGGCCCATTGGCAGGCAGTGAGTTAGATTATAGAACAGGTGAGGTGGCCCATTGGCAGGCAGTGAGTTAGATTATAGAACAGGTGAGGTGGCCCGTTGGCAGGCAGTGAGTTAGATTATAGAACAGGTGAGGTGGCCCATTGGCAGGCAGTGAGTTAGATTATAGAACAGGTGAGGTGGCCCATTGGCAGGCAGTGAGTTAGATTATAGAACAGGTGAGGTGGCCCATTGGCAGGCAGTGAGTTAGATTATAGAACAGGTGAGGTGGCCCATTGGCAGGCAGTGAGTTAGATTATAGAACAGGTGAGGTGGCCCTTGGCAGGCAGTGAGTTAGATTATAGAACAGTGAGTTGGCCCATTGGCAGCCAGTGAGTTAGATTATAGAACAGGTGAGGTGGCCCATTGGCAGGCAGTGAGTTAGATTATAGAACAGGTGAGGTGGCCCATTGGCAGGCAGTGAGTTAGATTATAGAACAGGTGAGGTGGCCCATTGGCAGGCAGTGAGTTAGATTATAGAACAGGTGAGGTGGCCCATTGGCAGGCAGTGAGTTAGATTATAGAACAGGTGAGGTGGCCTTTGGCAGGCAGTGAGTTAGATTATAGGTCTAACTCATTGCGCCATTACATATTGTTGTTGCGCCATTACATATTGCCTCTAAATAAAGAGATGTTTATTTTGATGTTTCTCAATGAACTGCTCTGTGTGTCGACAGACTAGTATTCTTCGGGGGCTACGGCTATATGGCACAAGGAGCTCACCGAGGGACATTTGAATATGATGAAACTTCATTCATGGTATGGTCAATGAATTCTACAACTCTGCAACTGCTTTTTAATGGCAGTATGAAAACAATGGTCTGTTTAGTCTATTAGTCTGCAGCAAAGGGAGTCATCAGTAAGGGTAAATCCTTGGTCATGTTCATTAGGCACCCAACGGAAGAATATGGACTGAAACAGGGAGGGACAACCTGGACTTGTCCAATAAGAGTTGCCAATTTTGGTGTTTTGTAGAAAAAGGTTTTCTGTTGCATGGCCTAATGAACACAACCGCTTCACTGTGTGTTGTAACAGGGAGATAATCCGGGGCGGGGCTGGAACAACCACATTCACATCTTAGACCTGGAGAAGTCCACCTGGAGCCAGCCAGTCACCAAGGTAACGCCGTTCCCATAAATCCTGTCACGTTACGACTTTGTGTTGGAAGCCATTTTGTACAGCTGTCTCAGTGGGAGCCCCATTCTCACCTCTCCTTTCCCTCCCTCTCTCCTGGCGAAAGGGCAACGCCCCCTCTCCCCGGGCAGCGCATGCCTGTGCCAAGGTGGGCAACCGAGGCTACGTGTTTGGGGGGCGTTACAGGGTAAGTAGGAATCTTCTTTGAAAATAGAGTTTACTCAAGTTCCTGCTGAGTTTATGGTCATGCTGTCTAATGTAAAACAATATCACTGGCCTGTAGACAGAGATTTAGGTCTTCACGATGTTAATGTATATGATTTACATATTGTTATGCCTTGTTACATCATAGATTATAAAGGATATTGTGTTCTAAATGTTTGATGCTCTTCCTCCATATGAGTAAGGCTTGACTCTTTCGCAACAGGATTACCGCCTGAACGACATGTACTACATCGACATGGACTCCTGGGAGTGGCATGAAATGTACGCTATGGCAACTTATCCAAAATGTCTTCATGCATGTTATGCGTTATACGCATCCAGTTTTTTTATGGGAGGATGCTGTGTTCTTACCCATGGATGTCCCTGTGTGTTCACCATGATGGTACTAACAACTCTCAACCCTCTCCACCTCCCCATGCTCCTCTCTACCTCTCCCGGTCCCACCTCCACCTCTCCCGGTCCCATGCTCCCCTCCACCTCTCCCGGTCCCACCTCCACCTCTCCCGGTCCCACCTCCACCTCTCCCGGTCCCACCTCCACCTCTCCCGGTCCCATCTCCCTCCACCTCTCCCGGTCCCACCTCCACCTCTCCCGGTCCCACCTCCCCTCCACCTCTCCCGGTCCCATCTCCCCTCCACCTCTCCCGGTCCCATCTCCTCTCCCGGTCCCATCTCCCCCCATCCACCTCTCCCGGTCCCATCTCCACCTCTCCCGGTCCCATCTCCCGGTCCCATCTCCACCTCTCCCGGTCCCATCTCCCCTCCCCTCCACCTCTCCCGGTCCCACCTCCCCTCCCTCCACCTCTCCCGGTCCCATCTCTACCTCTCCCGGTCCCATCTCTACCTCTCCCGGTCCCATCTCTACCTCTCCCGGTCCCATCTCTACCTCTCCCGGTCCCATCTCTACCTCTCCCGGTCCCATCTCTACCTCTCCCGGTCCCATCTCTACCTCTCCCGGTCCCATCTCTACCCCTCCCGGTCCCATCCCTACCACTCCCGGTCCCATCTCTACCACTCCCGGTCCCATCTCTACCACTCCCGGTCCCACCTCCACCTCTCCCGGTCCCATCTCCCCTCCACCTCTCCCGGTCCCATCTCCACCTCCACCTCTCCCGGTCCCACCTCCCCTCCACCTCTCCCGGTCCCATCTCCCCTCCACCTCTCCCGGTCCCATCTCCACCTCTCCCGGTCCCATCTCCACCTCTCCCGGTCCCATCTCCCTCCACCTCTCCCGGTCCCACCTCCCCTCCCCTCCACCTCTCCCGGTCCCACCTCCCCTCCCCTCCACCTCTCCCGGTCCCATCTCTACCTCTCCCGGTCCCATCTCTACCTCTCCCGGTCCCATCTCTACCTCTCCCGGTCCCATCTCTACCTCTCCCGGTCCCATCTCTACCACTCCCGGTCCCATCTCTACCACTCCCGGTCCCATCTCTACCACTCCCGGTCCCATCTCCCCCCCACCTCTCCCGGTCCCATCTCCCCCTCCACCTCTCCCGGTCCCATCTCCCTTCCACCTCTCCCGGTCCCATCTCCCCCCACCTCTCCCGGTCCCATCTCCCCCCACCTCTCCCGGTCCCATCTCCCCCCACCTCTCCCGGTCCCATCTCCACCTCTCCCGGTCCCATCTCCCCCCACCTCTCCCGGTCCCATCTCACCTCCACCTCTCCCGGTCCCATCTCCACCTCTCCCGGTCCCATCTCCCCTCCACCTCTCCCTCCCACCTCTACCTCACCTCCCCTCCACCTCTCCCGGTCCCATCTCTACCTCTCCCGGTCCCATCTCTACCTCTCCCGGTCCCATCTCTACCTCTCCCGGTCCCATCTCTACCTCTCCCGGTCCCATCTCTACCTCTCCCGGTCCCATCTCTACCTCTCCCGGTCCCATCTCTACCTCTCCCGGTCCCATCTCTACCTCTCCCGGTCCCATCTCTACCTCTCCCGGTCCCATCTCTACCTCTCCCGGTCCCATCTCTACCTCTCCCGGTCCCATCTCTACCTCTCCCGGTCCCATCTCTACCTCTCCCGGTCCCATCTCTACCTCTCCCGGTCCCATCTCTACCTCTCCCGGTCCCATCTCTACCTCTCCCGGTCCCATCTCTACCTCTCCCGGTCCCATCTCTACCTCTCCCGGTCCCATCTCTACCTCTCCCGGTCCCATCTCTACCTCTCCCGGTCCCATCTCTACCTCTCCCGGTCCCATCTCTACCTCTCCCGGTCCCATCTCTACCTCTCCCGGTCCCATCTCTACCCCTCCCGGTCCCATCTCTACCCCTCCCGGTCCCATCTCTACCACTCCCGGTCCCATCTCTACCACTCCCGGTCCCATCTCTACCCCTCCCGGTCCCATCTCTACCTCTCCCGGTCCCATCTCTACCTCTCCCGGTCCCATCTCCCCCCCACCTCTCCCGGTCCCATCTCCCCCCACCTCTCCCGGTCCCATCTCCACCTCCACCTCTCCCGGTCCCATCTCCACCTCCACCTCTCCCGGTCCCATCTCCACCTCTCCCGGTCCCATCTCCACCTCTCCCGGTCCCATCTCCACCTCTCCCGGTCCCATCTCCCTTCCACCTCTCCCGGTCCCACCTCCTCCACCTCTCCCGGTCCCACCTCCTCCTCCACCTCTCCCGGTCCCACCTCCTCCTCCACCTCTCCCGGTCCCACCTCCTCCTCCACCTCTCCCGGTCCCACCTCCTCCTCCACCTCTCCCGGTCCCACCTCCTCCTCCACCTCTCCCGGTCCCACCTCCTCCTCCACCTCTCCCGGTCCCACCTCCTCCTCCACCTCTCCCGGTCCCATCTCCACCTCTCCCGGTCCCATCTCCACCTCTCCTTGGCCTTCTGCAGGAGTGTTCCTCAGCAGGGTCCTGTGGGACGCTCATGGCACTCCTTAACTCCTGTGTCACCTGACCACATATTCCTGTTCGGAGGCTTCACAACTTCCCGAGAGACGCTCAGTGAGTGAAGAATATTTCATTTTCCTTAAGAGTCCATGGCTCGACCACAATGAAGTCCTCTATCTATTTTTCATGTATACAGGTGATGCTTGGCTGTACTGTGTCAGCAAGAACGAGTGGCAGCAGTTCAAGCACAATCACACAGAGAGCCCCAGGTAATATCTCCATAGAGATCAATGAGTCTATAAAAACTATCTTCATGACAATATCACCAAATAAGTGTTTAGGAAAAGAATCTGCGTGTCTCACTGTGTACATTGTTTGTGTTATGAGTCAGTGGTGATTTTTTGCTGATTTTGTGTGTGTGTGTCAGGCTCTGGCACACGGCCTGTTCCGGTCCTGGCGGGGAGGTGTTTGTTTTCGGTGGCTGTGCCAACAACCTACTGTCCCATCAGCGAGCAGTGAGTACGGTTAGAACACAACACTCACACAAACTACTAGACCTTTCTTGGTGTCACTTGAAATTAGAACAAAAAAAAGAATGATAACCAGTTTTACTACCAAGTATAGTTTGAATGCATGGATATGTTCTTCCATTTCCTTTTCAACAGGCTCACAGCAAAGAGTTGCTGGTCTTCACAGTTCAACCCAAGTCACTTGTTCGGTGAGTAGAAACAGAACCCAGACAATATGGCCCATACACCGAAATACTGTTTTTCACTGCATGCATTAATGAACACAACCCAAAGTCCAGGTCTCTGTTTCAGTCAGTTTCCTTCTGCCTAATGAACACGTCAACTCTTGATACAATACATCTTGTGGTCAACCTAAAACTTACCTTCCCATGCGAACTGGGAAGTTAAATATTGCCTGATTTTTGTTTTAGGTTCTGTATGGAAGCAGCGCTGCAGCACAGAGAGTTGCTATCTGGGTCCTGGGACTGCCTGCCTAAACATCTGCTGCACACTCTCAGACAGAGGATGGGAGGCATCAACGCCCTGGGCTCATAAGAGCCATATACCACCACGTTCTTTGGGGTGGTAGGGTTGAGTGTGTTTGAGATGGTTGACTGCCACGGCCGTGCTGCTAGCTGAACGAAGAGGACAGCTCACCTGATCTTGTCACCAAGTGTCATGAGGAGTGGGTCGAGAAAAACAAAGTAAATTTGTGTAAATCATTTAGAGAAATGGAGGCTTTTGTAGGGACTAGTGTTGGCAAATCCCTTAGGCCAGTCAATCAGCAAACATTGCAATGTTATTTATCCTAATTCTGAGTGCTTACTTCTTATGATGTATATATTGTATTGCATATGTGTGGATTTGGTGTGCCTGTGTTTAAAAAAAAAAAAAAGTATATTTTTTTTAAGTAAAAGTATCATGTATTCAATCCTGCTGGAGAAGTGGCATACCTTAGACCATGTTAGTCAGAAGAGGCTCGTGTAGCATTTTGTCTGTTTTAATCAGGTAATACCAGTTACATTGGAGCCACATTGCACTGAATTTTATTATCAAGACGTTACTTGTTTGGTATTATTCTTGTCTGATCTGCACAGGTTTCCCTTGACATTTTTATTATAAAATATATTGTAAAAAAAATAAACATTTAAAATGTTTAATTTTGAATTAAGAAAATAAACCAGACAAATATGCCAGATCCGATTCTGATCTTTTACATACACACATTATCTTGAATGATAAATTTAAAAATCTGTGAAACTGAGGGAAATGTAGGCTTTTCCTGTCATCCATATATTCATTTGCATATTATCGGTCAATTGAAGACATCAATTAAGTCAGCATCGTATTATTAAGGGATGGGTTGACTCATTGTCTCTGGTTTTCCTTTGCATCATGATACTGTCCACATGGGAAGAAATCCCATGACCAATTCATTCTATTTATTATTTGGCTGCCAGCAGATTAGGTGTTGATACTTTAACATTGCCGTGGATGTTTCTAGATAAATCCATATCCTGAAACGAGCGATAAAATGTGGATGTGAAAACCAGAGCTCGCTTTTCACACTCATGGATGGTTAGTGATAAGTGACTAAGCAGTCATTCATATGTCCAAGGTGCTTGCTTAAATATTCCAGACAGCCAGAATAAGACCGAGGCAAATGTGTGTGATTTACGATATATATATATATATATACAGTTGAAGTCGGAAGTTTACATACAACTTAGCCAAATACATTTAAACTCAGTTTTCAGAATTCCTGACATTTAATCCTAGTAAAAATTCCCTGTTATAGGACTTTATTTTAATGTCAAACTGTCAGAATAATAGTTGAGTGATTTATTTCAGCTTTTATTTCTATCAAATCAAATTTTATTTGTCACATACACATGGTTAGCAGATGTTAATGCGAGTGTAGCGAAATGCTTGTGCTTCTAGTTCCGACAATGCAGTGACAACCAACAAGTAATCTAACTAACAATTCCAAAACTACTGTCTTATACACAGTGCAAGGGGATAAAGAATATGTACATAAGGATATATGAATGAGTGATGGTACAGGGCAGCATACAGTAGATGGTATCGAGTACAGTATATACATATGAGATGAGTATGTAGACAAAGTGGCATAGTTAAAGTGGCTAGTGATACATGTATTACATAAGGATGCAGTCGATGATATAGAGTACACTATATACGTATGCATATGAGATGAATAATGTAGGGTAAGTAACATATAAGGTAGCATTGTTTAAAGTGGCAAGTGATATATTTACATCATTTCCCATCAATTCCCATTATTAAAGTGGCTGGAGTTGGGTCAGTGTCAATGACAGTGTGTTGGCAGCAGCCACTCAATGTTAGTGGTGGCTGTTTAACAGTCTGATGGCCTTGAGATAGAAGCTGTTTTTCAGTCTCTCGGTCCCAGCTTTGATGCACCTGTACTGACCTCGCCTTCTGGATGATAGCGGGGTGAACAGGCAGTGGCTCGGGTGGTTGATGTCCTTGATTATCTTTATGGCCTTCCTGTAACATCGGGTGGTGTAGGTGTCCTGGAGGGCAGGTAGTTTGCCCCCGGTGATGCGTTGTGCAGACCTCACTACCCTCTGGAGAGCCTTACGGTTGTGGGCGGAGCAGTTGCCGTACCAGGTGGTGATACAGCCCGCCAGGATGCTCTCGATTGTGCATCTGTAGAAGTTTGTGAGTGCTTTTGGTGACAAGCCAAATTTCTTCTGCCTCCTGAGGTTGAAGAGGCGCTGCTGCGCCTTCTTCACGACGCTGTCAGTGTGAGTGGACCAATTCAGTTTGTCTGTGATGTGTATGCCGAGGAACTTAAAACTTGCTACATTCTCCACTACTGTTCCATCGATGTGGATAAGGGGGTGTTCCCTCTGCTGTTTCCTGAAGTCCACAATCATCTCCTTAGTTTTGTTGACGTTGAGTGTGAGGTTATTTTCCTGACACCACACTCCGAGGGCCCTCACCTCCTCTCTGTAGGCCGTCTCGTCGTTGTTGGTAATCAAGCCTACCACTGTTGTGTCGTCCGCAAACTTGATGATTGAGTTGGAGGCGTGCGTGGCCACGCAGTCGTGGGTGAACAGGGAGTACAGGAGAGGGCTCAGAACGCACCCTTGTGGGGCCCCGTGTTGAGGATCAGCGGGGAGGAGATGTTGTTGCCTACCCTCACCACCTGGGGGCGGCCCGTCCAGAAGTCCAGTACCCAGTTGCACAGGGCGGGGTCGAGACCCAGGGTCTCGAGCTTGATGACGAGCTTGGAGGGTACTATGGTGTTGAATGCCGAGCTGTAGTTGATGAACAGCATTCTCACATAGGTATTCCTCTTGTCCAGGTGGGTTAGGGCAGTGTGCAGTGTGGTTGAGATTGCGTCGTCTGTGGACCTATTTGGGCGGTAAGCAAATTGGAGTGGGTCTAGGGTGTCAGGTAGGGTGGAGGTGATATGGTCCTTGACTAGTCTCTCAAAGCACTTCATGATGACGGAAGTGAGTGCTACGGGCGGTAGTCGTTTAGCTCAGTTACCTTAGCTTTCTTGGGAACAGGAACAATGGTGGCCCTCTTGAAGCATGTGGGAACAGCAGACTGGTATAGGGATTGATTGAATATGTCCGTAAACACACCGGCCAGCTGGTCTGCGCATGCTCTGAGGGCGCGGCTGGGGATGCCGTCTGGGCCTGCAGCCTTGCGAGGGTTAACACGTTTAAATGTCTTACTCACCTCGGCTGCAGTGAAGGAGAGACCGCATGTTTTCGTTGCAGGCCGTTTCATCACATTCCCAGTGGGTCAGAAGTTTACATACACTCAATTAGTATTTGGTAGTATTGCCCTTAAAATTGTGTAACTTGGGTCAAACATTTCGGCTAGCCTTCCAGAGGCTTACCACAATAAGTTGGGTGAATGTTGGCCCATTCCTCCTGACAGAGCTGGTGTAACTGAGTCAGGTTTGTAGGCCTCCTTGCTCACACAAGCTTTTTCAGTTCTGCCCACAAATGTTATATAGGATTGAGCTCAGGGCTTTGTGATGGCCATTCCAATACCTTGACTTTGTTGTCCTTAAGCCATTTTGCCACAACTTTGGAAGTATGCTTGGGGTCATTGTTAATTTGGAAGACCCATTTGTGACCAAGCTTTAACTTCCTGACTGATGTCTTGAGATGTTGCTTCAATATATAGAAACAGGACATGTTTGTCCTCTACACATAAAAGACATTGTGCAAGCTACTTTTATGTCTGTTATAGATTATGTGGCTATTATTTACATGCTACGGCATCAACACTTAAACCGCTGGATGCTACTTATCATTGCGCACTCAGATTTATTACAGGTTACAGAACTCACCACTGTGTTTAATATCAAAATGTGGGTTGGACTTCGCTGTCCATGAGACGAGAACAACATGCTATCGTGTTTGTCTATAAAGCACTTCTGAATAAACTACCTTCTGATTTATCATCACTTCTCAACATTATAATTATAATTCATGAAAACAGGTCTCAAACATGGATTACACTTGAGGCCCATGCAATTTCCAGAGTTGGTTATCGCTGTCTTTTCCTGTTATGCTCCTTGCCTATGGAATAGCCTGCAGACTAAACTTAAACTTGAGACTCTTGTCCCCCTGTTGCCCATTTTAAACATTTATTGGAGAATGTTTATTTTTCTATTGCTTGTAACTGTTTCAGGTAATGCAAGTTATTGTGCTGTTAGGGGAATAACCTGTTAGTAGAATAACCTGTTAGTAGAATAACCTGTTAGGGGAATAACCTGTTAGGGGAATAACCTGTTAGTAGAATAACCTGTTAGGGGAATAACCTGTTCGTAGAATAACCTGTTAGGGGAATAACCTGTTAGGGGAATAACCTGTTAGTAGAATAACCTGTTAGGGGAATAACCGGTTAGGGGAATAACCTGTTAGTAGAATAACCTGTTAGGGGAATAACCTGTTAGGGGAATAACCTGTTAGGGGAATAACCTGTTAGTAGAATAACCTGTTAGGGGAATAACCTGTTAGGGGAATAACCTGTTCGTAGAATAACCTGTTAGGGGAATAACCTGTTAGGGGAATAACCTGTTAGTGGAATAACCTGTTAGTGGAATAACCTGTTAGGGGAATAACCTGTTAGGGGAATAACCTGTTTGGGGAATAACCTGATAGGGGAGTAACCTGTTAGTAGAATAACCTTTAGAGCATGGCGCTTGTAACGCCAGGGTAGTGGGTTCGATTCCCGGGACCACCCATACGTAGAATGTATGCACACATGACTGTAAGTCGCTTTGGATAAAAGCGTCTGCTAAATGGCATATATTATTATTATTATTAATAACCTGTTAGGGGAATAACCTTTTAGGGGAATAACCTGTTAGGGGAATAACCTGTTAGTAGAATAACCTGTTAGGGGAATAACCTGTTAGTAGAATAACCTGTTAGGGGAATAACCTGTTAGGGGAATAACCTGTTAGTAGAATAACCTGTTTGGGGAATAACCTGTTAGGGTAATAACCTGTTAGTAGAATAACCTGTTAGTAGAATAACCTGTTAGGGGAATAACCTGTTAGGGGAATAACCTGTTAGTAGAATAACCTGTTAGGGGAATAACCGGTTAGGGGAATAACCTGTTTGGGGAATAACCTGTTAGGGTAATAACCTGTTAGTAGAATAACCTGTTAGTAGAATAACCTGTTAGGGGAATAACCTGTTAGTAGAATAACCTGTTAGTAGAATAACCTGTTAGTAGAATAACCTGTTAGGGGAATAACCTGTGTGTAAATGTAACAATCTGCTGCTGTATTTTTTGTGTTATCTGTGATGGTTTAGTGTAGTTTCTTAATCATTGTACCTGAACTGTATATGTAAACATGTATAAGCAGGGCCCAGCTTTAAAAGAGACCTTGGTCTCAGTCTGTGCTCCTTGTGAAATAAAGGTATGATAATCATATCCACATAATTTCCCCTCCTCATGATGGCATCCATTTTGTGAAGTGCACCAGTCCCCTCTGCAGCAAAGCACCCCCACAACATGATGCTACCACCCCCGTGCTTCACGGTTGGGATGGTGTTCTTTGGCTTGCAAGCCCCCCCCTTTTCCTCCAAACATAACTATGGTCATTATGGACAAACATTTTCATCAGACCAGAGGACATTTATCCAAAAAGTACAATCTTTGTTCCCATGTGCAGTTGCAAACCGTAGTCTGGCTTTTTAATGGCGGTTTTGGAGCCGTGGCTTCTTCCTTGCTGAGTGGCCTTTCAGGTGATGTCGATATAGGACTCGTTTTACTGTGGATATAGATACTTTTGTACCTGTTTCCTCCAGCATCTTCACAAAGTCCTTTTGATGTTGTTCTGAGATTGATTTGCACTTTTCCCACCAAAGTACATTCATCTCTAGGAGACAGAATGTGTCTCCTTCCTGAGCGGAATGACGACTGCATGGTCCCATGGTGTTTATACTTGCATACTATTGTTTGTACAGATGAACGTGGTACCTTCAGGTGTTTGGAAATTGCTCCCAATGATGAACCAGACTTGTGAAGGTTTACACATTATTTTCTGAGGTCTTGGCTGAATTCTTTTGATTTTCCCAAGATGTTAAGCAAAGAGGCACTGAGTTTGAAGGTAGGCCTTGAAATACATCCACATCCACAATACCTCCAATTGACTCAAATTATATCAATTAGCCTATCAGAACCTTCTAAAGCCATGACATCATTTTCTGGAATTTTCCAAGCTGTTTAAAGGCACAGTTAACTTAGTGTATTTAAACTTCTGACCCACTGGAATTGTGATGCAGTGAATAATAAGTGAAATAATCTGTCTGTAAACAATTGTTGGAAAGATCACTTGTGTCATGCACACAGTAGATGTCCTAACCGACTTGCCAAAACTATAGTTTGAAATGTGTACAAGAAATGTGTGGAGTGGTTGAAAAACGAGTTTTAATGACTCCAACCTAAGTATATGTAAACTTCCGACTTCAACTGTGTGTGTGTATATATATATATATACACACACACACAGTTGAAGTATATATATATATAATATATATATATATATATATACTGAACAAAAATATAAAATATGAACATAAACACATGGTCCCATGTTTCATAAACTGAAATAAAATAGCCCAGAATTAGCCCAAAAACTGATTAAACAGCATGATCATTACACAGGTGCACCTTGTGCTGGGGACAAAAGGCCACTAAAATGGTCAGTTTTGTCACACAGTGCCACAGATGTCTTTAGTTTTGAGGGTGTGTACAATTGTCATGCTGACTGCAGCAAGGTCCATCAGAGCTGTTGCCGGTGAATGTCATGTTTATTTTTATACCGTAAACCACCTCTAACATTGTTTTAGAGAATTTGGCAGTATGTCCAACCGGCCTTACAACCGTAGACCATGCCAGCCCGGGATCCACATCCGGCTTCTTCACCTCCTGAAACCTTGGAGTATTTATGTCTGTAATAAATTCCTTATGTGGGGAAAAACGTTTTCTGATTGGCTGGGCCTGACTCTCCGGTTGTTCGGGCCTAGCTCCCAACTGGGTAGGGTCTATGCCCACCCAATTGTTGCAAATTGCGTTTATATTTTTGTTCTGCATAGATAGCCAGCCAATGTAACGCCTCAATCACATCGATTGTGTTTTTAGCAATTGCAATTTGGGACATCAGAAGTACATTAATTTCCAATGGAACGCTGCGTGTGCTTTGCACTATTGCGTTACAGAGGACTAATCTGTACGTTCTGTGTACGTTGGACGTATCTAACATATGCGTAGACGGTTTGACAAAGCTGGTAGCAGAATGTTATTAATGTTGAACTTTTGTTGCACACATATCCAAATTGTGCCGCGTACCATTTTTTAAAAATTCCCTTGCAATGTCGGTGTGATCGAGGCGTAACCATTGTAACGAGACAAATGTTTTGTTTTCAATCATCCACCTTTTAGGTCAGAGAGTTGAGGGTGCGGTGTGCCTGGTTACCAGCTAACATGGCTACCTAGAGCAGCGAAGCGGCGTTTTTCTTCTCTCTCTCTCTCCAGCCTTTCAATCTTGGGGGAGCTGTCTCGATCAGCCAACTAGCAATCTTTCCACAACACGGCTGGTCCATGAAATTATCGCAATGTTTTATTTAAATATAGGACTAGTATGGATAATCTACTTCTGTGCAGTGAACACTTTGAAGAATGGATAGTACGTTACTAGCTATCGTTAGCTAACCTTACATTGGCTAGGAAATATCGTGGCATGTTAAATTCTGTTCCAGGCAACTTTTCATATTCTCATATATTTATACAGCTAACGTTAGATAGCTGCTAGCTAGAGCTGGATGTTTTTTGTTTTGTTTAATTATTACAAGAGTCACGTTAGCTATATGTCTAAACTCTGTTTTGTTATGCAGATTACAAGATAATCAACAAAATTGGAGAAGGGACATTTTCAGAAGTGGTGAAGGCTCAAAGCCTGAAAGATGGGAAATATTATGCGTGTAAAACGATGAAGCAGTCACTCAGCAGGTAACTAACTATCAGGTGTGCTGCCTTGTAATTGTTCTGCCTGCTGTTTGCCTTGAGCTGCTCTACGTCCTCTGTGTGTGTGGACCCTTGCCTTGAAACTTGAGCTAGCAGGATGACACCCCTGCCTATCCAACTGGAAGTCACTGTCAACATACCCTGACTGTGACCTTGCTGAGGTTGAGTTCGGCTAGGGACAATGTTGCTTTTTAGAACAGATTTTTCTAAGCCTGTACATTAACGTTTAACCTGTACAGCTAACTACTCTCAATTGTGTGAATGGTCTTTGAAAATAAGTAATGACATGATGATGATACATGTTCTCTACAATACAACACGTGTTGGAGGTTATCAGTCAGTTACAGAGTTAATAACAGGTTTCGCCACATGGTTTTATTGTTTGTTGCTCAGCCTGGAACAGGCCAACAACCTGCGAGAAGTCCAGGCCATGAAAAGACTAAACCCTCACCCAAACATCATTCAGCTGCATGAATTGATATTGTGAGTACAATGTTTGTCCCTGTCTTTTGAATTGTTTGTGCGAAGCCTCAACTGAACAATAACATGATCATTTTTGTCTGATTCATTCAATGTGTTACAGTGACAAAGAGTCAGGGACTCTGTCCTTGATATGTGAGCTGATGGAGATGAACATCTATGAGTTCATACGAGGTCAGAGACACATTGAAACTGCTTCTGTGAATGACATAAAACCTCTACCACAACTGTAACTACAGCACATCAAATTCTATTCCCCATTCAGTTATCTTGTGCATTCCTAACTTGTCTCACTTGCAGGGAGGCAGCAGCCTTTGCCAGAAAGTAAAATCAGACACTACATGTACCAACTTTGCAAGTCACTCGATCATATGCATAGGTAAGAATGAAAATATGGAGTCGGGATCTTGTCCGTGTATAAATACACTTCCTACAGACCTTTTCACTGGCACAGAGGGGTTTTAGGGTCTGTTTTTGTTGTTGTTGCTTCCCCTAAAACTGAACAGTTGTACTGTGTTGTTATCTTGGTACAGCAACGGGATCTTTCACCGGGACGTTAAGCCAGAGAACATTCTAATCAAAGTAAGTCAACATTGATTTATTTTTTATTATGATGCTAAAAACCTTGCCTGCTGATTTGGTAAATCAGAACTGTTACTGTTACATTGTTTACCATATGTTGTCCATGACTTGGTTGGTTGCTTCCATAGCACGACGTGCTCAAACTTGGAGACTTTGGCTCATGCAGGAGTTTGCACTCCAAGCCCCCCCACACAGAGTACATCTCCACCCGCTGGTACAGAGCCCCAGAGTGCCTCCTCACAGACGGCTATTACTCACACAAGATGGACATGTGGAGTGTAGGATGTGTTTTCTACGAGATCATCAGGTACCTTTCATCTATCATCAAATTAGATACAGAACTGCTTATGTCCATTCTAGTAGGAGACTTTGGTTATGGCCTTAGCGTTGTGTTCCTCTACGGTCGACGCCACAGACATTCGTGAACAGCTGCTGTCGTGTAAATAGCCTTGATGACATCACAGACGATCATGTTTGTGTATTTCAGTCTCAGCCCTCTGTTTCCGGGAAGCAATGAGTTGGATCAGGTGACCAAGATCCACGATGTTTTGGGTACACCTGACAACAGTCTCCTTCAAAAATTCCCTCAGTACGTTTGTTAGATACGCTTATCATGTAATGAACACCAATGACTTACAGTATGTTCAGTGGAAACTATTGTCCTCAGTGACAGTGTTGTACATACATTTTTTGACAGGTCTAGGGCGATGCGTTTTGACTTCCCTCTGCGGAAAGGCAGTGGAATATCTCAGCTCATCCCAAACTCTTCGGCACCCAGTCTGTCATTGCTCTACCAGATGCTGACCTACGACCCAGAGGAGCGCATTGGTGCAAGAGCGGCGCTACAGCACATATTTTTTAGAGAGCTACGGTAAGCACACACACTGTACTGTATAAAAACACATAGACATACTGTGCTTTATAATTGTAGTATGTGTAGTGTGAGAAAGTATTTAATTTAATTCATATGGTAAATGCGATCTTCCCTCCACCTGTCCTTGTCTCAGGCTGGCGGAGAGGAGAGCTGATAGTCTGCGCAGGGCCATTGTGACTGTAGAGGGAGGAGAGAGCAGTGGGACCCCCAACTCTGTGGATCACCTGCGGCGCATGGCCAGACAGGGCAGGAGGCAGGTAAGAGACAGACACATCTCCTAAAAAGGTTGACCCTACATCACATTTTATGAGTAATCAACCACATTATAAAAGGTAGGATAAAATGTCTTAATATGCTACATACTGGGAAAATGACAAAACATTCCATAATTTGGATGTACTTTGCCCTACTATGATGGTAGGTCCTTTATGATGGAATAATCTTCTTCTGTTTTGTAGCACAACATAAAGCATGTTGCCGAGCCTCTGATCAGACGCAACGCCCCACATGTGGAATTACCAAAGCTCAATGTGGTAGTGCCTGCACCCCAGATTACCTACCCTGTTAGCACAGTGCCAGTTCTCACCATCACTCACCGTGGGTCCCTCCCAGCCATCACATCAAAAAAGTGCCACTCCCGGTTGGCTAAGGTAAACACACTGTATTACGGTGTACATTTTAGGACATCCCTATGGGAAAGGGGGATACGTAGTCAGTTGTACAACTGAAATGTGTCTTGCATTTAACCCAACCCCTCTGAATCAGAGAGGTGCGGGGGGGCTGCCTTAATCGACATCCATGTCTTCGGTGCTCAGGGAACAGTGGGTTAACTGTCTTGCTCAGGTGTAACGGCGTTCTTCGTTTGTCGAAAGAGAGTCGGACCGAAATGCAGCGTGGTGGTTACTCATGTCTTTAATAAAGAAAGCGATACATGAAATAACTATACAAAATACAAAACAACAAACGGAACGTGAAACCTAATACAGCCTATCTGGTGAAACTACACAGAGACAGGAACAATCACCCACGAAATACAAACTCAGGCTACCTAAATACGGTTCCCAATCAGAGACAACGAGAATCACCTGACTCTGATTGAGAACCGCCTCAGGCAGCCAAGCCTATACAACACCCCTAATCAGCCGCGATCCCAAATACTACAAACCCCAAATACGAACCACAACATATAAACAAACCCATGTCACACCCTGGCCTGACCAAACATATAACGAAAACACAAAATACAATGACCAAGGCGTGACACAGGGGCAGAACGACCAATTTAAAATAAAAATGTATTACCTTGTCAGCTCGGGGATTCGATCTAGCAACCTTTCGGTTACTGGCCCTAACGCTCTAATCACTAGTATGTCTACTCCCTTCGACAAAATGTCCTGTACAGACATGACTTTATTGCCCATCTTAAATAACATCTGAGGCTGTATGTGTCAAGAATCTCAGAGTAGGAGTGCTGGTCTAGGATCAGACCCCATCCGTCCATGTAATCTTATTCATTATGATCTAAAAAAGCTACACACATCCTAGATCAGCATTCCTACTCTGAGACCCTTGATTTACAGCCTCAGGACTTAATAGAATAGCGTGTTGTTCATATTTCTTTTAACCCTGTATTTTTTTCTCTTTACCCAACAGCCAAGGGATGAATCCCACTGCTCTGCTTTCAAGACCTACTACATGCCTCCTCTGGATAGGAAACCTGGTGGCTACTGAGAGCCCCAATTCTTAACTGTTGCTGTTCAACAGACCTGTTGTACCTGCTGTACATACTCTCTGATTTTTTAAAATTTGGTTAGACATTGTTGAACAAAGCTACTTAGCTACTTCAAAGCCTGCTGCTTTCTTGTGAGCAATGCTAACATGGTGATGGACAAAGGAATGTCCCATAGCGATAATTACCAGGGTTAATTTGTATAAGTCATCATTCTGGCAGATGAAATACAACATGATCCACAAAGTATATTTGACTCATTTGTCATCAGTGTTAGGCAAATGAGAAGATGCCTATTGACCGTTAATAACCGAACCATTTCCTAACTAGTTGTGTCATGTTCTTAACGGCTCAAAAGTGAGCAAATGACTACTCACATGCAAAGCAGAACTTCAAGGACGAGCTCTGATATACTGAATGTACAAAACATTAGGAACACCTGCTCTTTCCATGACAGACTGACAATGTGAATCCAGGTGAACGCTATGATCCCTTATTGATGTCACTTGTTAAATCCACTTCAATCAGTGTAGATGAAGGGGAGGATACGGGTTAAAGAAGGATTTTTAAGCCTTGAGACATGGATTGTGTATGTGTGCCCTTCAGTGGGTGAAGGGGCAAAACAAAATATTTAAGTGCCTTTGAACAGGGTGTGGTAGTAGGTGCCAGGCGCACCAGTTTGTGTCAGGAACTGCAACAATGCTGGGTTTTTCCACGCTCAACAGTTTCCCGTGTGTATCAAGAATGGTCCACCACCCAAAGGACATCCATCCAACTTGACAACTGTGGGAAGCATTAGTCATCATGGGACAGCATCCTTGCAAAACACTTTCAACAACTTGTAGAGTCCATTCAATGAGAAATATGAGGCTGTTCTGAGGGCAAAAGCAGGGGGTGCAACTCAATATGTTCCTAATGTTTTGTACACTCAAGTGTATTTAATACAAATCTTCTGAAAGATCAGGTGTTAGTTCCTTGGTAAGTTCATTGATTCAGCACAGTGCATTGTATCCCAGTGCTAGATCAAATCTGATTTTTGGAAATTCTTTTTTTTTTTGTTGCTCACAGAGCATATCTTCATGATACAATCAACATTGTAGATTTCCTAGACCACCTGCGACTTCCAAAGCAATAGTCAAGTACATGACAATTACAAAAGTAACCAACTCCATAAACTCTCAATGTTTTAGTATCGCCCCTGGGTCTGGAGGGCCGCGTGCACGTCATGTTTTTGATTTAACCAACCCGGAAGACCAGGTGGGTTGAATATATCACTAAACTGATCAATTACCTCAGTTGATCAGGTGTGGTGCCTAGTTGGAACAAAATCCTTCATTTCCATCAGAAACAGGGTTGCCTACCCCTGTACGACTGCATTGCCATAAGAGTATAACATGTATACACTTGAGAAAAAGCAACATATTTTGTAAGTTCTGTGAATGTTTTGCCTTTTGTTCTATGACATATTACATAAGATTTTCCAATACCGTGACAGACTGTTTGTCATTTGAGACAGAGTTATTATTGTACATATGCAATGACAAGGCATATACAGGGTACGCCCATACTTATCCCAGCACGTATTGTATGGGAACAAGCAAAGTGAAAGTGTGTTTCATGATGTGTATCTTATCTTTACAACCCAAATGTAAAAACATTTCACCAAGTACTTATAAAAATCAATAAAAATGGACAAACAAAATCAGTAACAATACAAGTGTAATAGAATATACCTTTTTAATGAAGAATAAAAATTGTCAAATGTTAACCACAATCAAAAAATATATTCACTTCACCATTCGTTCCTTCTGTAGTTAGTGTGGAGTCACTTAACTCCTTAAATAGGTGTCACATGGAACAAGGTCCTACTGTGGGTCTTTTGGGACACAGAAAAGCATTGCTGATGGTAAGCAAAATATATATTTTCTTTATCAGTCAGACTTCCTGAGCTTCATAATATTTGAAGTTGACAGCAGCTTTGTCTGACTTCTGCACATTGTGATTATTTTAAGCTTTTATTTCGAGCATTTAATACGTTAATCTCGTATATCAAAATACATCTGGATGAATTTTGTACAAGAGAAAAGAACTGCACACTCAAGATTTTAATATAATTAATGTATATTTTTCTGCATTAGAAATATAACCAATTTCCTCAAATGATTAGAACTTACACTACAGTAATAATTTGCCATTACCCCGATCACTCACTGAATTCCAATAATACGATTTGAAGCAGATTTAAATTTGAAATAATAACGATAAATGCTTAAAGGAAAACCCTACACAGAAAATAATATTTTGGTATTTGTTTCATTAGTCCATTGTTGATATAGTCCGAAAATGTTTTGCATGTTAAGATATACAGTACCAGTGAAAAGTTTGGACACACCTACTCAGTCCAGGGTTTTTCAGATTTTTTAAAACTATTTTCTACATTGTAGAATAATAGTGAAGACACCAAAACTATGAAACAACACTTATGGAATCATGTAGTAACCAAAAAAAGTGTTAAATCAAAATATATTTGTGATTCTTCAAAGTAGCCACCCTTTGCCTTTGACAGCTTTGCACACTCTTGGAATGCATTTCAATTAACAGGTGTGCCTTGTTAAAAGTTAATTTGTGGAATTCTTTCCCTCTTAAGTTCGAGCCAATCAGTTGTGCTGTGACAAGGTAGAGCTGGTATACAGAAGATAGCCCTATTTGGGAAAACACCAAGTCTATATTATGGCAAGAGCAGCTCAAATAAGCAAAGATCAAACATTACATCATTACTTTAAGACATACGGAACATTTCAAGAACTTTGAATGTTTCTTCAAGTGCAGTCGCTAAAACAATCAAGCGTTATGATGAAACTGGCTCTCATGAGGACCACTACAGGAAAGGAAGACCCAGAGGTACCTCTGCTGCAGAGGATAGGTTCATTAGAGTTAACTGGCTCTCATGAGGACCGCCACAGGAAAGGAAGACCCAGAGGTACCTCTGCTGCAGAGGATAGGTTCATTAGAGTTAACTGGCTCTCATGAGGACCGCCACAGGAAAGGAAGACCCAGAGGTACCTCTGCTGCAGAGGATAGGTTCATTAGAGTTCCCAGTTTTACTGTACCAGCAAAATAAATACTTCACAGAGTTCAAGTAACAGACATCAACATTAGGGAAAGGAGGATACCCAGTCAGTTGTACAACAGAATGACTTCAACTGAAATGTGTCATCTGCATTTAACCCAAACCCTCTGAAATCAGAGAGGTGCGGGGGGCTGCCTTAAATTGGCATCCACGTTTTCTGCTCCTTCCTCAGGGGCAGAACGACAGATTTTTGGTTTTGGTCTACCATCTGCCACACTGATTTTTTTACCTTGTCAGCTCGGGGATTTGGTTACTGGCCCAACGCTCTAACCACTAGGCTACCTGCCACCCCTTATTACATGAATCAGGCCTTCATGGTCAAATTGCAGCAAAGAAACCACTACTAAAGTACACCAATAAGAAGAAGAGACTTGCTTGGGCCAAGAAACACGAGTAATGGACATTAGACCGGTAGAAATTTGTCCTTTGGTCTGACGAGTCCAAATGGGATTTTTGGTTTCAACCGCCGTGTCTTTGTGAGACGCAGAGTAGGTGAACGGTCTCTGAATGTGTGGTTCCCACCGTGAAGCACAGAGGTGGTGTTATGGTGCTTTGTGGGTGACACTGATTTATTTAGAATTCAAGGCACACTTAACCAGCATGGCTACCACAGCATTCTGCAGCGATACACCATCCCAGCTGGTTTGTGCTTAGTGGGACTATCATTTGTTTTTCAACAGGACAATGACCCAACACACCACCAGACTGTGTGAGGGCTATTCGACCAGTAAGGAAAGTGATGGAGTGCTGCATCAGATGACCTGGCCTCCACAATAACCCGACCTCAACATAATTGAGATTGTTTGGGATGAGTTGGACCGCAGAGTGAAGAAAAAGCAGCCAACAAGTGCTCAGCATGTGGGAACTCCTTCAATCAAGACTGTTGGAAAAGCATTCCCGGTGAAGCTGGTTGAGAGAATGCCAAGCGTGTGCAAAGCTGTCATCAAGGTAAAGGGTGGCTACTTTGAAGTATCTCAAATATGTTTTGATTTGTTTAACACTTTTTTAGTTACTATATGATTCCATATGTGTTATGTAATTGTTTATGTCTTTACTATTATTCTACAATGAAGAAAATAGCAAAAATAAAAGAAAAACCCTTGAATGAGTAGGTGTCTAAACCTTTGACTTGTACTGTATAACTTAAAAGTACAGAAATACAGCCGGTATATTTAATTTAGAAAGTTACACATCTTGAAAACTTGATTGCTGACATGCAAAACATTGGGACTATATAAAACAAAAATACCAAAATATAGTTTTCGGGTAGAGTGTCCCTTTACTAGATATAAAAGGTTTTTAATAAATTATCCTCCTAACAGCTGTCAGAGTTATTGCACACCCAACATGTAAAGCCATTTCCTCTAATAAACTATACTGAACAAAAATAAAACGTAACATGCTACAATTTAAGGATTTTACTGAGTTACAGTTCATAGAAGGAAATCAGTCAACTGAAATACATCCATTAGGCCCTAAACTATGGATTTCACTTGACTGGATAGGGGCGCAGCCACGAGTGGGCATAGGCCCACCCACTTGGGAGCTAGGACCGGCCAATTAGAATACGTTTTTCCCCACAAAAGGGCTTTATTACAGACAGAAATACTTCTGAGAATCCCCCACCCTTCCTCAGATGATCCCACAGGTGAAGAAGCCGGATGTGGAGGTCCTGGGCTGGTGTGGTTACACATGGTCCGTGACCTACGGTTGTGAGGCCAGTTGGCTGTACTGCCAAATGCTCTAAAACGACATTGGAGGCAGCTTATGGTAGAGAAATGAACATTACATTCTCTGGCAACAGCTCTGTTGGACACTTCTGCATGCCAATCACACACTCCTTCAAAACTTGAGTGGCATTGTGTTGTGTGACAAATCTGCACATTTTAAAAAGTGGCCTTTTACTGTCCACAGTACATGGTGCACCTGTGTAATGATCATGCTGTTAAATCAGCTTCTTGACATGCCATATCTGTCAGGTGGATGGATTATCTTGGCAAAGGAGAAATGCTCACTAACAGGTATGTAAACAAATTTGTGCACAAAATTTGAGAGAAATAAGCTTTTTGTGCATATGGAACATTTCTGGAATCTTTTATTTCAGCTCATTAAAAATGGGACCAACATGTTGCGTTACTCACCAGACATGTCACCCATTGAGCATGTTTGGGATGCTCTGGATCAACAGCGTGTTCCAGTTCCCGCCAATATCCAGCAACTTCGCACAGCCATTGAGGGGCAACATTCCACAGGCCACAATCGACAGCCTGATCAACTCTATGTGAAGGAGATGTGTCACGCTGCATGAGGCAAATGGTGGTCACACCAGATACCGACTGGTTTTTCGATCCACGCCCCTACTTTTTTTGTTTGTTGGCATCTGACCAACAGATGCATGTCTGTATTCCCAGTAATGTGAAATCCATAGATTAGGGCCTTATGAATTTATTTAAATTGACTGATTTCCTTATATGAACTGTAACACATTAAAATCGTTGAAATCGTTTCATGTTGTATTTATATTTTTGTTTAGTAATGACCGAGCTACAGACGATCACAGGTTTCGGTGTGCCTCGTCTTCCATTCAGAAGACAGTCTGTCATTGTAGGTGTGGTTTTTGCAGTCACTAACAAAATCTGTGCAAAGTTCTCAATGGGGAGATTCTATAAAAATAAATAAAACACTTGTAAAGAATTTGGTTAGAGGCAAATCCTTGGATGCTAAAGGGTTACAAATTTAATTTGTAAATCTTTTTTCTTACCTTGAATGCAGCCTATGAGCCAGGAGTGACTGCAAAAAAAACCACACCTACGATGACTGAGACTGTCTTCTGAACGGAAGGCAAGGCACACTGAAACCTGTGATCGTCTGTATCTAGGTCAAGAAAATTGTTGGGACAATAGCAATTTTGATACCTTTTGACAGTGAACATCTTCAAAATCATAAAGGCTAAACAAATTGATTTGTGTGTGCAGTTTTTAGACTATGGTTGGTGAGCAACTCATGGAACGCCATTACTTTACTGTAGCGGCTGGTGGCAGTCACTCCTGATCCATGGACCACTTGCATAGGAATTATGAAAGTTGGGTGAAGTCTCATTTTAAAACACAAGCATAATTTGATTGATTTGCATCTAACTAAGCCAAGCTCAAAGTCCAGATGTGGGAGCGAAATGAGACAAAAACAAAAAAAAAACATTTTTTTAAAATACAGAAAATACATTAGAATCACTGTCCAAAATGTCTCCACACCCTTTCCATTTCTGTATTGGAATACTTCTACCATCTAGACCATGTGAATGATAACCAAAAAAGAAAGAGAGAATAGAAAAAGTAACAAGAGAAAGGAAAAAAAACTTGCAATGCATTGTGGGGTGAAGAGCAGCACCAGGCTCTGGTGTAATGCAGGTTTCTTAGCAGCAGAAATAGTGTTGGCTATATTATCGTTCCACTGGGAGAGACTGCTTGCTTTTGGGATGACAAACCCTGGAAAGGAAAACAAGGATATTTGACATTGGGGAAAGTTTTCAAAGCATCAAATTAATCAACCCCCCTACCACTTTCCTGCATTCAAATGGCCTTTGTACAGCAGTTAGTGAGTGCATGATGCAGTGAATATAATGGATTAACGTAGAAAGCTGAAAGAATCTGTGTAGTGGGTGAGCGTGCAGAGGTCTTGCTTGGTTATGCTGCGGTGCATTGTGGGATGGTAATGAGTCAATATGGGTGTTTTCGAACCGATGCACACAAACACCCTCGGTTGTGATCAATGTCTTCTTTCCACTGATAAGGTGGGCTGCTTAAGTGCACTGACTTATCCACCAGGTAACTTGATTGTACATAATACAAGTGTCTAACCATGACTCGTATTTTGAAAATGTATGGGCTTTGCATGGGGTGGCAGATGAACACAAAACTCACACACATACAGACCGATTTGAGATGTGACATACTGCATGTGTAGGAGATCCCAACACAATGCTGTCCAAAATGTCCACAAATATACTAAAGTTTACAAAATGGATCCTTGCAGTGCCCAAACTAACCACAAAGAGAAATGCATGGGTATTATGCAGAACTTAAATTCTATTCAAAAAGAACTTACCACTTTTCCAGGCCTCGCCCATGTCCAAATAAATCCCTCCTGACAAGCTGTCACTATACAGTCCTCAAGAAATATTAAGACAGTCAGTCTCTCATGTGCTATCTTTTTACAGATAAGAGGCTCTAGTAGGGGTAGGTCTTCCATGCGGGGACAGAGCGGTGTCCCCAGAGTCTTTGCAGGGTCTGTTCTGGATTTGGTGAGCATGTTGAGCTTGTCACTGCTCTTGCTGCTAATGTGACCCATGCTGTGGTTCCGTTTGTGGTCCGTCTCCTGGTGCTGCTCTTTGCGATCGTGAAGGGAGAGCGTTGCGAACTTGCTGACACCCGAGGCGATGGCACTGCTCTTGTTGTTGGCAGTCATAGCTGGCGAGTGCGGTAAGCTGTTGGAGCGTGGCAGGGGAGAGGAGAGTGAGTTACTGGGGGTGTTGGCGCCGCTATCATTCGTGCTAGGGTTATTACTCACATGGTTCACTATGTCACTAGCGACTTTACCTCCCGCCGGGGGGCTGGTAGCGTTCATCACATTGGTGTGTGTTCTTGTCCGGGAAAGCGGGAGGTGAGGGAAAAGTATATCTTCTGTGAGGTCCCACAAGCACAGCTGAGTGTCCTGGCCCACTGAGCCAAACCTGTACGTGGTGTGTACTGTCCGACTGTCTGTGGAGTTGCGTTTGGAGAGCCGGGACTGCGTACTGTTGGCCCGGTCGCGACCAAAGTGGAGGCCCTGGAAGTCCTCGTCGCTGCCGTTGAACTCCATAGGGTCTGCATCCTCCACGCTGGTTGTGTAATGGTCAAACGCCACCACGCTGACCCATGATTTGTGTCCGTGACCGCGCGCGATAACCCGGCAGTCCACAAACGACCACACAGTCACCAGATCATCCTCGCCCCCCGCGACAATGTACTTTCCGTCCGGACTCCAGCACATGCACAGCAGACCCCCAAAGTAGCTTTTCATGGTCCCGTGCAGCTCCACCGCGTCAAAGTTGAAGACCCGAAGGAAGCCGTCCTGGCTGACACACGCCAGAAACTTCCCGTCGGGTGAAAAGGCAAACTCGTTGAGCGCTCCCTCGCCCACCGTCCATTTGAGCAAAGGGTTGCGCGTGGATTTGCTCTTACACGTGTGCACCGAGTAGTTCTTGCCCTGTTTGAGCAACTGGTAGTGAGGCACCGTGGTGCCACACGTGTTTTCTACGTTGTACAAGTACATGTTTCCACTGGAATGAGCGACTAGGAACAACCTCTCTAAGCCGGGCACCCATTTTACACAAGTCACTCTGGATTTGTCTATTAGTCTCTGGGGAAAGCATTTTGGGAGAGAAAGGGAGGAGGGAGAGAAGGAACAAAACATGTTAAAATGCAAATGTAAGCAACAATGGCTTTCATTGAGTTATGTCAAAAAATGTACATTTGAAGTGAGTAACTAAACACACTTTCTCTCTCTACCCCAATCTATGGTGGCTTTGGCCAATCACAGCTTTATGTGGCTTTACATTTCATTTGGAGACTTTCATGACAACTTACTTCCTCATTGAAGAGCTTGCTGGTCTCCCTCTTGATGGGGTCGATGAGCTGCACTTGGCCTGCCGAGAAGCCCACCAGCAGGGAGACGCTGTCCGCCGTGGCCGTCAGGTGGTTGAAGTCATGACATGTGGGCTGTGTTCCCTTGTATATCCTCTTGTCGATAGGCTTGCTCAAGTCAGCCGCCTGAAAGAAAAGAGTACAAAAAAAAACAAAAACAAAAGTGAGATACGGTTACTGCCCTAATCTTTTCAGTGTTGTGTGTATTCGGCTCCTGGTCAAATCGCAGATCAAAGCATCAAGGGTGGCATGCAAAAGCAACGAAGCCAACCTGAGTAGAGTGCTCATGATGACACAGAATGCTTTGAACATGACAGCAAACACAAAAGGCCTTTTGAAGTGGTAACTAGGTCTATGACACGGCCTTTGAAGTCAATAGTTTAATTGCGTTACAGTACAATCAATTGTAATAATCAGAGGACATCAGCAAGACATCCTTAAAAAATATCTTCCTGAAATAAAGGCCTAACATAACAATGTAGTGTCTCGAGGGGGGGGGGGCTTGATGCGGTGTGTTATGAACAATACTGACATAAAGAATCAGACTAGGGCATGCAACTCTAGCCTTTTAAGTTTGTGCTTTATTCAAAATGCCTCAGGGGCACAGTGAGTTTACTAGCACAACAGTCACACGGGTGACAGCAGATCGGAAAGTTTTCAAGTGGGAAAGTTTTCTTGTGTCTCCAGACAGCTCAGCTGTTTCTGCATAGGCCTATTCCAACCATAGGCCCATATGGTATATTCCAGTTAGGGAATGTCAGAAACGTACACTTTTTAGCATTTAAAAAATATATTTTTACTTTATTTAACTAGGCAAGTCAGTTACGAACAAATTCTTATTTACAATGAGGGCCTACCAAAAGGCCTCCTGCTGGGACGGGATTATTATTTTTTAAATAATAAAATATAGGACAAAACACATAGCACGACAAGAGAGACAACACTACATAAAGAGAGACCTAAGACAACAACTTAGCAAGGCAGCAACACATGACAACACAACATGCTAGCAACACAACATGGTAGCAGCACAAAACATGGTACAAACATTATTGGGCACAGACAACAGCACAAAAGGCAAGAAGGTAGAGACAACAATACATCACGCAAAGCAGCCACAACTGTCAGTATGAGTGTCCACGTTTGAATCTTTGAATGAAGAGTTTAAGATAAAACTGTCCAGTTTGAGTGTTTCTTGCAGCTCGTTCCAGTCGCTAGCTGCAGCAAACTGAAAAGAGGGACCCAGGGATGTGTGTGCTTTGGAGACATTTAACAGAATGTGACTGGCAGAACTGGTGTTGTATGTGGAGGATGAGGGCTGCAGTAGATATCTGATAGGGGGAGTGAAGCCTAAGAGGGTTTTATAAATAAGCATCAACCAGTGGGTCTTGCGAAAGGTAAACAGAGATGACCAGTTCACAGAGGAGTATAGAGTGCAGTGAAGTGTCCTATAAGGAGCATTGGTGGCAAATATGGTGGCCGAATGGTAAGAACATCAAGCCGCTCGAGAGCACCCTTACCTGCCGATCTATAAATTACGTCTCCGTAATCTAGCATGGGTAGGATGGTCATCTGAATCAGGGTTAGTTTGGCAGCTGGGGTGAAAGAGGAGGGATTACAATAGAGGAAACCAAGTCTAGATGCAACCTTAGCCTGCAGCTTTGATATGTGCTGAGAGAAGGACAGTGTACGGTCTAGCCATACTCCCAAGTACTTGTATGAGGTGACTACTTCAAGCTCTAAACCCTCAGAGGTAGTAATCACACCAGTGGAGAGAGGGGCATTCTTCTCATCAAACCACAATACCTTTGTTTTGGAGGTGTTCAAAACAAGGTTAAGGGGAGAGAAAGCTTGTTGGACACAAAGAAAGCTTTGTTGTAGAGCATTTAACACAAAATCCGGGGAGGGGCCAGCTGAGTATAAGACTATCATCTGCACATAAATGGATGAGAGCTTCCTACTGCCTGAGCTATGTTGTTGATGTAAATTGAGAAGAGCGTGGGGCCTAGGACCAAGCCTTTGGGTACACCCTTGGTAGTGGCTGAGACAGCAGATGTTCTGACTTTATACACTGCACTCTGAGGGATCTTTGGCTTGGTTTACTAACTACCTCTCTCAGAGACACTAACACTCCTTAGCCGGCCCACAAGAATGGAATGGTCGCCCGTATCGAATTCAATAAAAATAGCAGCACAACATTGCTTAGAATCAAGGGCAATGACGACATCATTAAGGTACCTCTTGAAGCTAGGGTGCACTATTTTTATGTTTGGAAAAATTGCGTTCCCAAAGTAAACGGCCTATTTCTCAGGATCAGATGCTAGAATATGAATATTATTGACAGATTGGGATAGAAAACACTAAAGTTTCCAAAACGGTCAAAATTTTGTCTGTGAGTTAAACAGAACTGATATTGCAGGCTAAAACCTAAGGAAAATCCAATCAGGAAGTGCCCCTGTTTTTGAAGTCTCTCAGTTCTTATGCATCCCGATTGCACATTTAAAGGGATATCAACCATATTCATTTTTCTGTGGCTTCCCTAAGGTGTCAATAGTCTTTAGACATAGTTTCAGGCTTTTATTTTGAAAAATGAGCGTGAAGGATCACATTGCGTAAGTGGACAGGTGGGGGCTCTCAGAGTTAGTTGGTGCGCAATTGAGTAAGACGGCCATTGTTCCTCCCGCTGTTATGGAAAAAGCTACACACTCGGTTTATATATTATCGAATATATATTTTAAAAACTACCTGAGGAATTATTATAAAAAACGTTTGACATGTTTATGTGGACATTATGGAGACCATTTGGAATTTCCGTCTGCGTTGTCGTGAGGGCTCTTTCCTGTGGATTTCTGAACATAACGCGACAAACGTCGGTATTTTGGGTATAAAAATAATCTTTATGGAACATTTGCTGTGTAACTGGGAGTCTCGTGAGTGAAAACATCCAAAGATCAAAGGTAAATGGTTAATTTGATTGCTTTTCTGATTTTCGTGACCAAGCTTCCTGATGCTAAGTGTACATAATGCTATGCTGGGCTATCAATAAACTTACAAACGCTTGGATTGCTTTCGCTGTAAAGCATAATTTCAAAATCTGAGACGACAGGGTGATTAACAAAAGGCTAAGCTGTGTTTTCCTATATTGCACTTGTGATTTCATGAATATGAATATTTTCTAGTAATATTATTTGACTATGCTATTCAGCGTTGCTGATGACAATTATCCCGGATCCGGGAAGGGTAGTTCAAAGAGGTTAAGGGACATTTAAGGTTGCAGTGACACAATCCATAACCTGAGCGGAAACCAGATTGCATACCAGAGAGAATACTATAGACATCAAGAAAGCCAGTCAGTTGATTATTGACATGTTTTGATAAACAGGGCAAAATAGAATTTATGCACCAGTATAGTCCTTGTGAATATTGTAGATGTTTAGATCTGTTTACACACTTGGAAGAAATGAAAAACTATAAACTTGATCTACTATCTGCCACACTGAGGAAAGTCCTGCATTATCAACTTGTCATGTCCAAAAGTTCACAGCAACTCACTCACTAAGATGCCCCTCTGTCTGACTGAACTCCAGGAAGCATTTCCTGTCACCACACCGACACATCATTGGAAGTTAATGCAAAACCATTCAATGGAAATATTGTATGCAGATTTAGATTTGGGTTATATAACATCTTCATATGTATGTAAATTTCAAGTAATTGTGCAAATTAATTCACAACAACACCTTGTTCTTGATGCCACAACTGTTGTTTAAGCAGTCATGTAGCTAGCTTAACACCTTTCAAGGCTAGATTTCCTAGGTCACATCAAACAGGGCATCCGTGCACTGTAAGTCATCACCCAAGTGGAAGTACAAATAGGGGTCACACTTGTGATTTCACGAGCATGCATTCACTGCCAATATTGGGATTCTAGCCAAATGTCCACCATGTCCGTGGTGCGTTGATAGGTGTTACAACCTAACTGTGACTGTCAGATTAGAGTTAACCAGTCTGCTAGCTGGCTCGCTGTGCATACCACAACACTTTTGGACGAGGTGGACTGTGCAGTGAGAACAGACTGGTGGTGCTATTAGGACACAGTGCTGTGCATTAGTCATAAACCATGAAAATTGGACAATACTGACCTGTGGTCATCAATTAAGACACATGAATTATAAGTAAGCTGTCATAATAATGTTTAGCTACCAACCTTTCTAACGCCTTTGTAGATGTAGAAGTACAGTTCCCGGCCCACATTAAAACATATTCTGTCGCCGTTACCAGACTGATCATTGACGTTGACGAAGGAGACTTTGACGGGGTTTGAACCCTGGGAATTAAAAGGCACCCTGTTGGGGCGGCTATATTCGGAGTGAGTGAGGAGTTTATAGACGCCTTCCCGTGTATTGAACTGAGTTTTAATTTCGTTCAACTCCTTCCCTCCTCCCTCCGCCGCCGCCATCTTTAAAATGAACAATAACATTCATCCTTCCTCGAGCCCGGATCTTACGCATGGAGCATGCGCATCACCGTTCATGGGTAACTTGGAGTCGACTCGCGCAAGTGAGTGTGACCTATTCAAATGGACAGGGGTTGAACAGATGAGAACCATTAAAACATGTTTTTTGTTCCAATTGAAGTTTAATACTGGCAAACTCACGGTTATCTCCTTGGTAAACGAGGCATGAAGGTAAAACTACCTGTTTGAAATGAACCAATGAAAACTAATAAACATATCAATCAATTCACAGCAGTCAGCTGAGATGCTGACAAGGCGCACCTGCCCAAATCTGTGAAGTTGGTGGTCAATCAAAGAACCATGGCGACAACGAACCACCAGCAGCAGCAACACTCACTTCCAGGTAATTTTGGATGAATTGAGTGTCAGTGTTTACAGATGGTAGTGAGCAATGTAAACCAAATGCATACAGACTTATGCACATTGTTTTCATCCGAATAGACGTGCGTTTCTATAGAAAAACCTTGTTTTTAAACGTGACGAGTTTAACCAATGTTTTTACAAAAACGTGGGTATTTCATCACAGAAGGCCAATTGAGGTGACGTTATGAATTGGGATGACAGAAAAAAAACTAATTAGGCCTACTGATGGTTTACCTTATAAAATATACATATGTATTTATTTTATTCGCAGGTTTTCCTGATGACAGTCTTGTTGAAAGTGGCCCCAGTAGTATGGATAAGCTTGCATTCAAATACATGGTGAGGAAATTCAAAGATGCAGTTGTATGCACATTTTGTATATTCTAGACGGTTAAAGTCAACGCCTGTAGCATAGGTAAACGTTATTGTGCCACAATTTTAAGGTGAGTAATATGTAATAGCTCTTCTTTCTTCCCCTATTTTATTGTAGGAGCTGTGTAAAGTGGAGTCCAGTACTGATTCCGAATCAGATGTCAGTCCAAGATGGTCTGATACCAGCACCATGGTAATAGTCTCATTGTATGTCCTTTTGACTGACAGTAAGTGTTATGGTAGGCAGTCTACAATAATTATGCTGTTAGCTCTCAAACTCTACCCTTATGAAAGACTGCAGTCTTTTTTTGTTGTTGTATGGATAGGCAGCATTCATCCACGAAATGACTTCCGCTACACTGAGTTACGCTGACGCACAGGTGGTGGCCTCTTGTCTTCCGTAAACAAGCGCAATAACATGGAGATATGACTGTGTGGGAACACTAGACCTATCAATGTGTATCAATTAAACTTTTTTTCTTACTGATATGAAAGTTAAGTCCCTTATGCTTCCAAAAACTTACGCAAGTGACTCATGTCAATGTTCAGATTGAGCATCGTGCTCTTAAACGCCTTTGTGCAATGGAACTGAGTCATGACCAAGAACTAGCATGCCCTCACCTTTGATTCAAGTTAACCCTTATTTATAAGTTACCAGACTACAAAGTTATGAACTTGAACTAGTTTCTACAATGTTACTCTGATCAGGGATGTGGAAGTAGTGCGGCAGAGAGCAGACAACCCATTCAAAGGATGCTAACATGTTCACACAAGCCGGTGGGACGATATTCGTGGCTTTCTTTGGTAAGTAGGATTGCAATTCACAAGCATTGATGAGCAAATCACTTACATTCATACTATACTTAACAGTATAAAATACCCGTCTCGCTTCAGTCCTTGGACCCATATGACGGGAGCTCAGAAGATTCGGATGAGTCTATATCTGGCCCCAGGCGACCGAGGCAGGGGAGCTGCAGGTATTGGGGCAGGAGCCAAAGGAGGAACAATCACACTCCCACCCTCAAAGAAGTGATCAAAAGTGGTGGTCCAACAGAGCCTCATCTCATTGATGTCCAGATGAGGTCAGCAAGTGACTCTGAGCTATGGACATGCAGCCACATGGATACCATGTCATCCTGCAGCCACAGCAAGGGGCAGGGCCCTGTGGCAGAGACATCTGCAGACTCAGTGCTCACTACTAAATCTTCACCTTGCACACCTGTGTTTCCCACTTTTGTGGGGGCAGCAACCTCGGTCCCCAAAGTCCAGATACCAGAGAAATCTCCCGACAGTACTATCCCCCTCAGGGGTGTCTTCAAAAGGAAGTTAAGTCTTCCAGGAGCAGAGGCACTACAAGATTGTTACCACAGGAAGAAGCAGTGTGTCACCAAAATGGAGGCTGGGGATTCTCCTCCTGAGGTGAGCTGGTCCATGACCAGAAACACCCCCCTAGCCTAGAGACACTATTGCTTATACTTGCTTATCTACACAGGTGGCTAGGAGCGGTTTCTGGACATGGTCATGACACTGGAAAAACGGGGACACTTGACCTTTCTCTGCAGAACAAGTAGACGGTGATAATACATTGATGTTCAGGCTATTCAAGTTAACTAGGAGAATGTGTCACGTTATTTCTTCACTTAGATGCACTTTTTTTTTAACACTAAATTTAATAACTTAGTTCTCACACATGTAAAGAATAACATTCCATATTAATTTGCATTGCTATATTGTTCATTGGTGCTGTATATTTGGCTAGTTCTATTGTATGGTAGTGGTAGACAGATTTGCTTTAGACTAATATAAAATAAAGCTGTACTACCAAATTGACTACATTTTTATGAGTCCATTATTACAAGGCATCTCTCCAGACAGCTCCCCTCAATGTCAATTCATTGGGTGCATTCCAAATGAGAATGGCAGACTTCAGAGAATCATCTGTAGATATGAGCGGCTTGAACAATTATCCTATTGAGAAAATTCCACATTCCAAGGGGCTAGTGTGCATGTAATTCAGCCTACAGAATGCGGAACGATGAATCTAATCCCACAGTGGAAGTAAAATGCTCAGGTTTAGCCCCTCATATCTGAGAAGATGGATAAACAGCAATATGGCTGCTATGCATTTTAAAGATCATGGACCATAGTCAAAAACAAACTATACCCAGTCTGTTAGCCATGTTAAACCATTGATACTTTATTTTCCATGTCATTTACGCCATCATAACATACAGAATCCTTCATAAAAATTGTTACCTCTTTCCAACTTCCCTTTCACAATCCAACTGACCACATTACTCAAGACTTTCTTCCACTTACCAATGACTTAATGTTACTTCTCCAACTAGTTACTTGACTACATTACCCTGTGGACTACACTAGGAATAAGTGATTAATAGGAATGATGAATAAAATAATTTCCAGAGTCTACTCTGTGCAGAGCACTGCCACTCCACGCTCGTAGAAGTTGTGAGGGTCTTCCTTGGTGGCGATGTCAAAGTCCACGGTGAAGATGAGATCAGCTCTGGTGAAGTTCAGATACACGGGGAGAGTGACCTGTGGGAATGACGGATATACAAGCGAGTGGTTATTAACAGTACAATGTTCATGGTATTTGGAGAATGACAAACTCTCAACATTCTATGAACCATCTATTGAACGGAATTGTGAGGTCTGGTCTAGCATCTGTGGAGAAAATTTATGTAATCTAGCAATACCCCCGAGGGGATATTGAAAGCGTTGTGCTCAAGCTTCACATTTGTATGTGGCTCAGACATACCATGTGCTTCTTCTCGGCGCTCAATTGCTTCACCCAACGCAGCTGAGTCAGTGGCAACTCCGTGGAGATGTCATTGGAGAGAGACAGCTTGTTGTTGCCGTGGGTAGCTCCCTGCAGCTTCAGACCTGTCGGGGAGAAAGAGGGATTCGTAAAGGTCACTTGGGTTGATCATGTATACTGGATGGATAAATAATCCAGGCCCTGGAGGATCACAGCCAGACCATAACTATTAAAAGTAGCTTTGGTGTTAATTCCTGCTTTCTGGTACTGTATACTAATATAGATGAGAGTGACTGGTGAGCTGACCTTTGATGCCGAAGCTGCAGGCATCAAGCGCGGCCCCCTGGGCGGTGGTGACGTTGACCTCCAGACACAGCTCCTCCAGGGACCAGCTGTTGGCCTGGGCCACGTACTGACGAGTGGCCGTGATGTAGGCCTCAGGGACAAACAGGCTGCCTAGGCACACATGGATGTTCTGGACAGGAAAAGACACTGATTCAGAGTTGGTGGAGAGTTTTGGGTAACACTACTGCTTAGAGTCCAATAAATCCCCCCTTAAAAGATTTAGATGCACTATTGTAAAGTGGATGTTCCACTGGATGTCATAAGGGATGGCTTTACCAATTTGTGACAACTTGTTCATGGACTTTAAGAGTTTGTCATTCAGAATTAAATGAATAGAATAAATGCTAAATGAAAATTCCAACCTTGTCAAGTAGGTAAACCGGGGTCTATGATCATGGAATAATTTCATTGCAAAGCACCCAATTAAGGCATGGCTTTATTTTTAACTCTTAAAAAGTGACAACTTGTTCATGGACTTTACAGTAGTTTGTCATTCAGAATTAAATGAATAGAATCAATGGGATGCCCTAACATAGAAATATTCAACCCTAACGAATTAGGTCAGATGAACAACCCCTTTAATATCATGGAATCAGATGAACAACACCTTTAATTTATGAACAACCCCTTTAATATAGGAGGCAACAACAAATCCAATATAGGAGGTCAGATGAACAATCCCTTTAATATAGTATGTCAGATGAACAACCCCTTTAATATAGGATGTCAGATGAACAACCCCTTTAATATAGGATGTCAGATGAACAACCCCTTTAATATAGGAGGTCAGATGAACAACCCCTTTAATATAGGAGGTCAGATGAACAACCCCTTTAATATAGGAGGTCAGATGAACAACCCCTTTAATATAGGAGGTCAGATGAACAACCCCTTTAATATAGGAGGTCAGATGAACAACCCCTTTAATATAGGAGGTCAGATGAACAACCCCTTTAATATAGGAGGTCAGATGAACAACCCCTTTAATATAGGAGGTCAGATGAACAACCCCTTTAATATAGGAGGTCAGATGAAGGCACCTTGAGCTCCTTAGCGCCCCCGCTGGCGGCTCCCTGGGAGATGGCCTGCAGCTGTTTGACACGCTCGCTGAAGTCGGCCACCCACTGGATAACAGTCATGGACGCAGGCACGGTGTACCGACACCAGCTACGAGGCAGGATACCTGGACGAGACACACCGTTAGCAATGGGAAGCCTTGTAGAAACTACATGCCAAATCCTAACTCGAGTTGTATAACTTTTGACCATTAAGTAGAAACATCCATTGATGTCAATGGAAGACTTGTATAAAAACAACAAAGTACCACACATGGATCTTAAATTAGAATTTGGGCCATAACTATTACTGTAATCCTCACACATTGTCACGATGTAACCATATTAGATAATGAAACGAAGATGATCTTGTGTAGAGAATGAGAGGAGAACCTTTGACGAGGTCGTTGATGAGGGTGCGCAGGTCGTTGGTCTGTTTCTTCTTGCCCTCGCACACCTGCACCACATCAGTCAGGTCCTGACGCACTTCCTGCAGCATGCGGGCGCCCATCTTCACCTCGCGTTCAAAGAAGCGGAACAGAGGATCCTGTGTGTGGGGGGGATTAAATGTATAGAAGTTGATTAAACAATATATTTTAACCTGTATAGTCCTTGAAGACACCCACAGTGTTTGAATTGCGTATCAGAAGTCAGATCCATATGAGTTTCATTCACATGAAATCAGGTTTGGGATAGATTCATCACTTACTGCATAAAGGGGAAAAAAGCATTATGTAAGAGAGATTGTAGTGTGTGTAGTTTGTGAATTAAAATTTAAAAAAATAAGGCATCAGAACGCTCATCAGATCCCAGGCGTCACACTGACCAGATGAGACGTTGCCGGGACGTTACCTTAATGTTCTCCACGGTGCGCTTCAGGTGATTGACCACCTGCGGGATGAGCGTCAGCCAGTTGGTGGCGGTGGTGAGCAGCGTGCGCATCCATGCGGGCTGGGCTTCAGCAGAGGTGGACGCCGTGCGCTCGCGCTTAGTCTCCTTTTCGTAGGCCAGATCATCCTCATCCTCCAACATCTGCATTTTCAGCATCTTACCCATCATGTCAGTGCCTGAAGCAGCCAGCAAGGGGAGCAGGAGAGGGGTAAGGGAGGAGGGGAGAGGGGTGGAAGAGGGGAGAGGGGTGGAAGAGGTGAGACAAGCCCGGGGGAGGAGTGTGGGAAGAAGATATCAACGGTGGACCAAGAACATAGCCTTGTACTGCCTCATCCTCATAGACGTGTTAATGAAAGGGTTGTTGTGTTTCACAATCAAAAACAAGGGATTACAACAGAGTCAAAGACAGACAGTAAAAACAACAAATCAACACCTGACAAAAACAAGTCAGTACCAACAAAATGGAGGGAGACCATGCAATATTTCTTTAAGGAGGACATATAGAAGTGAAAACATTTTCTGGGGCTCTGAGAAAAAAATCAGTTGTAACCAAAGGATGGATGAAGGGGATGAGTGAATGGATTGAGGGGTGGATGGGAGGGATGGATGCATCAACAGCTGGGAGTTGGAACTGGAAGCCAAGCGAGACACGATAAATGTGAAATACAGCTGCTGGAGGGTGAGAACACCCCTCTGCTGGACAGAACACTCCCATGGGTAAGGCTACCACACGGGGGCCTTCGGTTAGAACACTGGAACTGCTATGAGGAAAGGAACAAGGAACAAGGAGAGGAAAGGGGCCTACAACCACGTTACTGGAAGCAGTGAGAGAATATGCTCTGTATCAATGGTAGTCATCAGGGCATAAAATGAACACCTGCCAAATGCAGGTAGATCTAGGCGTTGGTGGGTAAGAATACCCATTTTACTAGCCACGTTGGCGGGTAGGAGCACATGTGCTGGTTGTGATTTAACACACAAAAAAAGCTGCAGTAGCTGTTTTCAAAGTACTGCTGCCATTTTGTTTCATAGCTGCTAATCTCACCTATCAGAGCTGTGCGCTCTGAGGGAAGTGCTGATAGATTCATTTTAGGAGGCACTGTGCACAGGCATCAAAGTTTATCTAATTTACTCTAAAGTCTACAAGGTGAGACTTTGTCCTTGAGTTTCTTGGCAATTTCAATTGTTTTGTTCACAAGCTTGGTTGTTTTTCAACGTTAGTTTGACTCTGCTGCTTCAACTGATAGCTTAGAGACGCCCTAGTCAGATCCCAAATCTCTCACGCACACAGACATGACTCAAGTGGCCCTGTTAACCCCCCCCTTAAAAAGGGGCAGCTGAATATTTTGTCTCATCTGATATTTTGGTTCAAAAAGTTATTACTTCTTACTAAAAACATTATTTGTTTTTAGAAACATGGTCATCAGTTTATTTTTTATGTTATTAAGGTGAAAAAATACAAGTGGCTGGTGGACCAAACCCGCCACGGTGGCTGGTGGACCAAACCCGCCACGGTGGCTGGTAGTCCTTCCTGTAGTTCAGAGGAAGGCAACCCTGTTCCTGGAGTGCCACTGCAAGACTAGGATCCATACAATACCAATGGAGGTAATTAATCAGTGATTTCCTTAATTCAACACACCTGGTCTTCCAGGACCAGGGTTACCTATCCTTGCCCAAGTTAGAATATGCTCTACACCAATGGTAGTCATTTCTCTAGTTAGATGAGAATGAGGCCTGTGGAAATAAGATGTGTTACAACAGATATGGAGAGAGGAGAAACCAAAGATGAGTGATGAGTTTCGGCAGTCTCCTTCGCTGCAGACAAAGGATCCCACAGACAAAACCGGACAAGCCGCTTCAGTGCAGCCGGGGCCAACAAGCTGTAGCCAATAGCATACCCTGAGTGGTGAGCAGGACCTTCTCAGCGTTGCTAGGCAGGCCCAGCCAGGACGGGGTCTGGGTGTCTGGCAGCATCTCCACCCAGTGCATGAACTCCTCACGCCTGGAACCAAAGACAGAACAGTGTTACTGAGAGAGGAGGGAGGAGAGAGAGAGAGAGAACAGCATTACTGAGGGAGGAGGGAGGAGAAACAAAAACAGTGTTACTGAGAGCGGAGGGAAGAGAGAGAGAACAGCGTTACTGAGGGAGGAGGGAGGAGAGAGAGAGAGAACAGCGTTACTGAGGGAGGATATTAGAAAAATCACCTGAAATGCCTAAATGTGTGAATTTCCCCTGAATCTCTTTATGACAAACATTTTACTGAGAATTGATCACCATATATAGTTTTTTGTATGTACTGTATACTACACCTTAGTTTTCAGTTGATACACACACACGAAAAACATAAACGCAACAATTTCAAAGATTTTACTGCATTACAGTTGGATGTATGGATTTCACATGACTGGGCAGGGAGCCAGGCCCAGTCAGAATGCGTGTCCCAAAAGGGCTTTCTGACAGAAATACTCCTGTTGCGTTTATATTTTTGTAATATCACTAAAGTAAATCTACCACCCCAACCCAAGCCACTGACCGGATGCCATCGGGCATCTTGATGTCCTTGTGACCGTCCACCTTGAAGGCCAGCTTGAACTCTGAGTCGAAGCTGCCCGTGGTGAAGATGCGATCCAGGAAGGTGTTGAGCAGGCGCTGGTCAAACTCGTTGTCGATGCGGCCGCCGTAGATGGACTGGGCCATCAGGGTCTTCAGGGCTGCCCAGGGGATCTTGTCAGGGGAGATGTTCTGACGGCCCTGGGGGTGTGGAGGAAGAGGAGAACGGAAGGTTACCACCATAGAAATGCATAGAATACCTGTTCTATTGTCACCACACCCATCCAACTTAGAGACTAGTACATTTTTAGTTTTTATTGAGTGACCATCTTCATTCCTAATTGCAAGAATGTATATATTATGTGTGTATTGCATATCAGCAGTCAGATCAGTCTAAGAGTTTCATTCACATGAGATCAGGTTCGGGATAGATTCATCATCTAATGGAAGAGACGTTCTGCATACAGAAAGAACCCAACGTAAGAGTCAACAGCGTGTGACTGACCTTAGCGGTGTCGTCCAGCCAGGTGTCCACGGTGTCGCAGGCCGAGCGCAGGTCCGACTCTCCGAACTCGTACTTCTTGGACCAGCCCAGCGGGGCATAGCGCAGACGCTCCTGGATGACGGCGTGGAACCAGGCCAACAGGAAGTAGAGGCGGGCACGCTCGTTGGGTGCCTGCAGAGGATGACAGACAAGTAGAAGAGTTTGTTTTTATAGGGGCAATCTGAAGTTCAAACAAAGTGGCCACTCCACCACTGTTTTGGTAAATAGCTGAGGAATGGGTTTGGAGCTCTCAAATTCAGACAGAGCTATGCATGCAAGGACTGACCATCCACAATATTAAAATTATAGTTAACCATGTTGTTTCAAGGCGAGACAACGTTAGTTACAAACAATTGGAGTAAAACAAGCTTATATCTTGGGTTCTTGATGGGGTAGGACACTTAAACTAAGCTCAATAGGCCGTAGTCATATTCTTAAAGAACCTATGGTTATATAATTAATTTAACCTCTTGAGTGTAGGGGGCAGTATTTTGATGTTTGGATGAAAAACATACCCAAATGAAACTGCCTATTTCTCAGGCCCAGAATATGCATATAAATGGACAGATTAGGATAGAAAACACTAAAGTTCCCAAAACTGTCAAAATATTGTCTGAGTATAACAGAACTGATATTGCAGGCGAAAACCTGAGGAAAATCCAACCCGGAAGTGCTGTTTTTCCCGAAAGCTCTCTGTTCCATTGCCTACCTTCGCTCCATTTAAAGGGATATCAACAAGATTCCTTTTCTTATGGCTTCCCCATGGTGTGAACAGTCTTTAAACATAATTTCAGGCTTTTATTTTGGAAAATGAGTGAGAAAGATCACATCGCATCATTGTATGGCTGGGTGCCAGCAGCGTTTTGCATGCGCAACAGCTTGGAGCAGACATTACTCTCTCTCTCCTATTGAAGAAGCTACAGTCCCAGTTGTAATATTATCGATTATATATTGTAAAACAACCTGAGGATTGATTATAAAAAACTTTGACATGTTTCTACTAACTTTACGGATACTATTTGGAATTTTTGTCTGCGATGTCGTGACTGCTCGAGCCTGTGGATTTCTGAACATAACACGTCAACCAAATGGAGGCATTTTGGATATAAAAATAATCTTCATGGAACATTTATTGTGTAACTGAGAACGTGAGTGCAAACATCCGAAGATCAAAGGTAAGCGATTCATTGCTTTTGCTTTTCATTGCTTTTCTGACCAATCTACTTGGCTGCTAGCTGTTTGTAATGTTTTGTCTACTGACAGAGATGTCCTTACATAAACGCTTGGTATGCTTTCGCCAGGTGGATTAACAACAAGTTAAGCTGTGTTTTGCTATATTGTGATTTTTAGTAATTTAATTTGAATTTGGCGCTCTGCAATTCAGCGGATGTTGATGAACCCGCTAACGGGATGGGTGCATCAAGAAGTTAAAAGTCCCCCCAAAAATGGTCACATTTGCAGATTGACCCTTTAATAGTCAAGGTAAAAAGAAATCATTCATCCAAGTTTACGGAGGAAGAAGGTGTGAGACGAACAGAGGGGCAAAAAGTGACAGGAGCGAGAGAGTAATCAGTATTCATATAGTTGTGTTGGTCACCTTGCACATGCGAGCCACAGGGATGCTGCTGAAGGTCCTCAGCATGTTGGCCTTGACACCAGGAGGAGGTTCAAACACAAAGATACGTCCAGCACGCAGCAGGTTCACTGGCACCTGAGAGGAACAGAGAAAACACATTTAGATCTCTCAACAGTCAAGACATTCATAACTGTGGCACATGGCGAGAAAAAGCTTGAGGTTAACCAATCACAGTGATAAGTTATACTTCAAGTAACAACGTGGATATTTTTTAAATCACTGTTTTTAAAAACATGTTTTTTTTTATTAACAATTGAGTGAGCTTGAACTTTCTTCAAAAACCCCTTTCTAGCACTTTCATTAAGTTTACTGTTATGTCTTTATAGTCCTCAATACAGAGTAAAACACTGTCATACTCGCTATCTTGTTTATTTTTTCTAAGGAAGTTGAAAGTGGAATGTGACCTTGGGGTTGATCTCCATGGTGAGGAAGAGACGGAAGCTGGCGTGGGGCTGCATGGAGTGGAGCTTCTTCTCCAGCTGCATCAGCCAACCAGGAGCCAGGTGCACGTTCTCCAGCATCACCCACCTGCCGGACTTGACAGCGGTGTTGATGTCGCGGTCGGCCTTGTTGAAGCCCTCAGCAGAACCTGAGAGAGAGAAGAGGAGGAACCAGGTTTCTAACATGCCAGTAGATGTTTCATACTTCCTCCTGGGCTGTTTTCAAACTGAACTGACTAAACCCTGCTGTAGGCTACCTACCAATGGAGATGGAGGTGATATGTTTGTTTTCCTCAGCTGCCAGGTCCCGGACCAGGCCGCTGGCATCGTACCCGGGTACGGAGCACATCAGAACAGGGGTACTGGGTTTCACCTAGGCGGGTAGGAGAACAAGTTTCACGAGGAGATGAGCGGTTGTAATACGCAATGGTACGTAGAACAGTGACCCTAAAAAAAAACACTGTACAAATAACACACTATATCAGAGATTGTCGATTCAGGGATGTCCAGACTTCTGTACCACAGATATGAAATTACTACGATGGTAGATTCTATTTGTATGCTCTGTTACCTCGCTCTCCACGATGTTGCCCAGGTCAAGGGGCTGCTCAATGATGGCCATGAAGGTGTCTCCCAGGACCTTAGATACAAAGATGTGGGCCATGGCCAGCATGCGGTCCGGACGAAAAGATTGGATCAGGAGCAGCTGGTGCACTGCCTGACCGATGGAGGCTGTCGAGGACAGACAAAGTACATTTTTGACATGGACTGCACAGAATCCCCGTAGCACTCTTTACCACCACCACTGAACCACAAACTACCCATATTCTCTACATTAATTCGGTATTTTTAATGCAAATTCTATCAAGAGCATAATTGGGATCTCGACAATGCATAGCAGCCTCTGAACGTCATGGGTTTCTATGCTTCCCCCAAAGTAAATCGGATTGAAATACTCACTTGACTGTTTCTCCTCTGTCCACAGGTAGGGCACGGACAGCTCAGGGGAGTTGCTCTCAATCCACATGAAGAATTGCTGCAATGGTAAAAAAAAAAACACGTCAACCTCGACGACAACTTAAAAAAATGTTCCTTTCTTACTCCTTTCTTCTAAAAAATAATTGTAATGCTCTTCTGCTTAACAAACAGTATAGGAAAGAGTCGGTTTAACAAACAGTTTATTAAAGAGCTTCACACTGCTAAAGTAATTTTCTTCCCCTTCCCTCCCTCCAAGTTTCTCACCTCATCAGCTTCCACCTTGGAGACCAGGTCCTTGAAGGCGGGGAGACGGCTGAGAATGATCATGGCCTCACACTGCTCCGTGGTCAGGCCCTTCACCTTGGGCACCGCTGTACCCTTCAGCACCATCTCCGCACCACGCAGGAAGTGCTGGAACTCCGCGTCGTAGGACGGCTCGCTGAGGGCAACAGGAAATGGTTATCAATGACATGCAGGGGCAACGCCACAGTGTCCACACTAGTATATCACTTAGAATGCATCCTCAATACATTATGGTAGTGTAGATTTTGGAACTGAACCATGGACCTTATCCTTCACATTATAACCTGGAATGTGTAGAAAGTTCAAAGTTCAATACCTTGTCATGCCCTTCAGGTTGATCCTGGCTAAGAGCATGGCAAAGGTGATGTGATCCTGGTTACACATGCCTCTGGCCACTCTGTTGAACGCCCCCTGAAAACGAGAAAATGGGATTGGTGATTTTGCACTAGAATACCTCTAAACAAAAACCCATAAATTTGAAATATTTGAAGAAAAACTCCAGCTCTAGATGTTCTAGAAGGTTTCCAGATGTGAGTTTTTTTTAGACATTCTAGGTTCTAGTGGGTGTTTGAGATGTGCGCTTACCTGAAAGAGGTCCTTGGTGATGTGGGTGAGACGCTGGGTGTGGTCGCTAACACTCTTGAGGTTAGCGTTCTCGTACAGCACCGTGTGGTAGATATCCAGGAAGAAGTGCAGCGAGTACTGGTACAGGAAGTGCATCTGGAGACAGACAGGTACAGTACTTTTTGGTTCACTACTAGAACGTTTTTAAGAGTGTCACCACCATAGAAACAGAACTAGAAGAGACTTGCATATCAGAAGTCAGATCCGTATAAGAGTTTCATTCACATGAACTCAGGTTTGGGATATATTCATCATTTAATGCAAGATGCTGTCTGCACAAGGGATAATCTTTATAAGAGATATAGCAGTGTGTGTACCTGGTTCAGGGCCTCCATGGTGAAGTAGATGGAGCTGCAGGCCGAAGAGAGGGACAGGTACTGCTGCGACACCGCCTCCACCTCAGCCATCACAATGTCAGTCTCCTCCACCTTCCTGGTCACCTCCGCCGCCTCCTTCTTCAGGTTCTCCAGGGTGGTGATGATGGTGTCGTCGTCCAGGATACGACCCTTGACCTCGTTCAGGGCCTGCAGCAGGGACTTCTCCAGTTGGCGCAGACGCACCTGGAACTCACCTGGTGGAGGGAGGGAGGGTTAATGGATAAAAATAGGACTAAGAGTAGAGAGTAGATACTTTTGTATGCATTGCATATCAGCAGTCAGATCCGTATAAGAGTTTCATTCACGTGAGATCAGGTTCTGGATAGATTCATCATCTAATGCAAGAGACTGTCGGCACACGGAACGAGAGTTGCGCAAGCAAGCGTCTCACCTTGCAGTTTGAGGAGGTCGGAACGCTTCTCGTCCACGTCGGGCCTCTCGGCCTTAAGCACCTCGTTGAGACACTGGCTCTGCAGACTGCTGCGTGTCACTGTGAAGTTGACAAAGGTCACACGAGAACACAGGTCTGGAGGGAACTCCACTGTGGGGTCGCGTGTGGAGAGGAAGATGACGAAGGATGGCGACAAGTCAATGTCCTGGTCGCCAAGGGTGATGAGCACACGTCCACCGGTCCTGCGCACCTCTCTGTTGAGCACCGGGTTCAGGATGGGGTCGTAGCTCTCTACATCCTGGGGGAGACATGGTTACATATTACCATTAGTTACATGGACGCTAAATGGTTTTATCCAAATGAACCAAGGTTGGCTAGCCCAACAGTAATCTTGGAACCCAGAACCAAACGTTGCATTCGCTAGCTAGCTACTGGACCTAACATTTACGTTAAAGCTCATGTTAAATATAGTAACAATGTTACCAGTCTCAAGGGAGATTATATTTTGCGGCAGAAGCAGAGTATTACCTCCCAATGTATTCAGATTAATAGCATGTGTTACTAGCATGCTATTATAGAGGTACACATGGTCTGGAACATGCTGGATCGACCTAGAAGTCTGTTCTGACCTGCACAAGCAGAGGGTTTCCGAAACGCAGGGCGCTCTCCAGGTTCTTCCGGAAGGCGTCGTCCAGGAAGCTGGTCCTGGTGATCTTGCGGTCCTTGTACTCGTTCATGATGAACTCTGTGGCCTGGCCGGACGGGTCGATGATCAGTGGATACCTGGGAAAGGTTTCATTTTTTGGATGTATTAAGAATCTCATTTAGCCCAAAGAAATGGACAGCTTTCCAGAAGTCTTAAAAAAAAATGTTTTAAAAGTCTATCCATCACACTCTTGGATGCACCGTGGAACTAGGATAGGCATTCATTATCCAAACATGTCCATGGTAAAGTTTTGTATCTTCTGACAGGATCCACAGTGAAGTGTTTAGCTTTCTATAGAGGTTTATGATAGAACTATCATCCTCTACCACTCTGTGTTGGTCATTTAGAACACTTCAACTCCTAGACGTGGAAAAAAAGTGGATGATATTGTGATTCGGATGGACACACTCACCTGTTGAACCTCTTGAGCATGATGGCGTTCTCGGTGCAGAGGTCGTCCGCCGGGAGGGAGTTAGCCTGCCAGCGCAGCCTCTCGTCCGCATTGGACAGGTACTCAGTCCTGGCGATGTCCGTACGGAACTAGTGGGAGAGACAGATCTGCTTAGCCATACAAAATAGAGTCTAGAACATTACATAGAATAAGGCCTTGAGTTACAGATGACTGCCAGAGTAGGCGTAAAAGTCTGGGTTTCGAACTTGGATTGTCCATGCGACTCAAAACAGTTAGCCGTCTGAACTAAAGCCTAGGAAATAGCCGTGGGAGCCAACACAATTCTCCACATCTCCGGCAAGGTCATTTATCATTAGGGCCAGTATTTTTAACCCTCATCCTGTGATTTGACATGGAAAAACTCATGACCCCTCCCCTACTCATGATGTCAACGAAAGCCTAGTGCTGAGAACTACCCCCATTACATGAGCCACTGAACAACCCACCCCCCCCAGTACCTGGATGTTAGCCTGCTGCAGGTGGTGCGACCAGGTAGTGAAGAGGTTCTGCCTCATCTGCTGCTCGAAGTAGCCCGCATAGGCGATGAAGGCTGCAGACAGCAGGCAGTCCCCGGCAATGGTAGCCATCTGGTTCTTGAACGTCTCGCTGGACTTCTCCCAGCGCTCGCTCTCGGCAGACAGGCTCTTGAGCAGGGCTGTGCTGCGGTTCACCTGCACTCACAGAAGACGGTCAAGGTCGGATTTAACAATGAGAACAATGATGGATTGGATTGATACAGCGCTTTTCCACCTAGTCTTCAATTGCTTTACATTGGAATGGAGTTTTAAACTGAAGACTCATCCCATTGGGCAACATTCTATTGTCAAGTCTAGGGCATTGACTTTCAGAATGTTCATAGTTGAGATGCCACGCCTTTTTCTTTGGAAAAAAAAACTATTTGCTCAAAAACATATTTCCTAAATCTCTTGCTAATTCCTAAGGTTATGGAGAAATGGTATCTCTTGCTAATTCCTAAGGTTATGGAGAAATGGTATCTCTTGCTAATTCCTAAGGTTATGGAGATGGTGAAATGGTTGTTTTATGGGTGGATTGACTTCCCTACCTTCGCCTCGACGGCGGCCAGATCTGCCTTAATGGCCTGGGCCTCAGAGATGAGCACGGCGTACTCCTCCTTGTAACGGGCTATGCTAGACTCCAGGTCGTGGATCATCTGCTCCACCTCCTCTGCCTTGGACTTGTTGTCCATGGCATCGTCCTCCAGCTTCTGCAGCTCGTTCCTCAGCGGCTCCACTCGCTTTAACATGTCAGCGTAGTTCAGCTAGAAGAGGGGGAAGAGATGGGTCAATATAATTGCAGGCTATAACTGCAGGTTATAAGTAAGGTGCAGATTTTAATTTTTTACACATGGTAAGGAATAATTTACTCCTGGCACTCATTAGACATTACATGAATCTCAAATACGTCCTCTCCAAATGCATTGGAAGATCCAAGAATCCTCCTCTGACATTCTCCTCCAATGTGTTTTGAGAGGGAGACGAGGAGAGAGGAGGAAAGACTTTAGATTCACCCTTACACCGTTCCCATGGGGCGGCAGGGTAGCCTAGTGCTTAGAGCATTGGACTAGTAACCGAAAGGTTGCAAGTTCAAATCCCCAAACTGACAAGGTACAATATATGTTGTTCTGCCCCTGAACAGGCAGTGAAACCCACTGTTCCTAGGCAGTCATTGAAAATAAGAATTTGTTCTTAACTGACTTGCCTAGTAAAATAAAGGTAAAATATATATTTTTTTAATAAAATGGTCAGTGGTTTCCTTACCTGAGCGATGGCCCATTTGACCATGGGGCCACAGGCCAGGGAGGCCCTGTTGACCATCTCGTAGTTGAAGTTGGGGTTGGACATGTAATTCTTCTTCATCTTCTCACGGATTGACTCACTGCATTGACAATAGAGGTCACAGGGTTAGGACAGAGCAACAGGCAATTGTATAAAAAAATGTCAAATGAATTCAATTGAAAGCAGGGTATTCAGAAATGATTAGGATGAAATTATGTACGAAAGGGGTGGCGTGCAAGGTAGAAAAAAAAAAACCTTTTGGTTGTTACAGCTTTTAAAGGGAAATTTCACCAAAATATGACTGGGTTTGTTTGGATCGTGTCTGAAACGCTTCTAGCACAGTGAGAAGTGTTTCACATATACATATATTTGACCACAAAGGCAGCAGGTCTGGGTTTCACGTGCTGAACGATACACCCGATGGCAACATCCGGTGTATTGATGTGATGGATGAGATCTAAAAAAGGCATTTCACAAAGCCTCTATGTTATACCGACCACACTATACATCTGGGTGTAGATGTGGTTGTCTTTGTTTGACAGAGCCATTAGATGTCTTTTCAGCGATGCTCCTATTGGCCGATTCACTGAGAGACTACAGCTTGGTGTGGAGTGGTGCTTTCTGCTCTGGCCCCGTTGTGCATCGTGCATTCGCTATGAATGCCGGAGTGGTGGTACACTTGGAGCAGACGAATACACAGGAAGTTTGATTCTACCGGTGACATGAAAATGCACTTGTAGCTTGTACTGGGGATATTTTTGATGGATAGATGACAAAACCTAATGTTGTTAACATAGTAATGACTGACAGAGCTAGGGTGAAATTGCCCTTCAACTAGAAAATTGCATTCTATTTAGTATGAATCATTTTGAAATGTTTCATCCAAATGGATACAGATAGTAGTGACTGATTTCAGACCAACTGTTTTTCTACCAACTACAGTCAGAAAACATATCTAGCCAACTGCTGGACATGCTAACTTGATTCAATGAGCATAATCATGCCAAGATTGGTCTACTATCAATAAATCAGTACATTACTCTTCTGATTTCTCAAGACAACCACTTGGCAATTAACAATAACACAGTGAATCACAACTGCGTGAGGAAGATTGCGATCAGAGTAATATAAAACGGATAAGCACAGTACCTCATGTCCTCTGAGACAAAGTTGACTATGTTGGTGATGAAATTGTCCCTGACAATAACTTGTCTGATCTTTTTCCAGTCATTAGTCTCCTCGCCCAGCAGTAAGCAGATAGACTCTAAGGCCAGCTTAACCGTGGGAGGGGGGTTGGTCATGGCACGCACTTCAACAAGATGGTGACGCTTAATAGAGCTGACGGCTGGGGAGGGATGGATGGGGGAGGGAAAAAGAGGGGGGGGGCCACTCTTTAGGAACCATGCAGGACAGAAGGGGTGGGAGGAGGGGGTTTGACAGCAGCAGGGTTGGAAGAGGGGGGCAAAGGTACTGTGTTTCAGGGCAGAGGTGTTTAGGTATTTGAACTCCATTGAAGAAAGAGCCATTTCTGGATCTCTTAAAACTTGCTAGCAGGAATGAGTCTTGCTCTAGATTTTACTGCAGAAGTGCCAAAACATGTCGGCAGCTCAAACCAAACCGCTCTGTAATTGGTTAAATCAAATGTCAAATCACACAACTCCTCTCTGCCATTGAACAATCACAGACACCCCTTCCCTCGGTCACACAAACCCCACCACCGCAATCTTCCCCCTCCAACAAAACACTCATGGTCACCTGATCTCATCGGCAGAAAAGTTAACAATGGTGGGGATGAAGTTCTCCCTCATTATGATGGAGCGGATCTGCTTCCAGTCTGTGGTGCTCTCCCCCAGGAGCAGGCAGATGGACTCCAAGGCCAGCTTGACCGCCCCCGGCGGGTTGGCCATGGAACGCACCTCCACCAGATGCTGCTTCTTAATGGACTTAACGGCTAACCCCGGCCAGAGGAGGGGGGGGGGGGCACAAGAGGACGGAGGGGAGAATCAACAGCAAAGAGGGAAAGCGAGAAGAAAAGCAGAGAAGTTAGATTAAGAAGAGAGATATCCATCTCGTACCGGGAGACCGCGGGAGAGAGGACAATAAAGAACTTGGAAAGAAAAAGAAATCTGCTCAAAAAGAGCAAACTTGTTTCTATCAGCTGGGCATCTCATAATGTAAACTTGTTGTTTCTATCAGCGGGGCATCTCATAATGTAAACTTGTTGTTTCTACCAGCGGGGAATCTCATAATGTAAACTTGTTGTTTCTATCAGCTGGGCATCTCATAATGTAAACTTGTTGTTTCTATCAGCGGGGCATCTCATAATGTAAACTTGTTGTTTCTATCAGCTGGGCATCTCATAATGTAAACTTGTTGTTTCTATCCAGTAAACTTGTTGTTTCTATCAGCGGGGCATCTCATAATGTAAACTTGTTGTTTCTATCAGCGGGGCATCTCATAATGTAAACTTGTTGTTTCTATCAGCTGGGCATCTCATAATGTAAACTTGTTGTTTCTATCAGCGGGGCATCTCATAATGTAAACTTGTTGTTTCTATCAGCTGGGCATCTCATAATGTAAACTTGTTGTTTCTATCAGCGGGGCATCTCATAATGTAAACTTGTTGTTTCTATCAGCGGGGCATCTCATAATGTAAACTTGTTGTTTCTATCAGCGGGGCATCTCATAATGTAAACTTGTTGTTTCTATCAGCGGGGCATCTCATAATGTAAACTTGTTGTTTCTATCAGCTGGGCATCTCATAATGTAAACTTGGGGATGTTATCATTCAACAGCAGCAGTGACATTGCGAATATGAACGCTCCCAAAACACTGCTTGTTAAATAGATCAGTCTGCCTCTAAGCTGATTTTGCAACAATGTCTAAAGCAGTCATCAGAAGTGTAAGGAAATTAAATACAAAATAAAACAGAAGGGAGACGTACCATTCTGGGCCTCAATAACAGCGGGCTCCACCTGATCCAGGTCTACCTTGACACTCAGCTGTTTGTCTTTGATCTTCTCCTGTTGCTTGTACACAGACTCCTGGATTTCCTGACTCATCACCTAGAAATCCCAATGGAAAACACACAGGTCTAATACAACCACCATCTACTTCCACAGAGGTTAGTATACAGCGGAGATCTGAAAGTCCAAGCCCGGGAGCCACATCAGGACCTGATCTGCTTATTTCTTGGCCCAGCGGGACGGAATTGTCAGACCACTGGTATACAGTGAAATAGTTCCTTTCTCTTACCTTCTTCTTCTCCGCCTCCTGCTGGTCTTTGACCATCTTTTTCAGCTTGTCGTTGGCATCCGCGTTCTTCACCTCCAGCTCCTGGCTCTTGATCCTCAGGTCGTGACGCAGCTCCTCCACCTATGGGTGAAGATCAAGATACAGACTATGGTGACAAACAACTGGAATGGACAATAAAAATCCAAACAGATCTACCATAATCTTGAAACACTGAGCCAAATTGTACGTCTGCAAGCTAGCTAGCTCTATCCACGTCTTAAGTTCATGTTTGTCAGGAAAGACCATTATGGAAGGAAGCGTCACCTGGTCCACAGTCTCCTTGATTTTCCTCAGGCCCACGTTGAGATGCATCTGCTGCTCCTCCAGCTCGCTGCGCTTCTCGTTGAACAGGTCGGCGTAGTGGTTGATGAAGTCCAGGTAGTGGCGCGGGGTGATAGCCATGGTGCGCCCGCCACGCTTGGACAGCCGGCTGTTAGCCTGAGGAGGAAGAACGCCATCGTAAGCAAACGTGAGTACCATTTTACCGTCATATGATCGACAGATCTGGTTTAAAATGTTGTCCCAGTCCCAAATCGTACCTCTAAGCCCACTTGTGGAGATCTGAGAGGAATTGACAGGTATAATCAAGTAGTTTCACTATATTGCTTACACCAATCAAATCCTCTCAGATCTCCACAAGTGCATAGGCCTGGTATTTCTATTCTTTCAAATACTTTAAGGGTTTGTTTGAGCCTGCCTGGAGTGCCAGATGGGCCGTGTTTTGCACTTTTGGGACTATTCCATTGGTTCCATTGCACTAGGCGAGCTCAGCTGAGGTATTTGAAAAAATAATTTAAAAACAAACAATTTGAACCCAGGTCTGATTACCAAAGCGTGAGTCTTACCTGGTGCAGTGTCTGGTGGACAAACACGCAGCCGTTGACGATGGCCTCACGGTGAGATGGTGGCTGGGGCAGCTTGTCATACACCACCGGCATGTAGTCAGGCACCTTGTAGTTGGGTTTCTCCAGGTCCAGTTTGATGGTGAACTCTTTGCCCACCTGGTAGAGGGCCTCAGTTGACCAGTCTCCAAACCAATTCAACACACACCTGTGGAAGGGAAGGGAGAAAGAGTTATGAGAGTCCAACACAGATACTGCAGTGGAAGGCTACAATCATGACAGATCTGAAAACAACGGGGGGATTGAGTGCAGTGTCTTGTCTAACCAAAAGGGATCCCAAAGAATCAATTCAACAAAAAAAAAAAAACTTTTTTTTTTCTAAGACTTCCGAATCCGCCACTACTCGGGACCAGTGAGTGTGCAAAACTGTTCAATGGAAATATTTGAGTGGGTTTAGAGTCAGCTACTAAGGTAATACCAGCGCCACTGTACTGTCGTCTCGGCATAACATCAGCACCTGCCAAATGCGGTAGATTTAGGTATTGGCAGGTAAGAATGTGTATTTCACCAGCCACCTAGGTGGGTGGTCAATTTGCAGGGCTCTACAGAGAGAGCTTTACATTTGCAAATAAACATTTAGTACAAAAAGTCAAGTAGGAGCACATTTGCTAGTTGTGATTTATAAATGTTGCAGTAGCTGTTTTTCTGCGGTTTCATAGCTGCTAATCGCACAAAGAAATACAAAATCTATATCCCACCTCACGCAGTAACAAGGCCTGGCTGGGGAGCTTTTTGCTGATAGATTCATTTTTGGAGGCTCTGAGTGATAGCGAAGAGATGCGGGGTCTACTAGTCAGATCCAAAATCATGGCCACGTGACATGACTCGAGTGGCCCCGTTACCACGGTAACCTCCCGCCCTTAAAGTGGCAGCTGAATATTTAGTCTCATCTGGTTAATAAAAATGTAGCGAAATTGAGCAATTTATCACATTACTTCTTACTAATATTTTTTTTTGCGTTAGAATCATTAAGCATGGTCATCTGTTTTTTATGTTTGTTAATTATGGCAAAGCAACATTTAGGCTGGTAAAAATTTAAGTGGCTGGTAGATTTTTTCCATCTACCTGCCACAGTTGTTGGTGGAACATAAAGTACATTTTAGGCCCTGACTGCAGGTGTGGATATAGGAGGCCCCCACCTGTTGAAGAGGGCAGGGGAGGTGGCAGCGCGGTCCTTCAGGCCCTCAGATGAGGGGTTCATGGTGAAGACCACATGTAGGTTTCTGATGACCTGGCTGGTAAACCACTTGTAGAGCTCCTCATGAGTGTCCAGCATCATGCCCTCCTTCTGGGCGCCCTCCTTACACTGGGTCATCAGGGCGGCGTACTCGTCACCCTCAAACAGACCTGGCACCTGGGCAGGGACACATGTTAGAGAATATACACACAAAAAGTATGTGGACATAGTGGATTTGGCTATTTCAGCCACACCCGTTGCTGTCTGGTGTATAAAATTGAGCACACCGCCATGCAATCTCCATAGACAAACACTGACAGTAGAATGACCTTACTGAAGAGTTCAGAGTGACTTTCAACTACGCATCGTCATAGGATGCCACCTTTCCAACAAATCAAGTCATCAGATTTCTGCCCTGCAAGAGCATGAAACACATTTGGGATGAATTGGAACGCCGACTGAAAGCCAGAACTTATTGCCCGACCTCACTAATGCTCATGGCTGAATGGAAGGAAGTCCCTGCAGCAATGTTCCAACATCTAGTGGAAAGCCTTCCCAGAAGAGTGGAGGCTGTTATAGCAGCAACAAGGGGACCAACTCCATATTTATGCCCATGACTTTGGAATGAGATGTTGGAGGAGCAGGTGTCCACATACCTTTGGTCATGTATATAGGATCTTGAGGGTATGGTATTTCCTAACAACAAGTTTCTCAATAGCAATATCTAGGTAGGAACCAATGGAAGAGGCGACAGGGGATCTGTTTAAAGTGACGACCTTCTCCTTGTCCCTTCTGCTCTGAGCTGACAAGATAGGTAAAAGCAATATGATCTTGATTTTGCCTTCACCCCATCCTGTCTCTTCAACGTCAGTGCAGACAGAGGAACGGAGACTGTTCTTTTGAGTATTAAAGTGTAAGCTTGGGTTGGCGGTCTCTACCTCTCCGTTGGCCAGCAGGGTGTTCATGCGCTCCAGGAAGCCAGAGTCCAGGACGTTGGACTCGTCCATGATGAAGGCGATCTTCTCGTTCTTGCAGCCGGAGCGACGCAGCACCGTCCGCAGGTCCTCGTCAAAGTCGTCACCCGTGTATCTCCTGTGGACCTGGACACAGACATCACAATGCAGTCAACACCTCATTCAACCACTCAACTCATTAGAACCTACATATAGACTTGTTCCATTTTTACAATGACTTGTTTATTGTTTACTCCATGTGTAACTCTGTGTTGCTGTCTGTTCACACTGCTATGCTTTGGCCAGGTCGCAGTTGTAAATGAGAACTTGTTCTCAACTGGCCTACCTGGTTAAATAAAAGGTGAAATAAGAAAATTAAATAAAAAACATCCGATGGATTCCAGACATTAAAAAAATTTAAATAAAAAGAAAAAAAAAAACACTTCTGAAACACTACTTTTCCCACCCATAATATTTTGTCGTATTGTGTCGAGATGACAATTCAGATAGCTTTAAAAATGGTAATTCAAAAGGAACAGTTAGCCATTACCACAGGACTTTTCTTTACTAACCTTGATCTGATAGACACTCAGGCCATTCATCCAGGCCACAAAACGGGACAGGGTGGTCTTTCCTGCTCCACTGACTCCAATCAGGAGGAGATGACCCTGGGGTTGTCGGAAGATTCTGGAAAAGGAAAAGAATTGGCCGTTTTTAACAGTGTCAAGTAAGGAGTCATTTCAACAACAAAAAAACTCAAGTGTATGCACGTGCTAAATTTCACAATGTTGAAGCAGAGAAGTATTTTTTTTAAATGTATTTACCGGTCGATTCGGAGGACATGGTCCAGAACCTCGTTGAAGAGCACCAGTGGCACGTCCAGCTCCTCCTCGTAGAAGACCCTCAGACGGGCCTTGACGTAGTCTCGCAGCTCCTCCTGTTCCACTGGGATATAATCCTGAGGATGGGGACAGACAGACATTAACACAAAAACTAACATCTTTCATTCAACCTACACAAGCCATGAGTGTCAATTTCTTGGCTCTACATTCACGGTGGGTAATGTCTATATGGTAGTTAGGTGATGCTGCAACATATGCCGATACACAGAACCATGTTATATTGCATCTCAAATCAAAATCACATTTTATTGGTCACATAAACATGTTTAGCAGATGTTATTGCAGGTTTAGTGAAAGGGACAGTGCAGTAATATATATATATATAAAAAATTACTTATATTGCGTCTGTATAAACAGAACCATATTATATTGCTACTATGGGCAGGAAGCTCACCTTAGAGAGCCAGTTGCTGTAGAGGATAGGCCTGTTGAGGGCCTTTTCACGGTCAATGTTGGGGAAGTGCTTGAGGGCCACCATGTCAATGTTTTCGTCTGTCCAGCGCCTCTCCTCATCCTCCACCAACCTGTGCACGGGAGAGAATAGTTTAACAGGTCAGTTAGACAACATTTATCTCTTTGCATCCAACTTTTAAAAATCAAATCAGGTCACACAATCAAGAAAACTCAGGGCCTTGGTTACAGCCTGGAACAAGCACCTGGTGTTATTCCCGGCAAGGGAAAACTCCAAGCCATATTAATAACACTAAACAATCTTTCCCCCAAAGATTCTACTAGGCTACTTTGGGGGAGTCTGGCTACTTCCCTAAGGACTGAACACACACACACCTGTCCTGGAAGAGGCGCAGGGCCTCATGGGCCCAGATGCGGATGAGACCCTCCACAGGGAGTGTCTCCAGGGGCCGCAGGGCCTCGAAGATGCCCCTCACCCAGCGGGACATCTCACGGGGAGAGTAGATGTAGTGGGGCTGGGTGTCTTGTGTGAAGCGTTCCTGTAGTGGACAGAGGGACATGCTCCATGAGGACAAAAAGGTCAGTTCCCTTACAGCACATCCAATCTACCCTGGTCCCAGATCAGTTTGTGACGTTTTGTAACAACCTGAGGTTTTAACAAGATGGCATAAACTGATCTGGGACTAGGTTACATCCTATCCTACCATTGTGTTCAGCACTACAAAAATCAGACATTGTGAGTGATTCCTATAGTGGCTCTCATACAAGACATATTTGTGAGGATGTGGTACCATAGAAATGGCTACTACTGTAGATAACTGTAAATACTACATTAGATAATACTACTGTTGATAATACTGGTGCTGTAGATCATGACCCAAAGTGGGTTGCAAGTTAAAAAAATAAAAAATAATAATAATAATAATAATAATAATAATAATATATATATATATATATATATAAAAAAATAGCAACTCAGACAGGGTCTCAACTTACTGTTTAGAGTCAGAATAGTAGAATACAACATTTTAAAATTTGATTTTGCATCAGCAGTTTCTCTGGTTTCATCAGTCACTGACAGGTAACAATTTTTAGATGAGCATGTTAGTCTACGCCAGCCATCTTAACTAATTGTCGTCGACTACGGACCGGGCACGCGCCCTGACCTCCAGGGGGCCCCCATTGATCTTGTTAGTCAGTCAGATATCAAAATAACATGGCATAAGTCATGGCAATATTTGATAACTCAAAATACTACTGTAAATACTTCTACTACTGTAAATACCTCTACTACTGTAAATAACTGTAAATACCTCTACTACTTTATCCATCTGTTTGATATGTAAGCTCTTACCTGAGACATGGTGTAGAACTCCACCATGGCGGCAGTGAGTGGCTCAGCGAAGGTACGCAGTGAGGGGATGAGACGCAGCATGGCCCGGTTGAAGGTGCCGTAGATCTGAGTGAGGGAGGCGGGGCCGGGGTAGTCCACGTACACCACTGGCACGTGGCGCAGGAACCTGGAATTTAAAAAATGAATAGTAATAATATCACAACAGTTACCCATCATTCAAAACCGACCAGTGAGTCAACGCCGGGGTCGTATTCATTAGGCACCAAACGGTAGAAAACGGGTAGGGGACTACTTCACCTATACAAAACACTCCTTTTCCCGTTTCAAAACATTTTGCTAGAGTTTGTCACATCGCTCCCTTGCTGTGTACCATGCGAGTCGCTACTAATAAACAAGACCTAGGAAAACGCTACATGGTCTCAAAATGGACATAGGTCATGTTGACAGTACCTGTGGGTGAGGGGCTTCCTGCCGGGGTCGGTGGGGGGGTTACAGGCTCCCACAAACTGGATCCTCTCCAGCTTGACCCAGGTCTGGTCTGAGGTACGGTAGAAGCCTCCATGCTCCACCATCTGCAGGGGGAAAACACCAGAGGAAGGTGAGTTAATGCTCTTGCAGAAACTCAGCATAACATAGGCCTTAGTGCAGGGGTAGGAAACCCTGTTCCTGGAATGCTGCAGGCAACACACCTGACCAACAGACAATTGATCAATTCAGTGATTTCCTAAATTCAACACAGGTCGGTTATATAAAAAAATGGAAGTGCCTGCGGTCCAGGACCAGAGTTGCCCATCCTTGCCTTTGTGTTTAACTTCAGAACACACCGGCCCATTCTCAAATGGCATCCTTCCTGGTCCCCTTTACTTCAGTACCACTGATAGGTAGAGAAAGGTCATTGAGGAAGGAGTCATGTTACAACCTATTGAGACAGCCAGTACGTGTGTATGTATGTACACGTTGAGACCGCCTCACCTGTCTGAGGAAGGAGATGACCCTCTGGGTACCATACTTGTCCATGTCAGGCAAGTTGATCTCATCACAAAAGAGCACCAGCCACTTGCCCAGCTGCACGGGGGCCAGGACCACACCGTTGGGCGTGCGACGGTACTCGCAGTAGTGATCGAAGGTCTTTAGCAGGAGCTCCGGGGTGGTGGCACTGGAGAAGTTCAGACCCACAACCTGAGAGCAGAGGTGAAAGGGTTAACTTCGGCAGGAAGACCTATTATTCATTTGAAAGACTCATTGGCACACTTGAAGATTTAGCCTCCGGTCCAATGTCCACACAAGCATACTTATTGTGGAATTAGCAATGCATTGGGTTTTGCATTCCAAGTGGACTGCATTCCAAGTGGACTGCATTCCAAGTGGACTGCATTCCAAGTGGTATGCATTCCAAGTGGACTGCATTCCAAGTGGTATGCATTCCAAGTGGACATTGGAAGCTGACCTAAGTCCACCTCTATGGTGACCAGCTGAAGGGATGCAGGGTGCGCCGGCTTTTGTTCCAATTCAGCACAACAACAAAAACGATGCATACTACCGTGTTCCGAGTGCATTCTCCGAGGACGTTCTTGTACGGAGAACGCATAAAACATGACATTGATTTTAAAATCATTGTGTAATTTTTTTTTTTTTCACACGTTTGCCTCTTATTTCTTTGCATACTTCCAGTTGATGCATGCGTCAAAATACATACAAAAGAGAGTACACATTTGATGACTGTACTCCTACTTTGATTTGGACTCGTACTCCGACCCTCGAGTGCTCAGAGCACGGTAGTATGCATTTTGAGAATCACCCCATTACTCAGACCAGGTCAGTTTAGACTAGAATTGAAACCCACAGGTCTAGCGCCATCTAACCCCAGTAAACGGCGTTCCTGATGGGACCACACTTACCTCCATGTCAGGCAGAGCTCGGAGGGCGCTGAACAAGGTCATGGTTTTACCCGAGCCGGGCGGGCCGCAGAGGACCAGGGGCTTGTGCTCAGCCAGCCAGGTGTAGAGCAGGGCTTCGTGGCGTACCGTGTCCAAGGTGGGTACCACAACATCCGGGCTAGCCACCTTGTGGGTCTCCACTTCGATCTGTGGCACCTTGCCCTGCCACGACTGCCACTCGCCGGAGATGGTGACCTGACGGGACCAAAAACAAGGAGTGTTGTGGTAAAATTCTAGGGACAAGAAGTTTTCCTAGTTCCTAGCTCATATGGTCAGGAAAACAGGAAAAACTCAGGGCTCTTGTCAGGGTCTAACACGCGCCACATGCTGATACATTTTGGCATCGGCGGGCAAAAATGATATTTCACCAGCCACGTTAGTGGGTGGTCGGGGCTCCACAGTGCAAGTATTTCACTAGTCAAGTATGATCACATTTATAGTAATATCAATGCTGCAGTAGGTCTTAAAAGTAATTGTCGTTTTGTTTCATAGCTGGTAAATGAAATCGCACAAAGAACTATGACTCTTCACACTGCCTCGCTTGGGGCTGTGCACATGTGAAGAGCTGAGTGAAAGATTCATTTTTAGAACGAAAAATCTACTGAAGTGAGACTTTGTTCTTGTGTTTCCCAGCTGTTTACATAATTTGTTCACAAGCTAGGATGTTTTTCTATTTTTGAGTTAACAGAATCTCACAGGCACAAACATGACTTGTTACTTTACCACGGTAACCCCCTGCCCTTAAAGGGGCAGGTGAACATTTGTCTCATCTGTGATATATTGGTTAACCTGTTACTCCTACCCCCTACTTTTTCGAACATTCTGTTAAAAATCGCGCAACATTTCAGCACCCTGCTGCTCATGCCAGGAATATAGTATATGCATATGATTAGTATGTGTGGATAGAAAACACTCAGACTTTTATAAAACTGGTTAAATCACGGCTGTGACTATAACAGAACGTGCGTTTCATCGAAAAGCACAGGAAAATCTGATCACTGAAAATGGAAATATATATCCATCCGCCACTTCAACCCGTTGATAAAGGCTTACCACAATAAATGGGGCTGAGGTTGCAATACCTACAGCTTCCACACGATGTCAACAGTCTTGTCATTTGCCTAGGCTTTGTTTCTTGGTCAAACGAAGAAGAGACAAGCCATTTCTTCAGGTCTCCGACCGGATATTTTGGTTGAGATTTAACCGGACATTATTTCTAGACGGACAGCTAAAGAATATACATCGCCTCGTGATCAATTTGATTGCTTATTAACGTGTACTAATACCTAAAGTTGCATTACAAAAGTATTTTCGAAGTGTTTTGTGAAAGTTTATCATCGACTTTTTTAATTTAAATAAATGACGTTACGTTATTAGACGCTATTTTTTTTTGTTTATCACACAGTCTTCATAGATCGATATCTAGGCTATATATGGACCGATTTAATCGAAAAAAATACCCAATAGTGATTATGGGACATCTAGGAGTGCCAACAAAGAAGATGGTCAAAGGTAATGAATGTTTTATATTTTATTTGTGCGGTTTGTGTAGTGACGACTATGCTAATTATTTTGTTTACGTCCCTGCGGGTCTTTGGGGTGTTACATGCTATCAGAGAATAGCTTCTCATGCTTTCGCCGAAAAGCATTTTAAAAATCTGACTTGTTGCCTGGATTCACAACGAGTGTAGCTTTAATTCAATACCCTGCATGTGTATTTTAATGAACGTTTGAGTTTTAACTAGTACTATTAGCATTTAGCGTAGTGCATTTGCATTTCCAGATGTCTAGATGGGACGCCTGCGTGTCAGGTAGGAGCAAGAGGTTAAAATACTCAAAGGTAAAAAAAAAAACTGAAATTAAACACATCACACTACTTCTAACTAGTAATACATATGTTTTAGAAACATTACAAAGCATGCTTATCCCTTTGTGTTTTGTTGGTATAATTTTAGTGGCAATTTTTTTTATTATTATTTTTTTTACATTTGTCTGGTAAAAAATGTGTCTTGTAGATTTTTTTATATACCTGCCAGACCATTCATTTAATAGTTAAAGTTAATGTTATGCCCTGGCTCCAGTTCTACCACAGGATAGGACAAAACAATTAAATAAATTAACTTTTGAATTTTAATGAGAGTTAAATGGGTGAGCCACTTTGTTATTCAGCTTGATGATCTGAGATTCAAGAGCACGTCCATTCCTACCTCGTAGTCGATGATGGGCACGTTGGGCGCCGAAGGCAGGGGCACAGTGGTGATGCGGCGGATATATTCACCAAGCTCGCCACGTATCTTCAGCCGGCCGTCGCCTGAGAAGGACCACAGCACGGCGTAGATCAAGTACCTCTGTGGACCCAAACGGCAGAAATATGGTTTAACATTTATAAAAACCATTCATTATTTTTTGTAATATTTTTTGTACAAAAATCAAGTTTACAATTAGTGCAGCATGGTTACAAACCCATGTAGTATTATTGTGCAGATTCTTGAAAAGCACTCAATAATAATAATGACACTTGTGCAATGTTCTCTGGATTCATCAGATTGCATTCTCTGGGGTAAGTCTCCAGTCTGACAGGATAGTTTCAACTCAATCAAAAAAAACATTTGCACCCCCCCCCAACTACTCAATTCTTGAACTACAATTTCAATTAATCTCCTAAACTTAAATGAATTCAAATGGAATTGACACCAAGCCCTGAGGGACTCCATTTAGCCTCCCTTACAAGCAGGCGCTGTGGCACCGCTGACTGACCTGCATGTAGCGCTCCAGCTGGTCGTTGGGCATGGGGAAGTCTGAGTGGTTGTTGTTGTAGAGCGCCACGTTGCGGCAGGCCTGGTGTAGCATGGAGAACAGGGAACCCATACAACGTAGCCGCGTGAAATCCATGATGTGCTCCATCTTGGAGGCGTGCTCCAGGGTCTTGATCACCAGCCCAGTGGAGGTGAAGTAGGGCTGCAGGATGGCCGCTGTGTCCCTCTGGATCTGGAGAGGGGGAGAGAAAGGACAATGGGGGGTGTTATAAGACTTAACGTAACACTAGATGAGCCAGGGCTGTGTTCAATAGGGAGAAAATGTTTTCTAACAGAGTGAAACAAGTGTTTTGTTGCGCCCTACTGAATAGGATCCGGGTAGCAACAGTACCAACCTGCAGCATGGGGGAGGCGGTCTCCTCGCCCTCGTCCTCGGTGCCCTTGTGCATGCGGAAAGCCTCATCTTCGCCCTCGTCCAATGGGATGCTGCGCAGACGCGCCAAGAAGTGGTTGAAGATCATGTCAGTGCTGAGCACGTCTTCGCTGAACCAGACCATGCCACAACGTGACACAGTGGCCAGGGTGGCATACTTCAGATCCTGCACCTCAAACATGATGCGCACCTACAGACACCACATTATTAGAAGAATGCTGATGTCACAGATCCAAATGTAAATCGTTTTAATGGTAGTCCCCTTTGGACCAATAAAAAGCTGGAACACAGCCAGAGAAAATTGTTTAGTGTGGAGGTGCTGACTAACGGTGAATAAACTGTAAACTATATAAATAAATGAAAGAGTTGCACACACTCTTTCTAGATCTTTTTTTTTTTACTAAAAGATAATGACCAGTTTTATTCAATGACGCAGTTTCACACTCAAATTAATCCTCTACTTGGACTAAAACTGAATCAGTATGTGCAAGTGTGTTTCAAAAGTGGACTTCACAGGGTGACCAATGGTATTACAGATGTAAAGCTCGTGTCATGGTTCTGGATTTTTTTATTTTATTAAAAAGGGATCTGGCTCGGGGGACACGACATACGTTTGGCGGCAGGCTGAGACGCTCTCCGTTGGGCAAGGTGAGCAACTTGTTGTCGTCCAGCACAGAGTTGAGATTCTCTACCCACTCGGGGTCCACGTCACCATCAAAGATGATCCATTGCCGTTTTTGCAACTCGCCTCTCACGTTGTCAATGATCCTGGGATGAAAAATCCCCCAAAACAATTGATTAAGTAATTGACTGGATTTGTAATACAAAAAGAGAAAAACTTTGAGTATCAACCTGACAATGACAAGAGACACCAAGAGGGCTTAGTACAGAGCCCTGGGGGACACCAGTCGTGTCGCGAGACCACGAGGTGCGTAAAATAAGCACACTACATAGAATAGCTTGAACAACAATACATTACATTGAAGCCTGCTAATACTTACTTCCTGAGCACGTGCGTGAAGAGCCCATCGGTCCACTCACGGGTGTTGGGGTCTAGGGTTCCGTACAGGTGGTCCTTGCTGATGGCCTTGGGGTCGATGATGTGGGCCACACCCTCCATCCCCTCCAGGCGCTCCAGGGCTTTGAGCAGCACCCTCCAGGCCATGGTCTTGCCACTGCCAGAGGGTCCCACCATCATCAGGCCGTGGTTGATCTGGGTGATCTGGTACAGTTGGAGCACCTGGAATGATATGGTTTAACATTACAGACTTGACACTTAGCTGACATCATGGGAGTGCAGACAAACTTAGTTTCAAATTCAGACATTTTAATCAATGTCGGCACCAAAGGTTCTAAGGGAATTGCATTCAAAGTAGTAACAATACTGTCATAATTGTAACAATTGACATCAGGATAAAGAAAGTTTTGTTTTGCCAATCTACACTACAGGTCAAAAGTTTTAGAACACCTACTCATTTAAGGGTTTTTCTCCATTTTTACTATTTTCTACATTGTAGAATAATAGTGAAGACATCAAAACTATGAACACATATGGAATCATGTAGTAACCAAAAAAAGTGTTAAACAGATCAAAATATATTTTATATTTGAGATTCTTCAAAATAGCCACCCATTGACTTAATGACAGGCTTGCACACCTTGAATGAGTAGATGTATATTTCTGGGTGAAACCACACAGAGTGAATAATTGGGGACGACATTACGTACCTTCTCAACCCACATGCTGCCCACGTCGTCTCCGTCTCCATAGGTGAGGAACATCTCGGCGCAGACCTTGCGAAGCTCTTCGCGCAGAGCCGTCATCTCGCCGCGCATGTACTGCACGCCGGGGAAGACGTCCGACAGCAGGCTGAACAGCAGGGGGATGTCCTCAGCCACCAGCTTGGGTACCATGGTCTCACACACACTCTGGATCAGGATCTGAACACGGACAGAGACAGAGTTTAGGTGACATCCCTTCTAGAGGTCCTATCACTTCCACAGGGACACAGAGGAAAGGGGACTTATCTTCTAGGTTAGGCGACAACCCCTTCATGCCATACATGCAATATTGGCAGTCCTTTTAATCTTTATACTTTGGGTGGCATGGTCTCCTAACCCAGTGTAAAGAAATATGGCTCATGGGATTAGCTGGTGGTCATACAACTGGAAGTGTATTGTGACTGTAGTTTTAGTATGTTTTTAATAATGCATAAAACTGAAGAGAGAAAACCCAAAGATACTTCAGTTCCTTTACCTCCTGTTCGGGGAGGTTCTCCGCGATCTCGTTCTCGTCCACGTTCTCGCCGCGCTCACGCTTATCCTTCTTGATCCTCTGGATGCGCTCCCGCTTCACGTTGCCGGCACTGACCAGCACGCTCTTGAGAGCTCGCAGGCCAAAGTCGTAGTGACTCTGGGAGGACAGCTGTTCGTCGCACAGCCTGCAGGTGCACAGAGAGAAAAATAGATTTTCAGTCAATGAGAAGGAACACAAAACCAATAGAGCTTTCAGGGGTAGTAGTGCTGGCATGCATGAAAGATTTCACATTATTTGATCTCTCAAATGTTGTTGAAAATGTAGTACATACTACATAATAGTAGATAATATAGTACATACTTGAAGAAGGGCACGATCTTCTTGGCCAGGATCTCCGCAGTGCGGAAGCCCTGTGAGTAGAGCATGACCTGGGCGATGAGTTGGCGGTCAGGCTTGGTCATGGCCAAGGAGCGGAACAACTTCTTCAGATTGTCGGGCAGGTTTGAGCGGCCGGCGTAGCCGGGGTTCATGGTGATGAAGATGGCCATGTCGGGGCTCACCTTCACCTGCTTGTTGAGCAGCTCGCAGGTGACAGGAGCACCTGGAGAAGGGGGAAATGGCGACATTGATTAACTTACATTCTTAAGTGCACCGCCATATGAAAACATGCGTGGTTTGAAATGAACGATGCAATATTGTCAGCAGTCATTCAACATTTGATGTTTTTTTATAACATAAGGCCTCTCGGACAACACATTTTCATGGACTAAAAAGCACTTTCAAATGAAATTCTAAGAAGCTTTTAATGAGTCTGTGGAGATACGTACTGCGGTCTCGGTTGGGGTTGCTGTGCTCCCTCAGGGCCACCTGGATGAACTGGACCTGCTGTGAGACGGCCGACAGCATCCTCTCCTCCAGACGATTGAACTCGTCAAAGCAGCCCCAGGCGCCCACCTGGCACAAGCCCACGAAGATACGACCCATCGCCTGGAGACAGATAAACAGATCTTTATAAAAACATTTTTTTTTAAAAGGCTTCTCTGATTCTGAAAATAACATTAATCCAAGATTAGCCTCTTTTAGTGTAAAGTATCAGTCAGTATTAGCGTACCTGGAAGTCGAAAGTCTCGTCACAGTTGAAGACCAGGACGAAGCGTCCCAGCTGGTGACCCAGAGCCTTCACAGACTCGGTCTTTCCAGTTCCAGCGGGCCCTGGAAATAAAGAGGATATGCTATAAAGTTACAACTCAGTTTGGCTTTCAGAATTTAAACTGTCTACTTTATTGGCTATGTAGAGTGCAATTCCAGTCCTCGGGGGCCTGATTGGTGTCAGACTTTACCCCTATCCCTAACAAACACACCCAATTTAAACTAATTACACATTTAACTAAAGATCATGATTAGTTGGTTATTGGAGTCAGGTGTGTTAGCTGGGGCAAAAGTGTGACACCAATCAGGCCCCTGAGGACTGGAGTTGCCCAGGACTCGTCTAGAGAGTGGCATGCAGTTCATGGAGCGTACCAAAGGGAGCTCCACCGAACCTGGCCTCCAGGGCCTGTGTCATGGTCAGGTAGCAGCGGTCAGTCAGCGGGGTCTGGACCAGCTTGTCCTGGACTCCTAGGTACTCAAAGCCATAGTTGAACTTGGCGTTGGCCATCTGGATGGACAGCTGCTGCAGCACGTCCGTCTGCTTGGGGTCAAAGTAGAAGCGCATCTGGCTGAGCCACTCAAACGACTTGGGGTTGTCGACCTTGTTTTTGATCAGTTGCCTGGTCACGTCCCTCTGGTGGACCAGCTCAGTGATCTATAGGAAAGGAGCACAAACAGTTTACTTTATCATCCATTTGGATAGTGGGACTATACTTCTAAGTGCTTGGAATTGGACTGACAGAGAAAAGCTTGATGCCAAAGTCTGTGCATTTAACAATAATCATCTTTGAAATCCTACTTGGAGAATGCTCTTCTCAAAAGCTACACCCATTCTTCCAAACCAACTTGTCCAGAATGTCTGCCGAGGTGTCATCTCCCACTCACCAGGTGTTCCAGCTTCCTCCTGCGGAGTGGAGGCTGCTCCATCAGCACGGTGTCGGCCAGCACGTTCAGGGTGGCCTCCACATTGGTCAGCACGATCGACATGGGCGACATGTCCCCACCACCCGAGATGGTGGTCAGAGCGGCATCCACTTTCTCAGACCAGTCGATCTGAGCAGACAGCACTACCAGCTGAGCCTGGAGTTAGTAGAGGGAGAGAGAGAGAGATGTTTTTCAACATGTTTAAATTGGTTTCAAGATCTTTGTGGGCGTTACAGGTCAGACTACAATTTTCATGGATATCCTTTTGGGGCTACTAACCGGATTACTATCCGTTAGCCCTTTTCACAAAAATATTTGTCACAAAGTGGTTATGTAAATAAAATTGATTGATTGTGGGTCGTGGCCAATTTCTGTTGTGTCATTGCCGACTCAACATGATCATGGCTGACTGCTGGATGAACAATAGCCCACTGCGACGTTCCGTACCTGGTATCGATCGATCCAATCGATGTATTTATCGAGTTCGATGGAGTTGCCCTTGTTGAACGCGCCCACCTCTGTGACCGACTCGGCCAGCAGCTTGGCCAGCGTGACCCGCATCTCCTTCTCCACCAGGGTCAGCCAGTCGTTGATCTTGGGGTGCTCTAGAAGGTCCACGGGGGTCTTGTAGAAGATCTCCTCGCCCTCACGGGATGAGATGCCCAGCACCACCGTGTTTTCCTCATTCAGCAGGATGCTGGAGACGCCAGCGAACATCTTCTTGAAGTGCTTCTGCAGCTTGGCAACGTTCTTGCTGTTTCCGATGATCTCCAGTAAGTCTTCGTCACCAACGAAGTAGAACCTGGTAAACATAAATAAACACGTGTATCCTGAATGTGATGACCATCAGTCACTTTACAGTGTGTATACAGGACTAAATGACCATACTAAATGAACAGCAACTACTCATTTCTTCAATGGGGGGCTAAATATTACAGATTAAAAAGCTTAGCTTGCTGCCTAGCCTGCTAAGGCTATGTATATACAATCAAATAAATATATAATTTTATTTAAAAACCGTAAGAGTCAACAATAATATAGCTAACGTTAGCCAGCTTTAGTTTTCTAGCTAGCACCATTAGCAAAGCTGGCTGCACAGTCATATTGGCTAGCTAGCAACATTACATAATTTCTCTAACCAAGGTAGTGGAAACGCAATTCGAGCTAGCCCACCAAGGCCAGCCCAACCCAGGGTTGACTTTAAAGTGCGAAGCTTTTGATACGGCCATGTTTTTTCAGAATTCAAACCAAGAGATACGCTACAACAGGACTTGCTCTTCGTTTGAGCCGTTTCTATTGAGAAAAGACCCTACACTTTAGACCGGATATAGGATTTCCCAGATTTCCCCAAAAACAGAAATGAGAGACAAATAGTGGCATCTGCCATAGGCCTGAGACATGGATAACATTTTACCTGGGGAATGAGGACCTCTCCCTCTCCAGGTACTCTCCCAGAGCCTTCTGGATCTTTCCCAGCAGGTCAGCCAGCCTCTCCAGAGACCTCTGCACCCCCTGGATGTTCAGCACGTCCATCACCAAAGGAGACTTGGTTACCTTCTTCATCAGAGCCAGGAACTCTGTGCTGATGCTATATGGGAGAGAGAAATAAAAGGTTGAGCAATGTTATCTTGGGGTGGCAGGTAGCCTGGCGGGTAGGAGCGTTGGGCCAGTAACCGAAAGGTTGCTGGATCGAATCCCTGAGCTGACAAAGTAAAAATCTGTTGTTCGGCCCCAGAGCAAAGCGCAGTTGCCGATGAAGTGGATGTCAATTAAAGCAGCCCTGCCGCACCTCTGATTCAGAGGGATTGGGTTAAACGCAGAAGACACATTTCAGTTGAACTGACTAGGTATCCCCTTTCCCCTAAAACCTTACCAAGATCTTTACCAAGTCCTCCTTACCACAGACAAGGTTCTTTGGCCTACTCCCAATCTTAGGTGACAAGGGGGAACCTCAAATATTTCCTTGATTCCTTCACAAAATGTATCGGAGGAGAAGATCAGAAGAGAAGAACTACGGATCTTACCTCGAGAACCTCTGGGTCTCCACAGGCAGCAGGTGTTTGATGTCAGCACTGCCAGTGAAGATTCCTTCCAGGTAGACCCAGCGGCGCTGGACATCGATCCACACGTCAAACAAGGCCATGATCCGGTTCAGCTTGTCCTCCCAGCTCATAGCATCTTCCTCAAACACCTGATGGCACACAGAAGGAACCATTAATGCCTCATGGAGACTAGGACCGTACCATGTAAACCGTGTGTTCTTATACTATCCGACAATAACCAGATAACCGAGTCAAGACAAGAACTCGAGATCCAGACCAAGACCAGTCCAGATCCCTTGAGATCCAGGCCCAACCTCTTAAGAAACCAGATCCCATCACGAGACCAAGACTGCATTTATATGATGTAAAGACGACAAGATCAAGAGTACATCTCTGGCAAGAACCCATTTGAATTTAAATGTCCACCGACCTTGTAGTAAGGTGACAGCTTCATGGCTGACACGCTGTTGATGTGCTCCTTGACCTTGTTGAAGAGGTCGTCCCAGCCGCGGATCAGACGGCACTTGTTCTGGTAGTTGATCAGGTCCAGCTCATAGGCGTTCCAGACCTCACGGATCTGTCCCGGACCAATGGAAAAACACATCAATATTGCCACTTACTGTCATAGACATGACTTGATCACCAATTGGTCAAAAGGTGCACTAATATTGCATTCTATGGACATACTTGACTACCCAGATTTTAAATCCTTTTTCCTTTTTGTAATTGCGCTGCAGGGAACAAAGATTTGTTTAAGTGGAATGTTGTGGTTACCTGTTTGAGGAACTCCTCCAGGGCCATCTCTCCCTGGGCCACCAGCAGCACGTCTCTCACCACCATCTCGTTCCTCTGCAGGTCCACGTCCCAGATCTGACCCAGAGTCAGCTCCGACAGCACCCAGTTCACGTGCAGACGCTTCATCAACTGCTTCCAGTGGCGGTCCTTCAGGGCCTCCGACTTCAGCTCGATCACCAGCATGTTGATCTGAGTGACGAGACAAAAAGGACCGTTTAGTGTTAGGATAGGAAACTTGATTCAGGTATATTGTAGACATGATCAGGATGTTATTCAACATTAACAAGTACTAAGTTTTTGTCCAAGCTTTTCCCATCCAAGAGGAATGTCAACCAGACATGGTTCAATCTTTTGTCTCAAGGAACTACTTTTCAATTGCAACAATGCAAGGTCTAGTTTCGACTAGTACCGAGGGAAAGGGTCTTACCTTCATGTAACTCTTGAGAAGCCTCTGGACGTGCTCGTAAGACGCATACTGCCTCAGTCGAGCTGGGAAGTTCTTCAGCTCATTTAGCAGGCCGTCTAAACTCTGACGCAGCTACAAAATCGGAAATACAGATACACATTACACTAACAGACTTGGCCCAATAGATGGGCCCAAAACAGACATAGTCCACAGTGTCCTTGAACACAAAGACAAATTAATCTTACCTTGCGTGGTTGAACAGAGACCCAGGGCTGCTCCTTGGCCTGGTCAATCTGCTCCCACACCTTGGACAGCTCTGACCACACCCCCTTCAGGTCCTGCAGCTCCTCCAGAGCCACCTACAGCACATAGAAACAGATCAAACTTTAGCACCACAGAGGAGCATGAGGACATCTTACTGGGAAGTGACATGTTTGTATCGACAGATCTACCAAGACTCCAGGCACAATGAGGCAAGGGGAACAACGATGTCATATGCCGAGTTGCTCTTGCACAGACTAATGAACAGTCCAAAATGCAGTAGGGGCTGGCTGCAGATAGCATAGTGCTTAAAAGATAACACCTCTAGTTTAAAAAGACAGAGGTGTGACAATCATACCTGAACTCTCTCTTCGCTGCCGCTCAGCAGGCCAGTGTCGGTCAGCTCCAAGGCCTCTTTGGCTCGGGAACACTTATCCCGATCATCCTTCAGCCGGCCAAACTTTCCCTCGTAGATGGTGAGAGACTGGAGGGCCTCCTCTGGACGCAGGGCCCCCTATGGAACAACAGACCTAGGATCAGCTTATACCCTCACCAAAATTCTAAGTGCAAAACTCAAATGAAAGATTTATGCAAAGATCAAATTAAACAAAACCATCCTTTACACATCAATCTTTCAAACAAAAATGCATCTTAAATAATTCTCTCTTACAGCCACCGGTTTGGTCTTCTCCCAGTCCGCAAGGAGATCGATGGTGCGACCCTCCACGGCTTTGTCTTCCTGGACGATCTTCATCTGCAAGTTGGCTACTTGCTGCTGGATGGCCGTGTCCTTGCGCTTCATGATGTCGCTGAAGGCACCCCACTCGCCCTCGATGTTGTCGATGTACAGCCACGATGGCGGGAACTGGAAGCGCTGCTTCTCGAGAAGCCGCTGACCGTTGCGGAAAAGCTGCGAAGAAAGAAGTCAGGATTTTAAAAATCCATCCATCTTTTCATATAAAAAAAAAAATCAAATCAAATGTACTCATCACATACAGTTTACAGCAGGGTAAAAAAAGGGCAGTGAAATACTTGTGCTAGCGCCATCAACAACGCAGTACATTAATTAATACTTTCAATTAAAAAATGACAAGTAATAGAAGAGGGAGATGCGTAATAGTAATGGAGTGCATTTCAAAATAGAAAGTGGGTAGTGGAATCAATAGTGTATAATAGAACAGCATCATTGACTGTGTTTGTGTACGAGTTCTCCCCCCATGACAACGATTTGAGGTCACAGCTTATGAGGATCGTATGAAAAATCATTTCGACGGTACTTACATCCACGTTCTTCTCAAACTGCTTGATCTTGCGTTTGAGCGTCTGGACATAGGTGATGAAGGTCACAGCGTCCGAAGTGCTGGCGGTGTCCACCGAGTGCTGCTCCAGCTCTTGGCGGGACTGTGGTGGGACAGATGAAGGACAGGGGAGTTGAAATCAGATAGAGACAAATAGTCTGCTCCAACAGCCACACTAACATGCCACTTAGAATGAAGCAATGTATTGGGCATGCATTCTAAGTTTCATGCTAGTTATGACAATGGAACATATTGCCAGTGACTACAATGAAACCAGTTTCTCATGGCAGAGAGGAGGGGGCTTACCTTGGAGATCTGGGAGTGGAAGTCCTGCATGTTGTTGCCCAGCATCTGGCCAAACCTGCTGAGAACCTCTTTGTGCCAGGAGTCATACTTCAGGTTCACCTTGGACTGGACCTGGAGTTGAAGTATATAACCAATCCGCATCACCACATTTCTAGGCAACAATGCATCTCACCAGCGCACAACTGAACAGAACAACAGAAATTGCTCTACTCTATTGCTGAATTGTCAGGCTCTTTACCTTGCCATAGTCAATGACCACAGGCCCAAACTCCTTCTTGGTCTCAGCGTTGTCGAAGGTCCCCCTGGCTTTGCGGATCTGGACCAACAGGGCCTGCCACTTGGTCAGATCCTCCCCCAGGCGGTTGTAGATGTTCTCTGCCTGCATGTCCCACAGGCATTGGTACTGCAGCCACACCTACACAACAGACACATGGGTGAGTGACAGAACCAATAGCTGAAGCGAACTCCATCTTGGGATTAATCTCAATAATAGTTACTTGCTTCTTGTGCTCAAAAGACATTGGAGGACAAGGTACAAGGGGAGGAACCAAGGACACAAAAAAAGACAATTGAGAAAAAGATCCAGTATAATTTCTGGGTGTTTCAAATAGCTAGCTGGCTAAATCTGACACATATACAGAAATGTTAAGGACATCAACACGATTGATTGCATACCTTGACGTACTGCTCCACCTCGTTGACGTTGTCCTTGACCGAGTTGTAAGCCTCCTCCAGGGCAGCTGGGCCATCTGGCATTCTTGTCAGTGCATTCCTGTAGAACTTCTCCTCTTCAGACAGCTCATAGTGGACGCCCACCTAGTGGCCAGGACACCAATACATCAACTATAGCAACCTATACCAAAACATCCCTTGTACTTGTACCCAGCATGCTAGAGAGGCTAGCTTGATGATATCACTGAATTCAATACTAACTTGCTAAAGCAGTTAGCTAGGTGATGGCAATGAATTAAATATATAAAAGTGCTCTGCATGGCCTCCAGACCTGGTATCTCTGGCTCTGGATCCTGGGCAGAGAGAGGATGACCATCTTCCAGGCAAACATCTCCTGGTAGAGCTTGTAGCGACAGTCTTCAATGGGCGGGTTTAGGTAGATCACTTGGTTGGTGATCCTCAGCTCATGTACAACGTTCTTTCACAAGTAGAAAAAAAACCAAGTTTCATAAACTACAATTTGTGCCTTTGGGAAGACATTTTCTTAGTTATATTCTTATCAAATCAATCCTCCTACTGCAGTTTTGGACCCGTACCTTGATCTTGGGCTCTCCGCCAGGCTTGTGGCTGACTTGAGGGGCCTCTGTGTCCATGTCCACATCAGCCTTGTCCTCCATCTGACCCCGGAGAACCTGGGTCCAGGCCCTGAGCCCAGCCTGCAGACGCACCCCGAGGATCCTTTCAATCTACACAAAGGGAAAATAACATTTGTAATGAATTATTGATTCAATAAACCACTTTTTTCTTCTTTTTCTACCAGAATAGGGACCAACAGCAACAAAATATGTGCTGGTATTTGTGGCCCCTACTGGTCATGTTCCAGGACAACTATCCGGCTCGAAGGACCATGAAAAGAGTGCCAACTTGTAATTGGAGTACTCAGGGGGAAGTGCAGTTTTAAATAGGAATTTCCTCTGGAATGTGACCAGTAGGACACATGGTAAGAGCCTCATAACAACACAGAAAGTACACTGGAGAGTGTTGTAAGGGTTTTGCACAGACCTCAATGTCCAGCTTGTTGACCCAGATGGGTAAGTTAGAATAGGAGTGCAGGTTGAGGTCATCCACAGCTTTCTGCACGCGGTTGAGGATCTCTGTGAAGGTCTTGTGTTCGTACATGCAGGTCTCGAGAGAGCGCACTTCAAGGTCGATCTTCTCCTCGATGAGCAGGAGGTCATCCACCTGGAAAACAAAATACATTAATATCATACATTCATTCAGGGCAGAATCCGAACATAGAATCTTCAAGTGCGGAATGCAAGTCTTGCAACTGCACACTTAAAATACAAATTGCCAGGTGAGATCCAACCTTATGGTTACAAAAAACACTGACCTTCTCCTGGAAGTTGAAGACTGTCTCGGCCAGGCGCTGGACATAGGGGTCCAGTTTGTAGGACTCCCAGACCAGGGCAATGCCCTCCGTGACCAGAGCCTGCACTTCCTTCTTGAGGCCAGCCACCAGCAGCGAGATGGAGATGCGCTCCTCCACCTTCTCGCAGGTGCGCTCGTACGTGCGCACACTCTCGATCAGGGAGATGGCGAATGGATAGAGCTGGTTGGCCTGGTGTGCCTTGTTGACGATGGCAAGCGGCACACGGAAGCTCAGCCACTTGAGGTTGCGCACCTCCTTAGACAGCGTGATGATCTCGGGCAGGAAGTTGACCTTGAGCTTCAGCATGTTTCCTGTGCGACCGCGGGCCCGGCTGGTCTCAATGGTGAAGATGCGGCCCGACACGCCCAGGTTGCGCTGCTGCACCTTGCGTGCCCAATCGTCAAAGATCTCCTGGGTGTTGAGCTTGGCGCGGAAGCTGTCGCCATCCTGCTTCAACTTGAGGCCCTCCACGTGGTTCTCCCAGCCTTTGCCCAGCACGTCTTCCACACGCTTCATGTAGGCGGTCAGCTGCCGGTCGATCTGCTTGGCCCAGATGATGGAGCCCGACACAGGTGGCAGGTCACGCACGTGGCTCATCTTGCATGATTGGCTCTGTGGGTACTGCACCTTGAACTTGTCGTGCAGTGACTCAATGTCATCTTTGACGCGCTGGATGAGCTGCGTCTGGTACTCGCGGATGGCGCCGCGGATGTGGGGGCGCACGAACAGCGCGTTGAAACGTGAGAAGATACGGAACATCTCGTTGGCATTCTTGGCCGTTCCCAGCTGGTCACGGAGGCGGGCGGTGATGCGGGTCTCCACGCGGTCAATGCGCTCGTCGTAACGCTTCATTGCCGCCTCCCAGGCCTCCATGCCCTCCTTGGACACATCCAAGCCGTCAACCTCCTTAACGTTCTCATAGGCCAGGTTCACCTCCTCAATAGCGTTGGCGTCAGCAGCGTCGAACAGCACCTCCGCCACCTTCATCTCAGTGGGCTCCACCGCCTCGCCTGGGGCGTGCTGGGGCACCGCAGACACCTTGACAAGGCATAGAGAGAAAGAAAACCTTTTAGCAATGATGTATGATATTACCACTTAGAAACCAGCAAGAGCAACTCTTGGGGGGTGTATGCTCAATAGAGAAATCTCCATCAAAAGTGGTTAATCCAGATATAAACTTAATCTGGGCCCATAATACCAACCCTCGGTGGCACTAACCATTGACAAATCTCTGTCTCTTTCTTACCTGAGGCCTGAGTACACGAACGATGACGGCCCTCAGCTGCTCGTGCTGCCTGCGGAAGCGCCTCATGTGGTCGAGGCGGGCCTGGAGCTTGCGGTGGGCTGGGCTCAGGCGCCACACCATCTTCAGGTTTTCCTCCCTCTTCCTCTTCACAATGTCTCTCAGCAAGACCTGGAGCTTCTCATATTCATCCTCCCAGGTCTGGAAGACCTCAAAGCACGCTACCATCACCTACAATGGGATAGAAATAAGAATCAACTAAATGCTACTATCAACTAAGTCATGTCAATACAACAATATAGAAGAGTATAGGAATGTATAGATGGGTTTGTTGACAACGACACAAAAACCATATGCACCAATCCATGGGGCATAAGTCAGTGTGTTGTTGTGAATCTGGATGGCCAGATTGCTAGCAAGAACGACAAGAAACTGCCGTGTGGGGAATCGTAAGTAGCTCATTTAATCTTGTTATTGGTACCATGTCTTGTTTTGACTGATGTCATGTCAATGCTAATATGGCTAAAATTCACTTGCTAGCTAGCCAACCAACTACTAACAATGTATTTGAAAGACAAGTGGTCAATGTGCAAACGTATTCATGTTTTCAAAAAACATTGGGAAACAAAATATAGCTTACATGTTGTCAACAATCTAAGCCAACTCCGTCCGTTTTACCCCATAGTTGCACACGTCTCGGTTTTCTTGCCAAACAACAAACTCGTCTATGGAGTATTCGTCACAGCTGCCACTGTAGACTCACCTTTTCAAACTCCTCATAGGCCACGTGCATGAGCTTCCTGGTGCCCAGCACTTTGAGGAGCTGGGAGCTGAGGTCTCGGGAGATTGCCTCCACCAGCCGCAGGGCTCGCTGAATGGGGTACTTGGTGTTACGGATCTTCCTCAGGTGGGTGAAGATGGCCACTAGCGCCTGGCGGATCTTATCCAGCTCAGTGGCTGACAGCAGGTCGTTCAGGGGGAAGTCCTTCATCAGGGGGTTGTAGTCGTTGACCGTCTCCACTGCCTGCTTCAGACCTGGGAAACATATTCAAGTCGTTAAGTCTAATAAAATGATGGCACGTTCTAAACATAGAATTAGAATACAATAGGATCTCCATGGTTCTAAAGTAGTGATGTCAATCACAAAGTGGAAAATGTATATTGACCGGAGGTTTGAGCGACAAGTCCTCAAACAAACAAATAAAAGAAAAAGGTTCCTTGTAATATCCAATTCATAAAGAGGTATTGGGGCTTGTTCCATCAAACAAAACTCACCGGTGTCAGTGTCAAAGCTGACGGTGGCGTGGAAGCGCTTGCCGTGCTTTAGGATGTCCAGAGTGAGCAGCACTTCGGGGCTCTCCCTCTTCTCCTGGATGCGGTTCAGGGCGCGCTCCAGGTTCAGCCAGAAACTGATCTCCTGCAGGGCCGTCCCAGAGGCCGGGTCACGGTCCAGCTTGGTCACCTGACAGGAAGAGGAGAGTATTCAAAAAACAACCAATTCAGACTAGCCGGAAAACACAAAAACCACAGTAAGAGATGCCAAATGCAACCAGCAAGCCATGGTCATGTTCAGTCGGTGGCAAGCATTTCAAAATGGAGTGAAGCGGGGGAGGTACTAACTTAACGTGTTCAATATAAACTTTATTTTTCTTTGTAAAAATGTTTTGCTTGGATGGCCTGCTACTGAACACTACCTGGCACCCAATTTCTCAGACAAGTCATTGTTTCTACCCTCACCTTCTGGATTTCCCGGATCCAACGGTTCACCCCCGACTGCAGCTGGTTGAGGAAGGTGGGGTCCTCCACCTTGTCGCCAAAGTCCGTGACCTTGGGCTTCTCACCACGTTCGTAGCACGCCTTGGCGATGTTGAGGATGATGGGGTGGATGATAAGGCTGATCTCTGGGATTTCGATGTTCTGCTGCAGGTGAAGCAGGCCCATCTCCAGCTCTGCAATCTTCTTCTCCACGGAGGGAGCCATCTTGTCGCCATCCCTGGACCAGGACAAAATGGAGCCATTATTAACCCACTGGGTATAAACGAGATGCGCAAAATATGAAAACAAACTATCATGATAGTCCACTTAGTTCCTGGTTTACCTGTCTGCCTTGCCAGATTCACGGATGTAGGACTTGAAGAAGGGAGCAACAGCATTGCTGATGAAAGAGTGCAGCGTCTCGTAGGGAGAATCCTCACTCAGAGTCAACACGCGCACCTGGGTCGATATGGGCTTGTCAGCATCAATCACTCCAGTCCTCTTGATGAAAGCAAGGCTGAAAAACAAAGTTGTAAAATGTCATAATCCACATATGAATAAACAGGGATATAGGCTAGTTGATGTAGTATTATGCAATGTTAGGAACTGTTTCACCACAGTTTGATACAGAAAGGTAACATGTAGGGCAGGCCTATCTAACTGGTAAAATAATCCGTCTAACTATCCCTAGGCCCGTCTTAAAATGGAAATCATATGCCACCACAATCTCAAAATGGATATCACTTGATGATCTTGCGGTCAAGGATGACTCAGGGCTTAAAACAGACTCAGAGACATGACATTGCCAGGAGCGGCTGGGTGAACCAAAGATATTGCAGACTGCAATACAACGCACTCAGAGCGCATGTGCACGCTTCACTCTCCTACAATATGATAGCTTTCCAACAACTGGGAGGGGGGAGATTAGGTTCTCGCTTCACACGCCGTTGTTGCTTAATTCTCCCTGATACTGTCATTTACTTCCTGTATCATAAAAGTTCTTGCCTGTTGGACTTAAGCCCATAGTGGATGTCAATGTTGATGTTGTAAGAGATGCACTCCTTCTCTTCCTCTCCTTCATCCCCAACATCCTCTGAGGAGAGAAAAACAAGAATACCAATCAGTGAAAGCACAGAAGCATAAAAAAAGGGTGTATGGATTCAGCCTACATTACCTAAAGAACAATATGTAACCTTGCAGAAGCACTACCAATCAGTCCATTATGGTTGAGTAGCCAAACAGGAGCCACTCCTCAGCAAAGAGCACATGACAGCCCGCTTGAGAGTTCGCGAAAAAGGCACCTAAAGGACTCTCAGACCACGAGAAACAAGCTTCTCTGGTCTGATGAAACCAAGATTGAGCTATTTGGCCTGAATGCCAAGCGTCACGTCCGGAGGAAACCTGGCACCAGCTCTATAGTGAAGCATGGTTGTGGCAGCACGCTTAGGGAATGTTTTTTAGCGACAGGGACTGGGTGACTAGTCAGCATCAATAGAAAGGTTTAACGGGGCAAAGTACAAAGACATCCTTGATGAAAACCAGACGGGGCAAAGGTTCACCTTCCAACAGAACAACGACCCTACGCACAAAGAGAAAGCAGGAGTAGCTTCGTGGCAAGTCTTTGAGTGGCCCCGCCAGAGGCCGGTCTTGAACACAATCGAAAATCTCTGGAGAGGCCTGGAAATAGCTGTGCAGTGACGCTCCCCATCCAACCTGACAAAGCTTGAAAGGATGTGCAGTGAAAAATGGGAGAGACTCCCAAAATACAGGTGTGCCAAGCATGTGTCATATTGCATGATTCAAGTATTTGATACATCAGTATATGATACATCAGAAAAGCAGAACTTAATATTGGGTACAGAAACCTTTGTTTGCAATTACAGAGATGATATGTTTCCTGTAGTTCTTGACCAGGTTTGCACACACTGCAGCAGGGATTTTGGCCCACCCCTCCATACAGATCTTCTCCAGATCCTTCAGGTTTTGGGGCTGTCGCTGGGCAATACGGACTTTCAGCTCCCTCCAAAGATCTTCTATTGGGTTCAGGTCTGGAGACTGGCTAGGCCACTCTAGGACCTTGAGATGCTTCTTACGGAGCCTCTTCTTAGTTGCCCTGGCTGTGTGTTTCGGGTCATTGTCATGCTGGAAGACCCAGCCACGACCCATCTTCAATGCTCTTACTGAGGGAAGGAGGTTGTTGGCCAAGATCTTGCGATACATGGCCCCATCCATCCTCCCCTCAATACGGTGCAGTCGTCCTGTCCCCTTTGCAGAAAAGCATCCCCAAAGAATGATGTTTCCACCTCCATGCTTCACATTTGGAATGGTGTTCTTGGGGTTGTACTCATCCTTCTTCTTCCTCCAAACACAGCGAGTGGAGTTTAGACCAAAAAGCTCTATTTTTGTCTCATCAGACCACATGACCTTCTCCCATTCCTCCTCGGGATCATCCAGATGGTCATTGGCAAACTTCAGACGGGCCTGGACATGCGCTGGCTTGAACAGGGGGACCTTGCGTGCGCTGCAGGATTTTAATCCATGACAGCGTAGTGTGTTACTAATGGTTTTCTTTGAGACTGTGGTCCCAGCTCTCTTCAGGTCATCGACCAGGTCCTGCCGTGTAGTTCTGGCCTGATCACTCACCTTCCTCATGATCATTGATGCCCCACGAGGTGAGATCTTGCATGGAACCCCAGACCGAGAGTAATTGACAGTCATCTTGAACTTCCTCCATTTTCTAATAATTGTGCCAACAGTTGTTGCCTTTCCACCAAGCTGCTTGCTTACTGTCCTGTAGCTCATCCCAGCCTTGTGCAGAGCTACAATTTTATCCCTGATGTCCTTACACAGCTCTCTGGTCTTGGCCATTGTGGAGAGGTTGGAGTCTGATTGAGTGTGTGGACAGGTGTCTTTTATACAGGTAGTGAGTTCAAACAGCTGCAGTTAACAGGTAATGAGTGGAGAACAGGAGGGCTTCTTAAAGAAAAACTAACAGGTCTGTGAGAGCCGGAATTCTTACTGGTTGGTAGGCGATCAAATACTTATGTCATGCAATAAAATGCAAAATAATTACTTTAAAAAAAAAAAATCATACAATGTTATTTTCTGGATTTTTGTTTTAGATTCCGTCTCTCACAGTTGAAGTCTACCGATGATAAAAATTACAGACCTCTACATTCTTTGTATTTAGGAAAACCTGCAAAATCAGCAGTGTTTCAAATACTTGTTCTCCCCACTGTATGTATGCATCAGATATGATAACAGAAAGACAGTACCAACAACCCCAAATTCCCCCATCCATCCACCTCTTCCATTTATATAAACAGAGCTTCTATATATATATATATATATATATCGCTTAGCCTACTGCAACTCTTATTGATTCACAGTAGCCTATAGGCCCAGTCGGTATGAGATGGAACATCACAGCCCCGCCCACCTGAGGGGGAAAACAACATGTGGTTATCGAGGTTACCCCATTGGCTCACAGTGCAATTTTGTTGTTGTCTGCTTGTTTTAGGTAACAAAACGGCATTTAAGGAATGTACAGCATTTCTAAAGATCAATTTTCAACATTTCCTGCTCCCGAGTGTTCACTACTTAAAAAAAAGTTTTAAGTATGAAAAACCCTTTTCATCACAGTGCTGGGCAGCCATGTGAGTGCCCAGAGTGAATTGCCTCCTACTCTGTCCCAGATGCTAATATATGCATATCATTATTAGTATTGGATAGAAAACACTGAAGTTTCTAAAAATGTTTGAATGATGTCTGTGAGTATAACATAACTCATATGGCAGGCGAAAACCTGAGAAAAATCCAGCCAGGAAGTGGGACATCTGAGGTTTGTAGTTTTTCAAAGCTTGGCCCCCCGAATACACATTGAGATATGGATGAGGTTGCACTTCCTACGGCTTCCACTAGATGTCAAACGTCTTTAGAAACTTGAACGAGGATTCAACAATAAAGGAGGGGCTCATGAGACCTCTGAGTCAGTGGTCTGGCAGAGTGCCTTGGTCTCATGACGCGCGCTCCAGACAGTTACCTCTCTTTCCAGTGCTTTTCTTCAGACAGGAATTCTCCTGTTGGAACATTATTGGTGTTTTATGTTAAAAACATCCTAAAGATTGATTCCATACATCGGAACTTTTCTAGTGTGTCTGGACTTAGTGCCTGCGCCTCATGAAGATGGATTACTGGGCTGAACACGCTAACAACAAGTGGCTATTTGGACATAAATGATGGAACAAATCAGTCATTTGTCGTCGAACTGGGATTCCTGGGAGTGCCTTCTGATGAAGATCAAAGGTAAGTCAATATTTATGGTGTTACTTCCAGCTTCTCTTGACTCCAAAATGGCAGATATTCCTCTGGCTGTTTTGGGCTCTGAGCGCCGTTCTCAGATTATGCTTTTTCCGTAAAGTTTTTTTGAAATCTGACACAGCGGTTGCATTAAGGAGAAGTCTATCTTTTATCATGGTTTATCATGAGTACTTCTGCAAAATCACCGGATGTTTTGGAATCAAGACATTACTGCACGTAACGTGCCAATGTAAACAGATTTTTGGATATAAATATGCACATTATCGAACAAAACATACATGTATTGTGTAAGGTTAGTAATTAATTTTATATATATTTCTGCCTTTTGTGACTCCTATCTTTGGCTGGAAAAATGGCTGTGTTTTTAAGACTTGGCTATGACCTAACATAATCATGTGTTGTGCTTTAGCTGTAAAGCATTTTTGAAATCGGACATGATGGGTAGATTAACAAGATGTTTATCTTTCATTTGCTGTATTGGACTTGTTCATGTGTGAAAGTTACATAAAACATTTATTTTTTAAGGTTTTGAATTTCTCACGCAGCGGAATGTTGTGGAGGGGTTCCGCTAGCAGAACGCCTGCCCTAGAAAAAGTTAATAACAAATTCTTATTTACAATGACAGCCAACCCCGGACGACGCGGGGCAAAATTGTGCGCCACCGAATCACGGCCGGTTGTGATACAGCCTTAAACGGAACCCAAACAGGCTGCGCACGTGCGCCATTGTGCATACATTTATTTTGTCCTCCCACACCACACGTGATCACGACACGCAGGTTAAAATATCAAAACACTCTGAACCAATTATATTAATTTGGGGACAGGTCGAAAAGCATTAAACATATGGCAATTTAGCTAGTTAGCTTGCACTTGCTAGCTAATTTGTCCTATTTAGCTAGCTTGCTGGCGCTAGCTCATTTGTCCTGGGATATAAACATTGAGCTGTTATTTTACCTGAAATGCACAAGGTCCTCTACTCCTCCAATTAATCCACAAATAAAATGGTCAACCAAATTGTTTCTAGTCATCTCTTCCTTCCAGGACTTTTCTTCTCTTGACTTTATATTGGGATTGGCAACTTTCATAAATTACATGCATTATCGCCACTGACCTCGTTCGTCTTTCAGTCACCCACGTGGGTATAACCAATGAGGAAATGGCACGTGGGTACCTGCTTTTATTAACCAATGAGTAGATGGGAGAGGCAGGACTTGCAGCGCAATCTGCGTCAGAAATATAACTGATTTCTACTTTTAGCCCTTGACAAAGCAGACGCTCGTTGGCACGCGCGAGCAGTGTGGGTGCAATAATAGAATAAAATAGATTTCTGAATTTATTTTTGCAACGCTCACGCACGCGACACAAGCAGTGTTGTCAACCTGTTACAGGTGGTGAAATGTTTTCCATACACATAGCTACGTTAAGTCTACTTTGACGCTGGGTTTTACATGGGAGCATTGTGAACTGAAGGTTGATTTTTTTAAACCTGGTTACATGTACATTGAACACAGCAGATTTTTCAGCATGCTTTACAATTTCTGTATAAAAAAAACAAAAAAACATTACAAAACAAAAATGTTGACAATTGGGTCATTGGGTAAGAATGTCCCCCCAATTTGTTGGCGTGGTCGAGGCAAATTCCTTCTGATGAGGTTTATATGGACTAAGGGTATGCGTAGGCCTATAGCCTATTATTTGCCGTTTGGTTTGCGTTTGGTTTGGAATTTTCTGACTGCACAATTTATTTTGCATACACTCTGGTCAAGTAAAGCAGAAACGTATAAAGTTTGTTTAAACTTCCAATTTGATTAGTCCATATTGCAATTGTTTGTTCCCCCTCATTACTACTATTGTTACTTATTTAGGTGGCTGTTGGCAAACAACTGAAATGGAAATCCGTTAGGCAAATATATTAATTTGATGGTTGATCATGAAAGAGTTGGCTATGCCTAGGCCAACAAGTCATATTCAAATCGAATGGCGATTGAGAAATTAAGATTGTAAAACAATAACCAAGACAACTAAATTGAAAAGGCCCATGATCATCCGACATAGGAGGGGAGGGACATGTCAGGCGCTGACATCGCTCTCTTTACAATATTTTTATTTTTTATTTAACTAGTTAAGTCACGGTTCTCTTGCATTATGTTAATAGTCTAACTAAAACACACATGTGGTGCTCTGCCAGACTTCGGAGGTGCAGTCAAGTTCAAATATGTTGATGACATCGCGATGTTTTCACCATCGACGATGGCTGTCAAACCTAGTCGATAGATGACGCATTCGTAAAATCGCCCAACCCTACTGAGCGCATGACACTGCTTTCAGAGATGACTCAAATCTTTTGTGCTCCCCTCCCTGCAATGTCAGGTCACTCACTGCTGCTAGAGATAAAAATCTGCATTGCAGCATTCATACAAATATTCACTTTCTGTCTGTGCATCCCAACCAAGCCTACAGAAAACAATCAAAGTCCATCACTCGAATGAGACATTTCTACTCCTCATCACTGTAGCCAGATATTTGTGCTGATCATATAGTTGTCTAATTTCCTTAGTTAAGTGTGCCACGCCTAGATGATAAAAGGAATATAGACGTGCGTGTGTGACTGAAATGGCATTTCTATCTGGCACAGTGGTCTAGGACTAACAGGAGCCTGATTTTCACATGATCCTATAGCTGAGGGCAAAACTATAGAACAACGGAGCCGTTCATTGAACCGCGCATCCACTGTTAACGTTATCTGCGTTTGGCAGTCAATACTGCCTTGTATTTTCTATAAGATTGCACCTCTGACATTTTAACTTAGCTACGTAAACCGCGAGTAAATGCATCGTCCTCTGACGGATGCTGCAGCAGCATGAGTACATTTCATTTGACTGATTAGATAACGTTAAGATGCAGCCTACGAAGGTGCAGTCTATTAGCTAGCAATTTAAAAAAAAATGTTTTTAACAATTACCAAGAAATTTCTTAAAATAACTAGCTAGTTAGTTAACTAACTGCCTTAGTTGAATCAGACTGACCTTTGAGTGTGCTTCTCTCAACCAGAATGGTGTGAATTTGGGGGTCCGAAAGAAACTTCCTCATTTGCTCTATGGAGCTCTTCTCTTCTAGGGCGGTTTCCAAGGAGGCCGGAGCATCGCCGCCATCTTCCAGGAGCAGAGGGACAAGTTTACGAATATGCTTCTGCAGCACCGCGGCATCAGCAACCGTTTGTACGGCAGTAGACACCTCCATGGTGCCGGAGCTATCGTCGCCCCCGCCACCGTCCGACATTTTCCGAAATAACGACCAACAGTCGGTCGTAGACTGAACAAAGAAACGTCTGGTCAAACCACATGAACTGGTAACGTGTCAATGCGGCGGTACATTCGCTACCCTTCAGATGTATTCATGCAGTGCATGCTGGTATTTGTAGTACCAGATTGACGAATTTGAAGCTTTAAGTCGATGGAAATGTCCCATAAAACTACTACGCTACCCACAATGCAATTCAGACCGGTCTCAACTTTTGTCTGAAGGGGGGGAAATGGGAGTTGGCTGATAAACTCATATTGTTTTACTGCCTGAACTAATAGTAACCTAAACTACATGATTGCCAAACCTTTGTGGTATATTTGGAACAAGAAACAATCAGATTTTCGCGAAAATTCATATGTCTCTGTCATAAAACAATCTTTGAGCAAATGCGGGTTCAGAAAGAGCATTTACAAGCTAATTGTACCACTAGGGGGCGGTATTGCTATTCAATAATGTGTCAGTAACGGTAAAACATTTCAATTAAACTCTTTTAGACAGGTTTATATTTATCTATGCACCTACTAAATCAAATGTCCTTTCTCTTACCTTCTATTAATATATTTTGATGCGAATAAACTGAAATCCCTGTCGTTTTATGGCATATTACAAATTTAGTCTGTCTGACACCCCTATTGAGTTGGCACAAGGTCGTTAAGGATTATGACAGTGCAGTAACCATAGGCAGTGACGGTAAATGAAGTGGAGAGCTGTGTGGATGGATTTTAAAGTCACATGACCGAAGTCAACGACTCAAACCTCGATGGACGAAAACAGAGGTGTGGGCTACTTTTGTCACACGGAGGGATCAGAGGCATTGAGGGAACCAACGGAGTTTTCAGAAGGACGGGGGGGCTCCGACTCCTCGCCTAAAAATGCCGAATAAAGGGAAAAAATATAAGGTGAGTAGGCTAGATGTAAAGATATGATTGATTAACAAAACTGTTAGGATTCATATTTGAAATAGTCTTATTGGTTATTGAATGAGTCTCTCTCAATTCAATTCAAAGGGATCTTTATTAGCATGGGAAACATATTGCCAAAGCAAGTGAAATAGATAACAAACTAAAGTTAAATAAACAATCACAAATGAACAGTATAGACATTTAAATGTCATGTTATGGCTATATGCAGTGTTGTAACGATGTGGAAATAGTTAAAGTACAAAAGGGAAAATAAATACATATAAATATGGGTTGTATTTACAATGGTGTGTTCTTCACTGGTTGTCAGTGGTGGAAAAGGAGCTAATAAACTCAGAAAAAAATGTATGTCCCTTTTTCAGGACCCTGTCTTTCAAATATAATTCTTAAAAATCAAAATAACTTCACAGATATGTATTGTAAAAGGTTTAAACACTGTTTCCCATGCTTGTTCAATGAACCATAAACAATTAATGAACATGCACCTGTGGAACGGTCGTTAAGACACTAACAGCTTATAGACAGTAGGCAATTAAGGCCACAGTTATGAAAACTTAGGACACTAAAGATGCCTTTCTAATGACTCTTAAAAACACCAAAAGAAAGATGCCCAGGGTCCCTGCTCATCTGCGTGAACGTGTCTTAGGCATGCTGCAAGTGTAACAGTATAGCTTCCATCCCTCTCCTTACCCCTACCTGGGCTTGAACCAGGGACCTTCTGCACATATCAACAACTGCCTCCCACGAAGCATCGTTACCCATCGCTCCACAAAACCCACGGCCCTCGCAGAGCAAGGGAAGCAACTACTTCAGGTCTCAGAGCGGGTGACATCACCCGATTGAAACGCTATTTGCGCACACCACCGCTAACTAGCTAGCCATTTCACATCGGTTATACTCACCCCCCTTTTGACCTCCTCCTTTTCCGCAGCAACCAGTGATCCGGGTCAACAGCATCAATGTAACAGTTTTAGCTTCCTCCCCGGGCTCGAACCAGGAACCCTCTGCACACATCAACAACTGACACCCATGAAGCATCGTGCCACAAAAGCCAAAGAGCAAGGGGAACAACAACTTCTGGTCTCAGAGCTAGGCACATCACCGAGTGAAACACTATTAGCGTGCATACCGCTAACTAGCTAGCCATTTCACATCGGTTCCACTCACGTTTTGTCTCACCAGGGGTGATGGTCGGATTTGTGTTTATCGTCGAAGGAATGAGCGTTACACCGAAGCCTGTACTCTGGATTGAGATCGATTTGGAGGTGGAGGGTCCGTCATGGTCTGGGGCAGTGTGTCACAGCATCATCCGACTTAACTTGTTGTCATTGCAGGCAATATCAATGCTGTGCGCTACAGGGAAGACATCCTCCCTCATGTGGTACACTTCCTGTAGGCTCATCCTGACATGACCCTCCAGCATGACAATGCCACCAGCCATACTGCTCATTCTGTGCGCGATTTCCGGCAAGACAGAAATGTCAGTGTTCTGCCATGGCCAGCGAAAAGCCCGGATCTCAATCCCATTGAGCACGTCTGGGACCTGTTGGGTCGGAGGGTGAGGGCTAGGGCCATTCCCTGCAGAAATGTCCGGGAACTTGCAGGTGCCTTGGTGGAAGGGTGCGGTAACATCTCACAGCAAGAACTGGCAAATCTGGTGCAGTCCATGAGGAGGAGATGCACTGCAGTACTTAGTGCAGCTGGTGGCCACACCAGATACTGACTGTTACTTTTGATTTTGACCCCCCCTTTGTTCAGGGACACATGTCTGTGGAATATGTTCAGTTTATGTCTCAGTTGTTGAATCTTATGTTCATACAAATATTTACACATGTTAAGTTTGCTGAGAATAAACGTAGTTGACAGTGCTGAGTTTAGTATTACTTGAGTAAGAGTAAAGATACCTTGATAGAAAATTACTCAAGTAAAAGTGAAAGTCCCCCAGTGACATACTACTTGAGTAAAAGTATTTGTTATCAGATGCAGTTAAACACTAGTTAGTTGGATGACCAGAGTTGCTCTCTTGATAAGTGTGTGAATTTGACTATTTTCCTGTCCTGCTAAGCATTCAAATGTAACGAGTACTTTTTGATGTCAGGGAAAATATATGGAGTAAAACATACATTATTTTCTTTAGGAATGCACAGATACCCCCCCCAAAAACAAGTTAAGAAGTACTTGAAAGTATTTTTACTTAAGTACTTTACACCACTGCTGGTTGCCCTTATCTTGTGGCAACAGGTCACAAATGTTGCTACTTTGATGGCACACTGTGGTATTTCACCCAATAAATATGGGAGTTTATCAAAATTGGATTTGTTTTCAAATTCTTTGTGGGACTGTGTAATCTGAAGGAAATATGTGTCTCTAATATGGTCATACATTGGGCAGGAGGTTAGGAAGTGCAGCTCAGTTTCCACCTCATTTTTTTTGGACAGTGTTCACATAGCCTGTCTTCTCTTGAGAGCCAGGTCTACCAACAGCAGCCTCTCTCAATAGCAAGGCTATTTTCTGGATTTGGATAATTAGTGGGTATTGGCCTAATTCTGCTCTGCATGCATTATTTGGTGTTTTACATTGTACACTGTTTTTGCAGAATTCTGCATGCAGAGTCTCAATTTGGTGTTTGTCCCATTTTGTGAATTCTTGGTTGGTGAGTGGACCCCAGACCTCACAACCATAAAGGGCAATGTGTTCTCTAACTCTAACTATCTATCTGTCTATCTAACCTGGGCCTACTGTCACTCACACAGTTTGTCTGTATTATGTAGGAATCTTCCAAGCCTGTGAAATCAAGCAAACCTGGATGCAAAAATGGACATTCCAACTCTGACCATGAGGTAGGAAACAGTCCAACCTGTATTTTCTTAGTTTTGCCACCATACTTCAAAGAAATCAAAAAAAGTTGGAAAGTACTGATGAACAATGATACTGATGAACCTTTTGATTTGAAAACAGAGTTGGGCCCATCTTTGTTCTGTTCTGTTATATTCTATATACACCCATCAAGTACTTATCAAGCAATGTGAAAATCAATTGACTTTTACACTCATGTGTGAAACAGACTGCATGGATTCTTCTAAAACAGGCAAAGGAAGTACAAGTACTCAATGAGCCAAGGAATATATGACTTTATCTGGGGTTAATTGGGGTTAGTGGAAAGAACAAACCGGTCTAATGAGAGATGTCATGAATCCTCTTTCACCTTTTTAGAGCCTTCCTAGCTTCAGACTTCTGGCTCTATAAATACACTGTCAGAGTGTTTCCAAAATGGTACCCTATTCCCTATCTAGTGCACAGGGGCATATAAGGCTCTGACCAAAAGTAGTGCACTAAATAGGGAAAAGGTGCCATTTGGAACAAAGCCTCAGGGTTCCTCTGGCATGCAGAGTTCTTAGAAAACCTACTAATCAATATTAGTGTTATGCATTGTAAGTGTGTTTTTAATACACTGTCAGTTGATCGACTGCTAGGTACTGACTAGAACTAGACAGTCACGTCTGGCTGTCTACAGTCTATCCGTATGGTCCTACAGTATGGTACTGTAGTATTTATTTAGATTTAAAACATATGTATATCTGCTGAAACAGCATGAGGAAGCAGAGCTAAGTCCCTTGACCAAGAGGCTCTTGTGCTGTATAATTACCACACCAGTGTGAACATGAATACTGATTAGAAGAGAATCGTAGCAGCAAGCCTATTGACTGTTATTACTTTTTATCTGTAGTCACAATGAAGTGATAAGATATTGATAAAACACAGTTGTCACTGTTAAACAAATATTATTGTGTATCATATAGCATTTATTGCATAGTAATACTGATTTTTATCTGGGGTGTGTTTTGTGGTAATCACTACCTGGAAAATACACCCAGGATATTGCAGAGGGTGAGATGAGAACAACTCTGTCCATATTCATAATTTACACTTCCAGACAACTTTTGAACCTTGAGATAATCAATCAAATTCAAGTTCATGTTTTTTTGGATTATGATAAGGTAAGAAGCAGTACTAAGTCATGTTAGGTGTTTCTGAGTTCTGACGAAGGCCTTGAGGCCGATACGTAAAGCGGAATAAAGAACCGTGATACTAGCAAGAGCAGTGTGCAGGTTTCTTCTTTTTCTCATCTTATTCAATTATTACCATGCACCTGCAACAAAGATTGCTCAGATGTGCGAGTGCCTTTTGAAAAACCTGAAGAAACCCAACTAGTGTTATATGTTGTTATCTCTTCAGTTATGATGGCAGCAGGGTAGCCTAGTGGTTAGAATGTTGGACTAGTAACCGGAAGGTTGCAAGTTCAAATCCCCGAGCTGACAAGGTACAAATCTGTCATTCTGCCCCTGAACAGGCAGATAACCCACTGTTCCTAGGCCGTCATTGAAAATAAGAATTTGTTTATAACTGACTTGCCTAGTAAAATAAAGGTAAAATATAAAAAATGGCTGATGTGCTATACTTCATGAGAATGTCCATCGCCACCCCACCAGGCTTTAAAGCTGCATTCAACATTCACCTAATCCAAGTTTGAATGGAGATTATTGGGAAACATATGCTCTCATTTAACAAAGGAACAATATGAGGTAGGGTTTCCAGATTACCTTGTCAATGTTAGCAAGACAGAAGACAGACAGACCGGCAGACAGACAAGACCGGCAGACAGACAGACAGTCAGACAGACAGACAGCATGATGCCACTATCACTGCCTGTACAGCTCTATCAGTTATCTGTCTCTGTGGGACTCCATTACACACCCTGTGTCAACAGAGACCGTATACACACACACACACACACACACACACACACACAGCACCTCTGATCAGGTTCCCTCCCAGGGAAACATCTGATTTGGAAGAGGAACATGACCCTTAACCACAACTCCACATCATCATTGACTCCTCCCCGTGGAAACAATTTGGGTAATTGTGATCCCTGGCTTCCTTGGGCAGGAAACTGCTGGCCAGTAACGGGAACCCTCGCTCTGCGACTCTTGTTTCCACAGGGTTCCAATAAGAAGAGCGCGCAGCCGCCTAACACCCAGCTGCTGAGGGTGAAACCTGGCTCAAACTCAGCAGTCAAGAGGGAGCGGAGGCTGAGTGCGTCTGTCTTCCCCATCAGCACCAATAGGAAGCTGCAGACGCTGCCTGCTATTAAAGGTACTCTTGAGATGCACATATACAGTACACGTGACAGACTCGGGTGGTTCAAACTCAAGTCTCCGAGTTAACAAGACTGTGTTAGCCCAAAGCCTAGGTATTAGCTTAGGGAGCCAATGTAAGTCTTCAGGTCTCAGGCAAGGTTACTTATCACAAGAGTGTGGTTCCAAACAAACACTGTCTCTCACTTCCAATATGGCCTCAAAGATGACGTTTTAGAATCGGAGTAGGGAATAGAAGTTAGTGACTCCTCTTAAATATTCACTGTTCTCAGTTTATCATTGTACAGTTCAGTTCAATATGTCTCAAGGGCTCACACATTCTGTGTTTACCGGTAATCACATGCATGACATTAGCGTAGCACCGTTAGTTCTGACCTATTAGGATCAGGGGAGGTTATATTAACAATTCATAGGCCCCTAGGATTCTCATAACCAGCTTTTTAACCTTCAGGACTTAGCGTGCTACATTATTTAGACCATAGCGGATGGCAGTTCATGTCTATCGCCAATGCTAATCATCTGCACTCAACTGTATCTCAAGTCTTATCTTGAAGAAACAGATAGTCCCTAGAGAGGGACTGCACATCATGTCTAGGGTAACAGGGATTCAAATGGAGTCTTGAGACAAAGATCGGTCATTAGTGGGATTGATGCCACTATGGAATCGGCACAGTTAAGGTAAGAGTGTTGACCATGGTTGCTTCTGTGGATCACTCTAGATGGGTCTGTTAGATGACTGAATGTAATATAATCTTGAGCGGCTTCACTGCAGGTAGATTTGTATGTTTTAATATTCAATAATATTAAACAAATTACAAAATAGAGTGCTGATCTAGTATCAGCTGCCCACTTGTTTATATAATGTTATTCATATCAGTTTTGCTATTCAGATCATATCTCAGCACACATATGGGCCCTGGGCCCATATCCACAAAGTGTCTCTGAGTAGGAGTGCTGATCTAGGATCAGTTTAGCTTTTTTAGATAAAAATGAACAGATCTGCAATCCTACTCTGAGATGCTTTCGGTATAGGGCCCTGTATTGCTTCTTGGAAATAATTTACCTGAGAAATAGACTCTCCGCAAATCTAGATACAAATCCTTTATTTCCACTGTTTTGTTTCCATTAATTGTTTAAAAAAAAAAAAAGTTTAATAATAAAGTATAGATTGTTATGTAATATTCGAGGGAGCAGAGTGACATGATGTACCATTCGACATGCTGCCCACCAACAGTGATTGAAAGGACTGACAGTGATTTTTTATTTTGTACAGATACTTGGCAGTTGTTGTTTGGTCTTATGATGCACTCGATGAGATATAGGGGGTTGAGGTTTACACCTTTACATGACTCATTTGTTTACACAGAGCATTACAGACAAGATCGTTTGCTTTCAGAAAAGTATCCTACAGTGCGCTCCCCATTGGGGCCAAACAAATTGGTTAAATCAATGTTGTTTCCACGTCATTTCAGACCAAAAAGTCTATGTGATGACGTTGAATGGTAAACTGATTGGATTTGGCAACAAGTCATCAACATAAGGGAATTTTGTATTTTTGTTTTCATCTGAGCCCAGTGGGTCCCTTCTTCTTACCCGCAGAAGAAAGACATTGATTGGTTGAATGACTGATTGATTGATTGACAACAAAGAACCACAAACATAGGTATTACTTTTCTATAGAGGAATTATGTTGATCATATACGATCAACCAGGCACGTTCTAAGCTTAAACCGTGTTTAAACAGTGCTTGGTTCTGTGCCAATATCCATACAATAGCATACTACATAGAATGCAGTGTATTGGCATTAAATTCCAAGTTGTAGCCGATGCTAATATGGATATCAGAGCACAACATGTTTTGTCCCCCCAGACCACAAACACAACTCTCCTTCCTACTGATCCAACATTACTAGCATATCTCACTACGTACAGAGAAGCGGTGTATTGGCCATGCATTATACACTTAGACGCCAGTATGGATATTGTTTTTCTCTTCCAGACAACACAAAGGCATTGGTGTTGTCCTTGGTTTGTTTTGCAGTAACCACTCGAAGCGAAGGTGGGAGCAACCGGAGCATGTCTGAGCAAGCCAAACCTTTTAATGTCATCTCACAAATCACACCTGACATGGGTTTTTTTCACCTTTATTTAACCAGGTAGGCAAGTTGAGAACAAGTTCTCATTTACAATTGCGACCTGGCCAAGATAAAGCAAAGCAGTTTGACAGATACAACGACACAGAGTTACACATGGAGTAAAACAAACATACAGTCAATAATACAGTATAAACAAGTCTATATACAATGTGAGCAAATTAGGTGAGAAGGGAGGTAAAGGCAAAAAAGGCCATGGTGGCAAAGTAAATACAATATAGCAAGTAAAACACTGGAATGGTAGTTTTGCAATGGAAGAATGTGCAAAGTAGAAATAAAAATAATGGGGTGCAAAGGAGCAAAATAAATAAATTAATTAAGAGGTAGTTGTTTGGGCTAAATTATAGGTGGGCTATGTACAGGTGCAGTAATCTGTAAGATGCTCTGACAGTTGGTGCTTAAAGCTAGTGAGGGAGATAAGTGTTTCCAGTTTCAGAGATTTTTGTAGTTCGTTCCAGTCATTGGCAGCAGAGAACTGGAAGGAGAGGCGGCCAAAGAAAGAATTGGTTTTGGGGGTGACTAGACTGCTGGAGCGTGTGCTACAGGTGGGAGATGCTATGGTGACCAGCGAGCTGAGATAAGGGGGACTTTACCTAGCAGGGTCTTGTAGAGTACATGGAGCCTGTGGGTTTGGCGACGAGTATGAAGCGAGGGCCAGCCAACGAGAGCGTACAAGTCGCAATGGTGGGTAGTATATGGGGCTTTGGTGACAAAACGGATTGCACTGTGATAGACTGCATCCAATTTGTTGAGTCGGGTATTGGAGGCTATTTTGTAAATGACATCGCCAAAGTCGAGGATTGGTAGGATGGTCAGTTTTACAAGGGTATGTTTGGCAGCATGAGTGAAGGATGCTTTGTTGCGAAATAGGAAGCCAATTCTAGATTTAACTTTGGATTGGAGATGTTTGATATGGGTCTGGAAGGAGAGTTTACAGTCTAACCAGACACCTAAGTATTTGTAGTTGTCCACGTATTCTAAGTCAGAGCCGTCCAGAGTAGTGATGTTGGACAGGCGGGTAGGTGCAGGTAGCGATCGGTTGAAGAGCATGCATTTAGTTTTACTTGTATTTAAGAGCAATTGGAGGCCACGGAAGGAGAGTTGTATGGCATTGAAGCTTGCCTGGAGGGTTGTTAACACAGTGTCCAAAGAAGGGCCGGAAGTATACAGAATGGTGTCGTCTGCGTAGAGGTGAATCATGGACTCACCAGCAGCAAGAGCGACCTCATTGATGTATACAGAGAAGAGAGTCGGTCCAAGAATTGAACCCTGTGGCACCCCCATAGAGACTGCCAGAGGTCCGGACAGCAGACCCTCCGATTTGACACACTGACATGTTTAAGGACTGCACTGTGGCTGTACAGGACTGCCCCCCCCCCCGCGCATCACTGTGTATTGTTGACAGTCCACTATTCCCTGGCAAATAACTTATCATTTATATGTATGTCATTAGCTATCTGCTAACTAACCACATCTGATAGGCGAGCAGGGAGCTTCTCTCAAAACATTTGAATACCTACATACCTACAAATGTAAAGTTACAGTATGTCAGACTACAATGGTTTATGTGTTCTTACTTGTTGCAGTACATTCACCCACTTGGCAGGCACCAATAACCCCACTAAACGGATAGGCGTCATAAATCTCTAAATGTTATTCACCTGTGTCGGACGACTTAGAAGTCATATACAGTGGGGCAAAAAAGTATTTAGTCAGCCACCAATTGTGCAAGTTCTCCCACTTAAAAAGATGAGAGGCCTGTAATTTTCATCATAGGTACACTTCAACTATGACAGACTAAATGAGGGGGAAAAAAATCCAGAAAATGACATTGCAGGATTTTTAATGAATTTATTTGCAAGTTATGGTGGAAAATAAGTATTTGGTCAATAACAAAAGTTTATCTCAATACTTTTTATATACCCTTTGTTGGCAATGACAGAGGTCAAACGTTTTCTGTAAGTCTTCACAGGGTTTTTACACACTGTTACTGGTATTTTGACCCATTTCTCCATGCAGATCTCCTCTAGAGCAGTGATGTTTTGGGACTGTTGCTGGGCAACACGGACTTTCAACTCCCTCCAAAGATTTTCTATGGGGTTGAGATCTGGAGACTGGCTAGGCCACTCCAGGACCTTGAAATGCTTCTTACGAAGCCACTCCTTCATTGCCCGGGCGGCGTGTTTGGGATCATTGTCATGCTTAAAGACCCAGCCACGTTTCATCTTCAATGCCCTTGCTGATGGAAGGAGGTTTTCACTCAATCTCACGATACATGGCCCCATTCATTCTTTCCTTTACACGGATCAGTCATCCTGGTCCCTTTGCAGAAAAACAGCCCCAAAACATGATGTTTCCACCCCCATGCTTCACAGTAGGTATGGTGTTCTTTGGATGCAACTCAGCATTCTTTGTCCTCCAAACACAACGAGTTGAGTTTTTACCAAAAAGTTCAATTTTGGTTTCATCTGACCATATGCCATTCTCCCAATCTTCTTCTGGATCATCCAAATGCTCTCTAGCAAACTTCAGATGGGCCTGGACATGTACTGGTTTAAGCAGGGGGACATGTCTGGCACTGCAGGATTTGAGTCCCTGGCGGCGTAGTGTGTTACTGATGGTAGGCTTTGATACTTTGGTCCCAGCTCTCTGCGGGTCATTCACTAGGTCCCCCCATGTGGTTCTGGGATTTTTGCTCGCCGTCCTTGTGATCATTTTGACCCCACGGGGTGAGATCTTGCGTGGAGCCCCAGATCGAGGGAGATTATCAGTGGTCTTGTATGTCTTCCATTTCCTAATAATTGCTCCCACAGTTGATTTCTTCAAACCAAGCTGCTTACCTATTGCAGATTCAGTCTTCCCAGCCTGGTGCAGGTCTACAATTTTGTTTCTGGTGTCCTTTGACAGCCCTTTGGTCTTGGCCATAGTGGAGTTTGGAGTGTGACTGTTTGAGGTTGTGGACAGGTGTCTTTAATACTGATAAGTTCAAACAGGTGCCATTAATACGGGTAACGAGTGGAGGACAGAGGAACCTCTTAAAGAAGAAGTTACAGGTCTGTGAGAGCCAGAAATCTTGCTTGTTTGTAGGTGACCAAATACTTATTTTCCACCATAATTTGCAAATAAATTCATAAAAAATCCTACAATGTGATTTTCTGGATTTTTTTTCTCATTTTGTCTGTCATAGTTGAAGTGTACCTATGATGAAAATTACAGGCCTCTCATCTTTTTAAGTGGGAGAACTTGCCCAATTGGTGGCTGACTAAATACTTTTTTGCGCCACTGTAAACATTTGGAAGCTGCAATTGGGAGACTTGGATGAATGGTAAATGAATGGTAAATGCCTATTTTTAAAGTCTAGTCCTAAAATTAATCTTTAATGCTCCAGGCCTTTAGCGTATATTGGAACGTACATATGCATTAGGAAAGACACCTTGAGAAATAAGGAACAAGATGGTATTCTGTTAGCCTATACCGTCTCATGAGTTTCCCTATTGGAGAGGCTTCTCTTATGGTGGTAGAATATCAGAAAATCAGGGCTGGGGTCAATTTCATTTGGATTTATGTTAATTAAATTCTCCTGAGTTACATTTCTGAAATGTCAGTTTACTTCCTGAATTGACTGAACAGCAATGGAATTGACCCCAACCCAGTTTCCAATGGAGCTCACACCCTGTACTGTGTTTCCTCTATTGTAGCAGGTAGGCTGCCCTCCTCTATTGCAGCAGGTAGGCCGCCCTCCTCTATTGTGGCAGGTAGGCTGCCCTCCTCTATTTCGGCAGGTAGGCTGCCCTCATCTATTGTAGCAGGTAGGCTGCCCTCCTCTATTGCAGCAGGTAGGCTGCCCTCCTCTATTTCAGCAGGTAGGCTGCCCTCCTCTATTGCAGCAGGTAGGCTGCCCTCCTCTATTGCGGCAGGTAGGCTGCCCTCCTCTATTGTAGCAGGTAGGCTGCCCTCCTCTATTGCGGCAGGTAGGCTGCCCTCCTCTATTTCAGCAGGTAGGCTGCCCTCCTCTATTGCGGCAGGTAGGCTGCCCTCCTCTATTGTAGCAGGTAGGCTGCCCTCCTCTATTGCAGCAGGTAGGCTGCCCTCCTCTATTGCAGCAGGTAGGCTGCCCTCCTCTATTGCAGCAGGTAGGCTGCCCTCCTCTATTTCAGCAGGTAGGCTGCCCTCCTCTATTGCAGCAGGTAGGCTGCCCTCCTCTATTGCAGCAGGTAGGCTGCCCTCCTCTATTGCAGCAGGTAGGCTGCCCTCCTCTATTTCAGCAGGTAGGCTGCCCTCCTCTATTTCAGCAGGTAGGCTGCCCTCCTCTATTGCAGCAGGTAGGCTGCCCTCCTCTATTGCAGCAGGTAGGCTGCCCTCCTCTATTTCGGCAGGTAGGCTGCCCTCCTCTATTGCGGCAGGTAGGCTGCCCTCCTCTATTGCGGCAGGTAGGCTGCCCTCCTCTATTGCAGCAGGTAGGCTGCCCTCCTCTATTGCAACAGGTAGGCTGCCCTCCTCTATTGCAGCAGGTAGGCTGCCCTCCTCTATTGCAGCAGGTAGGCTGCCCTCCTCTATTTCAGCAGGTACGCTGCCCTCCTCTATTGCGGCAGGTAGGCTGCCCTCCTCTATTGTAGCAGGTAGGCTGCCCTCTATTGCAGCAGGTAGTCTGCCCTCCTCTATTGCAACAGGTAGGCTGCCCTCCTCTATTGTGGCTGGTAGGCTGCCTTCCTCTATTAAAGTTGGTAGGCTGCCCTCCTCTATTGCAGCAGGTAGGCTGCCCTCCTCTATTGTGGCAGGTAGGCTGCCCTCCTCTATTGCGGCAGGTAGGCTGCCCTCCTCTATTGCGGCAGGTAGGCTGCCCTCCTCTATTGCGGCAGGTAGGCTGCCCTCCTCTATTGCGGCAGGTAGGCTGCCCTCCTCTATTGCAGCAGGTAGGCTGCCCTCCTCTATTGCGGCAGGTAGGCTGCCCTCCTCTATTTCGGCAGGTAGGCTGCCCTCCTCTATTTCGGCAGGTAGGCTGCCCTCCTCTATTGCGGCAGGTAGGCTGCCCTCCTCTATTGTGGCAGGTAGGCTGCCCTCCTCTATTTCGGCAGGTAGGCTGCCCTCCTCTATTGCAACAGGTAGGCGGCAGGTAGGCTGCCCTCCTCTATTGCAGCAGGTAGGCTGCCCTCCTCTATTTCGGCAGGTAGGCTGCCCTCCTCTATTTCGGCAGGTAGGCTGCCCTCCTCTATTTCGGCAGGTAGGCTGCCCCCCTCTATTTCAGCAGGTAGGCTGCCCTCCTCTATTTCGGCAGGTAGGCTGCCCTCCTCTATTTCGGCAGGTAGGCTGTCCTCCTCTATTTCGGCAGGTAGGCTGCCCTCCTATTTCGGCAGGTAGGCTGCCTTCCTTTAATAACCTTAAGCCTGGCTCGTAGAGTATAATTAGAAAGCGGTGCAGACCGTTAAGTTCTCTCTTCAGAGATCCATGTGATCCGCAATTATGCTAATTGTCGTTACTCAGCCCTATTCTTGCCATCTCAGCGCTGCAATCTATGCGTTTTGATTAACAGGTGTATTATTGCTTGGCTACTCATGAAATGTCAGCACTTTAACCTTTTTGGCAAGATAAAACACAGTCCATAAAAACACATCGGACTGTCTTTTCCAGATCAGAAGCAAACAAGACAACACACTGAAAGCATAATGTGCAGGTTGAGGAGGGAAAGTGTTAGTAGGCTGAAACAAGGACGTGATGGAGGCTGAAACAAGGACGTGATGGAGGCTGAAACAAGGACGTGATGGAGGCTGAAACAAGGACGTGATGGAGGCTGAAACAAGGACGTGATGGAGGCTGAAACAAGGACGTGATGGAGGCTGAAACAAGGACGTGATGGAGGCTGAAACAAGGACGTGATGGAGGCTGAAACAAGGACGTGATGGAGGCTGAAACAAGGACGTGATGGAGGCTGAAACAAGGACAACGACAATTTACTCTTGTCTAGTTACCCTCTCCAACTTCAATGGTCAGTTGGCATTTAATGCCCTGCATGTGAGTTCTCTGCTACTTGGCTCAACTGAGGGTTTTCCCACTACTTTTTTCACTTGTGCAGAGAAGACAATATTTTTTTGTGCAGACTAAATAGGGTTTTCTAAAACATATAATGCACCGACAAATAATTTCCATGTTTCATAAGTTTTTATTCACTGTCAAACTGTCCTGATGATAACACTTCTGACAGCAGAGCTACATAAAATTGTCAGACTCCAGCCACCCATGTCATAGACTGTTATCTCTGCTACTGCATGGCAAGCAGTACCGATGCACCAAATCTGGAACCAACAGGACCCTGAACAGCTTCTTCCCCCAAGCTGTAAGACTGCTAAATAGTTAACCAATAGCTACCCGGAATATCTGCAAATACCCTTTTTGCACTAATCTCTTTTGACTCATCAGATACGCTGTTACTGTTTATTATCTATCCCGTTGCCAAAGCAGCAGCTACTCTTCCTGGGGTCCAACAAAATGAAGGCAGTTTATACAATTGTGTGCCCTCAGGCCCCTACTCCCCCACTACCACATATCTATAGTAGTGTGTGTGTGTGTGTGTGTGTGTGTGTGTGCGCACGTCTGTGTGTGTTTATGTTGCTTCACAGTCCCCGCTCTTCCGTAAGGTGTTTTTTCAATCTGTGTTTTCAATCTAATTTGACTGCTTACGTCAGTTACCTGATGTGGAATAGAGTTCCATGTATTCATGGCTCTATGTAGTACTGTGTGCCTCCCATAGTCTGTTGGACTATGGGAAGACTTGGGGACTGTGAAGAGACCTCTTGCGGTATGTCTTGTGGGGTATGCATGGGTGTCCGAGCTGTGTGCCAGTAGTTTAGACAGACAGCTCGGTGCATTCAACATGTCAATACCTCTCATACATATAAGTAGCGATGAAGTCAATCGCTCCTCCACTTTCAGCCAGGAGAGATTGACATGCATATTATTAATATTAGCTCTCTGTGTACATCAAAGGGCCAGCCGTGCTGCCCTGTTCTGAGGGCCAGCCGTGCTGCCCTGTTCTGAGGGCCAGCCGTGCTGCCCTGTTCTGAGGGCCAGCCGTGCTGCCCTGTTCTGAGCCAAATGCAATTTTCCTAAGTCTCTTTTTTTTGTGGCACCTGACCACACGACTGAACAGTAAACTAGGGCCTGTAGGACCTGCCTTGTTGATAGTGCTGTTAAGAAGGTGGAAACTAGGGCCTGTAGGACCTGCCTTGTTGATAGTGCTGTTAAGAAGGTGGAAACTAGGGCCTGTAGGACCTGCCTTGTTGATAGTGCTGTTAAGAAGGTGGAAACTAGGGCCTGTAGGACCTGCCTTGTTGATAGTGCTGTTAAGAAGGTGGAACCTAGGGCCCGTAGGACCTGCCTTGTTGATAGTGTTGTTAAAGGGGTAGAAACTAGGGCCTGTAGGACCTGCCTTGTTGATAGTGTTGTTAAGAAGGTAGAACCTAGGGCCCGTAGGACCTGCCTTGTTGATAGTGTTGTTAAGAAGGTAGAAACTAGGGCCTGTAGGACCTGCCTTGTTGATAGTGTTGTTAAGAAGGTAGAAACTAGGGCCTGTAGGACCTGCCTTGTTGATAGTGCTGTTAAGAAGGTGGAAACTAGGGCCCGTAGGACCTGCCTTGTTGATAGTGCTGTTAAGAAGGTGGAAACTAGGGCCTGTAGGACCTGCCTTGTTGATAGTGCTGTTAAGAAGGTGGAACCTAGGGCCCGTAGGACCTGCCTTGTTGATAGTGTTGTTAAAGGGGTAGAAACTAGGGCCTGTAGGACCTGCCTTGTTGATAGTGTTGTTAAGAAGGTAGAAACTAGGGCCCGTAGGACCTGCCTTGTTGATAGTGTTGTTAAGAAGGTAGAAACTAGGGCCTGTAGGACCTGCCTTGTTGATAGTGTTGTTAAGAAGGTAGAAACTAGGGCCTGTAGGACCTGCCTTGTTGATAGTGTGGTTAAGAAGGTAGAAACTAGGGCCTGTAGGACCTGCCTTGTTGATAGTGTTGTTAAGAAGGCAGAACATTGCTTTATTATAGACAGACTTCTCTCCATCTCAGCTACTAGTGCATCAATATGTTTTTACCATGACAGTTTACAATCTAGTGTTGCTCCAAGCAGTTTAGTCATCTCACCTTGCTCAATTTCCACATTATTCATTACAAGATTTAGTTGAGGTTTAGGGTTCAGTGAGAGTTTTTGTTCCAAATACAATGCTTTTAGTTTTATAAATATTTAGGACTAACTTATTCCTTGCCACCTACTCTGAAACTAACTGCAGCTCTTTGTTGAGTGTTGCAGTCATTTCAGTCGCTGTAGTAGCTGACGTGTATAGTGTTGAGTCATTCACATACATATAAACTCTGGCTTTACTCAGTCAGTGGCATGTCGTTAGTAAAAATTCCTGATTCTGATTCTTGATTCTAACTGGATTATATTTGAGAGACTTCCATTAAAGAACACCCTCTGTGTTCTGTTAGACAAGTAACTCTTTATCCACATTATAGCAGGGGGTGTAAAGCCATAACACACATGTTTTTCCAGCAGTAGACTATGATCAATAATGTCAAAAGCTGCACTGAAGTCTAACAAGACAGCCCCCACAATCATTCTATCATCAATTTCTCTCAGCCAATCATCAAAATCGTCTGCTATTATCCTCAGTAATTTTCCATCCAGATTGTCAGACCCCGGTGGCTTGTCATTGTTGATAGACAACAATAATCTTTTCACCTTTTCCACACTGACTTTACAGAATTCAAAAGAACAATTCTTGTCTTTCATAATTTGGTCCGATAGACTTGGATGTGTAGTGTCAGCGTTTGTTGCTGGCATGTCATCCCTAAGTTTGCGTATCTTGCCAATGAAAAGTCATTAAAGTACTTTGCAATATCAGTGGGCTTTGTGATGAATGAGCCATCTGATTCAATGAATGAAGGAGCCGAGTTGGCTTTTTCCCGCAAAATGTCATTTAAGGTGTCCCAAAGCTGTTTACTATCATTCTTAATATAATTTATCTTTGTTTCATAGTGTAGTTTCATTTTCTTTAGTTTAGTCACATGATTTCTTAATTTGCAGTACGTTTGCCAATCAGTTGTGCAGCCAGACTTAATTGCCATACCTTTTGCCATATCCCTCTCAACCATACAATTTTTTAATTCCTCATCAATCCAAGGGGATTTAACGGTTTTTACAGTCATTTTTTTAATGCCTGTGTGCTTATTAATAACTGGAATAAGTCATTTCATAAATGTGTTAAGTGCAGCGTCTGGTTTCTCCTCATTACACACCACAGACCAGCAAATATTCTTTACATCATCAACATATGAATCACTACAAAATGTATTGTATGACCTCTTATACACTATATTAGGCCCAGCCTCTGGACCTTTGGTTTTCCTAGTTATGGCTACTCTATTGTGATCACTACATCCTATGGATTTGGATACTGCTTTAAAGCAAATATCTGCAGCGTCAGTAAAAAACGTGATCAATACATGTTGATGATTTAATTCCTGTGCTGTTTGTAACTACTCTGGTAGGTTGACTGACAACCTGATCCAGGTTGCAGGCACTGGTTACAGTTTGAAGTTTTTTCCTGAGTGGGCAGCTTGATGATAGCCAGTCAATATTGAAATGACCCAGAAAATATATTTCTCTGTTGATATCACATGCATTTCACACACATTATCCAGATACTGACTGTTAGCACTTGGTGGTCTATAGCAGCTTCCAACAAGAATGGGGCTTTAGGTGAGGCAGATGAACCTGTAGCCATATTACTTCAATAGTATTTAACATGAAATCGTCTCTAAGCTTTACAGGAATGTGGTTCTGAATATAGACAGCAATACCGCCTCTGTTGGCATTTCTGTCTTTTCGGTAGATGTTATAACCATGTATTACTACTAGAGGTCGACCGATTATGATTTTTCAACGCCGATACCGATTATTGGAAGACCCCCCCCCCCAAAAAAAGCTGATAACGATTAAATCGGCCGATTTTTAAATTTGTTTAGTTTTTTTAACATTTATTTGTAATAACAAAATCAATTTAGCCTCAAATAAATAATGAAACATGTTCAATTTGCAAAAACAAAGTCAAAAAGTAAATAATTTAAGAAACATCCAGTTCATACACCTTTGACATTTGGAAATAAATAGTGCAAAATCTTTTACAAAGGTATTCCTTGAAGAGGTGGGGTTTCAGGTGTCTCCGGAAGGTGGTGAGAAGGGAGTTTGTTCCAATTGGGGGCCAGAAAACTTTTGCAAACTATGTGCCATGTAAGAAAGCTAACGTTTCAGTTCCTTGCTCAGAACATGATAACATGTGAAAGCTGGTGGTTCCTTTTAACATGAGTCTTCAATATTCCCAGTTAAAAAGTTTTAGGTTGTAGTTATTATAGGAATTATAGGACTATTTCTCTCTATATACGATTTGTATTTCATTAACCTTTGACTATTGGATGTTCTAATAGGCACTTTAGTATTGCCAGTGTAACGGTATAGCTTTCATCCCTCTCCTCGCTCCTACCTGGGCTCAAACCAGGAACACATCGACAACAGCCACCCTCGAAGCAGCGTTACCCATGCAGAGAAAGGGGAACAACTACTCCAAGTCTCAGAACTAGTGACGTTTGAAACGCTATTAGCGCGCACCCCGCTAACTAGCTAGCCATTTCACATCGGTTTCACCAGCCTAATCTCGGGAATTGATAGGCTTTGAAGTCATAAACAGCGCAATGCTTGAAGCATTGTGAAGAGCTGCTGGCAAAACACACGAAAGTGCTGTTTGAATGAATGCTTACGAGCCTGCTGGTGCCTACCATCGCTCAGCCAGACTGCTCTATCAAATCATAGACTTAATTATAACATAATAACACACAGAAATATGAGCCTTAGGTCATTAATAGGGTCGAATCCGGAAACTATCATCTCGAAAACAAAACGTTTATTCTTTCAGTGAAATACGGAACCGTTTGGTATTTTATCTAACGGGTGGCATCCATCAGTCTAAATATTCCTGTTACATTGTACAACCTTCAATGTTATGTCATAATTAAGGCAAATTAGTTCGCAAAGAGCCAGGCAGCCCAAACTGTTGCATATACCCTGACCCTACGTGCAATGAACGCAAGAGAAGTGATACAATTTCACCTGGTTAATATTGCCTGCTAACCTGGATTTCTTTTAGCTAAATATGCAGGTTTAAAAATATATACTTCTGTGTATTGATTTTAAGAAAGGCATTGATGTTTATGGTTAGGTACACATTGGAGCAACGATGGTCCTTTTTCGTGAATGCGCACCGCATCGATTATATGCAACGCAGGACACGCTAGATAAACGGGTAATATCATGACCCATGTGTAGTTATAACTAGTGATTATGATTGATTGATTGTTTTTTTATGAGAAGTTTAATGCTAGCTAGCAACTTACCTTGGCTTCTTACTGCATTCGCGTAACAGGCAGGCTCCTTGTGAGACAGGTGGTTAAAGCATTGGACTAGTTAACTGTAAGGTTGCAAGATTGAATCCCCAGGCTGACAAGGTACAAATCTGTCGTTCTGCCCCTGAACAAGGCAGTTAACCCACCGTTCCTAGTTCGTCATTGAAAATAAGAATGTGTTCTTAACTGACTTGCCTAGTTAAATGAAGGTGTAGCAATAAAATAAAAAGTAATAAAAAATCTGCAAAATCGGAGTCCAAAAATACAGATTTTCAATTGTTATGAAAACTTAAAATCAGCCCTAATTAATCGGCCATTCAGATTAATCGGTCGACCTCTAATTGCTACCACTGTATCATCTAAGTGAGTTTCATAGCTAGTCAGAATGTGAATGTCATCGCTTGCAAGTTATTGACTTCATGGACTTTGTTTCTCACAGTTGTGAGCCTGTCAAGGTAAGTCCCACACCTGGATTGTGCAACATTTGCCCATTATTCTTTTCAGAATTCTTCAAGCTCTGTCAAGTTGTTTGTTGATCATTGCTAGTCAACCATTTTCAGGTCTTGCCATAGATTTTCCAAGTAGATTTAAGCTAAAACTATATGTCGGCCACTCAGGAAAATTCACTGTCTTCTTGTTAAGCAACTCATCCAGTGTAGATTTGGGCTTGTGTTTTAGGTTATTGTCCTACTAAAAGGTGAATTAATCTCCCAGTATCTGGTGGAAAGCAGATTGAACCAGGTTTTCCTCTGGGATTATGCCTGTGCGTAGCTCCATTCCATTTTTTTTTTATCCTGAAAAACTCCCCAGTCCTTAACGATTACAAGCATACTCATAATATGATGCAGCCAACACTGTGCTTGAAAATATGTGGAGTGGTACTCAGTGATGTGTTGTGTTGGATTTGCCCCAAACATAACGCTTTGTAATCAGGACAAAAAGTTAATTGCTTTGCCACATTTTTGTCAGTATTAATTTAGTGCCTTGTTCCAAACAGGATGCATGTTTTGGAATATTTTAATTATTTACAGGCTTCCTTCTTTTCACTCTGTCAATTAGGTTAATAATGCGGAGTAACTACAATGTTGTTGATCCATCCTCAGTTTTCTCCTATCACAGCCATTAAACTCTGTAACTGTTTTAAAGTCGCATTGGCCTCAAGGTGAAATCCCCAAGCACTTTCCTTCCTATCCGGCAACTGAGTTAGGAAGGAAGCCTGTATCTTTGAAGTAACTGGGTGTATTGATACACCATCCAAAGTGCAATTAATGACGTCACCATGCTCAAACGGATATTCAATGTCTGCTTTTTATATTTTCACACATCTACCAATAGGCGCCCCTCTTTCACAGGCATTGGAAAACTGTAGCTCAGTTGGTAGAGCATGGCGCTTGTAACGCCAGGTTAGTGGGTTCGATTCCCGGGACCACCCATACGTAGAATGTATGCACACATGACTGTAAGTCGCTTTGGATAAAAGCGTCTGCTAAATGGCATATATTATTTGTGGTTGAATCTGTGTTTGAAATTCACTGTTCAACTGAGGGACCTTACAATTATCTGTATGTGTGGGGTACAGAGATGAGGTAGTCATTCAAAAATCATGTTGAACAATATTATTGGTGCTATGGAAGAGCAAGAGGAGCTTCCCCTCGTCCCTACCTTCAGGCTATGCTCAAACCCTACACCTCGACCCGAGCAGTCTGTTCTGCCACCTCTGGTCTCATGGCCCTCCCACCCCTACAGGAATGCAGCTCCTGCTCAGCCCAGTCAAAAGCTCTTCTCTGTCCTGGCTCACCAATGATGGAATCAGCTTCCCCCTGAAGCTAGGACAGCTTAGTCTCTGCCTATCTTCTGAAAACATCTGAAACCCTACTTCTTCTAACAGTTTCTTTAAAAATCCATCATGTATGTACCTTTTGTCATTCAAATTGAGAATTTTACCAACCATTAGGCACTTGGAGTCATATTTGGTAATGTCTGGAATAGAATACAGTGAATTTGTAGAGTTTTTAGTCCTTAAAGAAGGCAGGGCCAAGCTCAAAACGGTTCTGAACAATCACAGACCAATATATTGTCTCTGCAAGTCCTGCCCCCTACTCTCTGTTTACCAATCAACATCCGCTTCCCTAGCTGCCTGCCCACGTCACTTTATGTGGCAGGGCTCAGCCAACCGGCTTGCTCCTTACCGCTGACGTCACTAACTAGACAGTTCCCTCCAGCAGCAGAGCGCTTCATTTTCTCATCTGCTTTTGTGCTAAAATGGAGGCTGGCCCCTTACCTTAAGTGGATTGCCTTCCTGGTCGAGTTTAGATGTTGACATGCAATAAAGCTGGAATCAGGATGGTTGTGGATGCACCTAATTCCAATGGGCCTTTCCAGCCGGTGGCTCTTATGCACTTCAGAGGTACGTAGGAACCATTGTTACATTTTGTCCTCGAGAACAGAGACAGCATTTCTCTATCTGTTCCCCTCCGTTGGTTATTGGCTGATTTGTTACCAAGATGGGAAGATAAGCTTTAAGGGTCTTTGTTTCAGAAGGATAGCCGTTTGGAAAGGGTTTTATTGTTTCCTTATAGGGGATCGGGGGATGGTTTTCTTAGGGATTGCAGGCAGAGCTACATGAAAAGATTGAGAAAAAGCTGGTTTTTCTACTCCCTCTGCCCATCCCCCGCACAGCCCAGTGAGGTCATAGCCTAGGGAAGGTTTTCATTATGTTTCCCTCTGTGCGTTTTGAGAGTGTGATTTGTATGTTTTTATATCTTTGTAAGAGTTTTAAGAGGTTGTACGGCAGACTCGGCCTGTGTTCGTACCTCTTTTTTTCTGGCCCGTGGTTTGTCACACTCCAGTTAATCTGGGCACAAATTGGCCAGAGGTGTGTAGATTACTGCCTCCGCTGCAGTAGCCCCTTTTCTGCTTCTGCTGCCTCCCCGCCCTTATCGGTCTTCCTTCCTCTTCCCAACGGAGGAGAGGTCGCCACCGCCAAAGAAGGGCAAACGCCTGGTATTTCCCTCCCCTGAAACAACAAACCTTTGAGAGTCACAGTTGGTAGGCTAATAGGCTAGCAGTAGGCTAATAGGCTAGCAGTAGGCTAATAGGCTAGCAGTAGGCTAATAGGCTAGCAGTAGGCTAATAGGCTAGCAGTAGGCTAATAGGCTAGCTGCTAGCGCATTTACTAAGCTCTGGGCTAGCCAGCACACTGAGTCAATAGCACGCATATATGGCCTGTTCTGGAAAGGTGGGCCTATGTTCCCAACTGTTCTGTGAAAGCCAATGGAGTTGGTGGTGTTGAATAAGATCCATTATGCCGTGGGGAGTTAATGATTTGGTTCTGAATTGGAGTCGACCAACACTCCTACATTGAATGACATTCATTTGTTTTGAACAATCAAGTGGTCTCTCTCCCTCTTATCCCCAGTGTCCTTGTAAGACATCGGAGGCTCCCTCTTGCTAATATACTAGGGGAAAAGGCAGTAGAAAGGCCTTAGGTGTATTATTCAGAACGAAAGGTACAATGGAAACGTGGAGAATGCAATGGGTGCATTGTGTTTTGCTTATGAGGCATGCTTGACCTATTCAGAGCCCATGTCTTTGCCAATTGACCTGTCAAAGTAATTACAAAAAGTAAATTTCACTGGTCCTTTGTGGCTGTTGGTAAAGCATGGCACTTGCAACGTCAGGGTCAAGGGTTTGATTCCTGTTGCGGCCACCCATATGAGAAAGGAAAAAAAATGCATGCATGCATGGCTGTAAATTGCTTTGGACTAAAGTTTCTACTAAATGACATTATAAACCGGGTAGTTTGAGTCCTAGATGCTGATTTGGCTGAAAGCCGTTGTATATTTAAGCAATAAGGCACGAGGAGGTGTGGTATATGGCCAATATACCACAGCTAAGGGCTGTTCTTATGCGCAACACTGAGTGCCTGGATACAGCCCTTAGCCCTGGTATTTTGGCCATATACCACAAACCCCTGAGGTGCCTTATTGATATTATAAACTAGTTACCAATGTAATTAGCTGTAAAAATAAATATTTTGTCATACCCGTGGTATAGCACAGCTGTCAGCCAGTCAGTATTCAAGGCTCGAACCACTCCGTTTATAACAGACCTTATGTCACATTGGCGCTCCTTGCTAAACCCGGTTTAAAGGTTGTAATACCACTGTCTTGAAATAAACAACCAAAATGTTTGCCTGGAAAGTTTTTCACAACTTAAAGTATCCCCTACTGAAACAGATTGCGATTTTTGTTAACTATGTGATTATGACCTACGGAAATGTCACTCTTAACCCAATGTGACTCCCATTACTGCTGTTATTATAGTCACGTAAAGATGATCAATGTTGCCTCTGTGACACTATTGTGTCCTATAGTAATGGGGGTTACATCAGGGTTAATGTAGATGCTTTTATCTCTCTTGCACATCTCATTAGAGGGTATTTTAGGCACATGTACAGAAACTTTATCAGCAAGCGTTTTTGTAATTGGAGTAGTCTGCACATGACATAGGCAATGTAAGGGTGCATGCAGGGCTGGTGATTTAACTGACAGTGGCACTGTTAGATTACTTTAGAATGCATTATTGATCCTTCATTCTGTCCCTTGTTTCCTTGCGATTAACACAAATCTGTATGTGATTGAATGGCTGAAAGAAATGGCACTGCCTTATTACTTTGCCCAATCCAAACAATGTGGATTTGTGAGTCCTTTCTGATGTATCCGAACTGAGTCTTTGCCTAGTGTCAAATACCCACCAGCAGAAATGGAATGCCGTTTGAATCTTTGTGTGTCAAATAACTTGTTGACCAATCAAGACCTGAATGATGTCACAATCATTTAACACATTCATACATTTTTTTACGTAGTTATTACTCATTTATTACAATCACTTGTATTTCATATGTCTCAATGACATACATGCTATGATGCTGGTAAAATTTTGTCTCGTGCACCTGCTGCACGAGCGCAAACACACTTCCAGTGCTGGTCATAAAGCTAGCAAAAATGACATGTTTCAGTAGCTATAGTTAGTTTGCTTGCTATCAAGCAAGGTGTCATCATTTGAAATACCCCTAATTTATAAGACCGTTCTTATTTGATTAATGGTGGTCGGACCCACCTATGTGAAGCTAGCCACAATAGTGGAATTTGCAGTTTGCCTTCAAAAATAAGTCTCTATATGAAAGTGATGCACTTTGATTCAAATAGTGGAGACAAACGACAAATTGTTGACATCTGTTGAAATCCTGCTGGATGTATTAGACTTTAGAATTGCATTGGTGGCATACTTATTTCACTGTACAGCCTTAACCTATGGATGGTGGCTCAATGACATGGGGTATCAGTCGAATCTGTGACACCCAGAGAACATTGGCGTCGTAGCTCTTATTGCGGGACTCTGAAACAACTTTGAATTGAGGCACATTTATTGTACCAGTCAACTTACTATGTGCATTGAACACTATTCCAGAGGAAAAACAATATAAGTAAGGCTCTGTGACATCTGCGGATGGAGAAAGGGCTTTATAAATACGTTTGATTGACAATGTATGTTTTGGAGCCTGATAACTCCGGGGAGTGCTTTGGGGGGAAGAAAGCAATTGGGTACTGAGAAGACCCATTTCATTGATCTCCAATCCTTAGGTAAGTCTGTACAGTGCAATATGAATGTCAATATGCACAATAGGCTGACTGGGGAGGTGATTTCCCACAGTCAAAGTCCCGCAATAAGAGCTACGATGCTAATCTGGGTGTCACCGAGTAGACTGATACCCCATTTCACTGCTCCACATTACAATAGTCCAACCTTGTTTAATATTATCTAGTCTAAATATCGAATGATTCCACCAATTTGTAACCTTCGGCATCACTTTCTGATAGAGGTCGACCGATTTTATACATTTTTATTTTTTAAATGTATTTGTAATAATGACAATTACAACACTACTGAATGAACACTTGTTTTAACTTAATATAATACATCAATGAAAATCAATTTGGCCTCAAATAAATAATGAATCATGTTCAATTTGGTTTAAATTATGTAAAAACAAAGTGTTGGAGAAGTAAACGTGCAATATGTGCCATGTAAAAAAAAAAAAAGCTACCGTTTGAGTTCCTGGCTCAGAACATAAGAACATATGAAAGTTGGTGGTTCCTTTTAACATGAGACTTTGGGAAACACTAGGAATTTCTTTAACACGTTTTTGGTTTTTGCCCAAACACTACACAGCTGACTCTAAATGATCAAAGCTTGTTGACTTATTTGAATCAGCTGTGAAGTGCTAGGGCAAAAACCAAACATTATTCAAGTGACCACTGTTCAATGACTATGTACATAGGATAGCAGTCTAAGGGGCAGGGTTGCATACCGGGTGGTAGCTGGCAAGTAACAGTGACTAAAGTTCAGGGCAGGGTACTGGGCGGATGCTGGCTAATGGTGACTACAGTGCATTTGGAAAGTATTCAGACCCCTTGACTTTTTCCACATTTTGTTACTTTACAGCCTTATTCTAGAATGGATAAAATCAAATACAAAATTGCTTATCAATCTACGCACAGTACCCCATAATGACAAAGGGAAAACAGTTATTTATTATAACCCCACACACACACACACACACACCTTATTTACATAAGTATCCAGGCCCTTTGCTATGAGACTTGAAATTGAGCTCAGGTGCATCTTGTTTCTGAATTTGTTCAGCCTCCTGAGGTTGAAAGAGGCGCAGTTGCGCCTTCACCACGCTGTCTGTGTGGATGCAACATTTCAGGTTGTCAGGGATGTGCACAGCGAGGAACTTAACTTTTCACCCTCTTCACTGCGGCCCTGTCAATGTGGATGGTAGCGTGCTCCTTCTGCTGTTTCCTGAAGTCCACACTCGGCTTCTTCGTTTTTGTTGAGGAAGAGGTTATTTTCCTGGAATCACTCTGCCAGATCTCTCTTCTCCTGCCTGTAGGCTGTCATGTCATTGTTGGTAATCAGGCCTAATCATTAGCCTTCATCAAGACCGTTTACAGCCTATAGAAAGTAATTGTGTACTCACTTGGTAAGAATACACTGCACTGTGTCGTAAAAACGTAGGCCTAATCAATAGTGGAGCGTTGCATGCCCGGGCACCACTGAGCATAGCCTGGAGGAACAGACAGATATGCCATTTCATAATCTGTTTACTTTTTTTGTGCACTTTGACTGGTAAATATTTGGCCTTTAGCCCTAATATTTAGCTTTTTACTTTGGCTACACACATCTCTGACCTCTCTTCTAGCTGTTCCCATGCGCAATAGGCTACGTAAGCCTCTCCACCATAGGCCATTCCTCATATTGTGAAATGCCAGGTAAAGTGACCGCATAGATTATAAACAGTGAGTAGCTGCAGTGTTAGAACAGGGGGGGGTTTCAATGTAAATAGTCCAGGTGGCCATTTGATACATTTTCAGCAGTCTTACGGCTTGGGGTTAGAAGCTTTTTAAGGAGCCTTTTGGACCTAGACTTGGCGCTCTGGTACCGCTTGCCATACAGCCTGACTTGGGTGACTAGAGTCTTTGACAATGTTTTGGGCCTTCCTCTGACCTAGTGTCTGACACTGGCCATTTTGAGCCTGTAATCGAACCCACAAATGCTGATGCTCCAGATACTCAACTAGTCTAAAGAAGGCCAGTTTTATTGCTTCTTTAATCAGAACAACAGTTTTCAGCTCTGTTAACCTAATTGCAAAATGGTTTTCTAATGATCAATTAGCCTTTTTAAAATGATAAACTTGGATTAGCTAACAATGTGCCATTGGAACACAGGAGTGATGGTTTCTGATAATGGGCCTATGTAGATTTTCCATTAAAAAATAATCAGTTTCCAGCTGCAATAGTCATTTACAACATTAACAATGTCTACACTGCATTTCTTATCAACTAGATGCTCTTTTAATGGACCAAAAAAATTTGCTTTTCTTTCAAAAACAAGGACATTTCTAAGTGACCCCAAACTTTTGAACGGTAGTGTTGATCCTGGATGTCAGGAAGCTTGGCCCCGGTGATGTAGTGGGCTTTATGCACTACCCTCTGTAGCACCTTAGTCGGATTTCGAGAAGTTGCCATATCAGGCGGTGATGCAACAGTTCAGAAAGCACCCAATGGTCTTGTGTTACCACCTTATTAATAGGCAGCGTGCAGTAGGATGCGTTGATCAGTTGATTGACAGGTGTAGGACTGTAGAGCAGTGGTTACCAACGTTTTTCGGTTACTGTGGGGCGGCAGGGTAGCCTAGTGGTTAGAGCGTTGGACTAGGAACCGGAAGGTTGCAAGTTCAAACCCCCGAGCTGACAAGGTACAAATCTGTCATTCTGCCCCTGAACAGGCAGGCACTGTTCCTAGGCCGTCATTGAAAATAAGAATTTGTTTAACTGACTTGCCTAGTTAAAGGTAAAATAACAAATAAAACTGTACCACCAACTGAATTTTGTTTTTACCGGAGTACCCCCTCATGTTTATATATATATATATATATATATATTTTATTTTATTTATTTATTTAAATCAGTAGGCCTATGATCTCATTAGGCTTCTCAAGTATCCCCCCAGGGTCCTAGTACCCTATGTTGATAGACCAAGTACCCCCAGGGTCCTTGTACCCCTGGTTTTGGAACCACTGCTCTAGAACAATACATTTTCCTCTGGTGTGGATGCTCCCCAACGTGTTATAGTTATGTAGCCTATAGTTGATCACTATCGCCGAGGTATCATTGTATAGTTATTGGCTTGGTGGCTGGCCCTTAACTCTGTCACATCTACTTATGGGTAGGTCTAACTAACGTTAGCAAACTTGAGTGAAATAAATATAAAATGGCACTTGTTTACTTTACTTTCTACTGGCTACTTAAGTCGAATCCATCCCTTCCATTGTTTGGCTGTGCCCATAGCAACATATTAAGAACATTTGGTGGACAGTATGTTTTATTGACAGCTCTCTGTGTCAAAACTGACATGGTGCTCCCTCCCCCCACCTATACATTAAATAATGTGCTGTGGAATGTGACACCAGTGTTGGCATGTTCTACTGACATTATCTCTAGGGCTGGGCCATATGGCCTAAATCAGATCTCCATTTCTTATGTTGTGTAACTGATGGACAATTTGCAGTATCTCGATCCTTTAAAATGACAAAAATACATTTCTCAAAGCTGTGTTGTACAAGAGGTCAAATACACTATTTCAAAAAGTTTTTAAAAAATCAGGTGAAATTATTCCGAAATTAAGCCTTCCACAACCATAAGGCCTGCTAAGTATGTAATTATTTTATCTAAATAGTTTAACCTGCTTTCTTTGCAATAATTACTGATCTGTCTTTGATTTTTTTGTTTTATTTAACCAGAACCATGCATAATGTACATTCACTTCTCGTAGCAGGCACGATGGAAAAGTAACACAGGTCTCATCAACCACCTCACAAGCCCACGTGCCAGTGATAGGCCAGCTAATGTTTTATATTTCAAGTTTAGCCAACTTATTTGCTAACAAGACAGAACAGCTGGATTGTTATGAACACACCCTTCTGTCCATCTCCAACTGTTTGAACAGCATGTTAGCCTGTCCACTTTGTTAAGATGTTGAAATCAAGTGGCCTACCTTATTTCTCAGAATGAGAACGAGTTTCCAATTCCTTTTATATAATTGTGTTTTTCTGCTTATTGCACACTTTGTAAAAAATAAAAAAGACGAGTCTAGTATTCGTCTTTGGCTAAAATGCTACTAGCAGCATGTGGTACCGAAATGCCACGTGAGACAACCTGAGCATACATTTCCCATCATCAATGTTAATTGATACTCCTGTTTCAGAAGTGTCTACTCTGCAATTTGATGAGTTGAGACATAAAAAGGATATCGTATCTCCCATTACAGTAAAATAATGTCTCGATGTGTTTGTGTCCATATGACTGATTTTCTGTTGGAGTCAAACTTCAAATGGAAGTAGTGAGTTGAAACCACTTGTCATGGAGGAAGGAGTGATCTGTCATCGTTGTTGTGTGTGAGACAGGGGAGGGGCTTGGCATGTGTTCGTGTTAATGGAGAGGTGCCCACCCCACACAAGGAGAGACAGAAACGTGACCAAAAAGACATTAGAACAAAGAATGGAGAAGAATGGTACGTTAACTGCCTTGTTCAGGGGCAGAACGACAGATTTTCACCTTGTCAGCCCTGGGGATACAATCTTGCAACCTTACAGTTAACTAGTCCAACGCAATAACGACCTGCCTCTCTCTCGTTGCACTCCTCAAGGAGACTGCCTGTTACTTGAATGCAGTAAGCCAAGGTAAGTTGCTAGCTAGCATTAAACTTATCTTATAAAAAACAATCAATCATAATCACTAGTTAACTACACATCGTTGATGATATTACTAGATATTATCTAGCGTGTCCTGCGTTGCGTATAATCTGACTGAGCATACAAGTATCTGACTGAGCGATGGTAGGCAGAAACAAGCGCGTAAACATTCATTCAAACAGCACTTTCGTGCATTTTGCCAGCAGCTCTTCGTTGTGCGTCAAGCATTGCGCTGTTTATGACTTCAAGCCTATCAACTCCCGAGATGAGTCTGGTGTAACCGAAGTGAAATGGCTAGCCCGTTAGCGCGCGCTAATAGAGTTTCAAAAGTCACTCGCTCTGAGCCTTCTAGTGGTTGTTCCCCTTGCTCTGCATGGGTAACGCTGCTTCGATGGTGGCTGTTGTCGTTGTGTTGCTGGTTCAAGCCCAGGGATGAGCAAGGAGAGGGACGGTCAACCTCTATTTTATATATTGCTCCCCCCCAAATCTCCTTCTTTTGTGGGAACAGGCAAAGATGGCTTTTTATCTGAGTAGGGGACATAACATTAAGTCCGGTCATGCAGGGATTTGAACTAGAATTTTGAGCAATAATTTAACCTAGCGTTTCAAATTCTAATGAAGGACCTCCCCAGCTGTAAGACCATATGGGGTTATAAGGAAGTTGACTCAAGTTAACAGGGTAAAAAGTGGAATGTGTTCTTCAGTTGTGTGTTTTGTTTGTTTTTGTTTGACTTTTCTGTATGCAGTTTGTTGCATGCAGCGAGCACTTTATTACATTGAACATGACTTTTTCACCAAAATATTTTAAATGAAACATTATTTTCTCTCTCCCCTCAGACTGTGCTCCGGCAGAGCAGGAGAAGCTGTTTGTGCAGAAGCTGCGCCAGTGCTGCGTGCTCTTTGACTTCCTGTCGGACCCACTAAGTGACCTGAAATGGAAGGAGGTGAAGCGGGCGGCGCTGAGCGAGATGGTGGAGTACATCACGCACAACCGGAATGTCATCACAGAGCCCATCTACCCAGAGGTGGTGCATGTGGTGAGTGTCAGCAGACTGAGGAGAAGAGACACCCCCTAAGGCCAGCTCGATCGGGGTGTCTCTATGGCTGATGCTATGATAATCTCTGCTACTGCCCACAAAGTGCTACTTTCTGACAGTCTGAGTTGTCCATCAGAATGGGCTACTATTGTGTCTCTACTGTTCAGAATTGAATACAAAGGGTAGGGTAGCACACATTTCAATATTACCGAATGTGCTACCATAATCTCCATCTCTATTGGGGGTCGCACATTCAGAGCGGGTAGGACAAACAACCTTCTGACAATCTGACCTACTGTTCAGGATGTGCTACCCCCAATTATTGAAAGCAATGACAGTGAGACAAAGAGCCGAAGCGAGATGTTTTACTCCGCCCCAAAATCCGTCCATGAAAATCCGAATTTAGGATATTTTGTATGGAGGTCAATGAGTGTTGAATTTGGTCAACAAAAAAATGCAATTGCTAAAATCCTACATGAGGCTTATTTGATCAAATAGAAAATTCATAACGGTTAGGTTGTTGTGAATGCACTGATGTAAGTGGACACAGAATTTCGTAGAATTTTTTTAGAAAAATATGTACTTCATAACGGCGCTGTTCCTGTGTTCATAGAGATGAATAGAGGACCTATAATGGATAACCTCGGTATACTGGATATAACCTGTTTTTATCATCTCCGTTTCCATTGAGGGCTTCCACCATTTTAAAGTATTCAACTGGGTGGGGATTCCTATGAGTTTTGAGCAATCAGCCAATGAATAAAATGGCCTCAATGGTGCTGCCCATTAGGTTTGGCCAGTATACCAAGGTTATTTCAAAATGCCGACGATATGAGTTTAGCCACTGCTTATCAGTTAAGTATAACTATAAGAAATCTAACGTGTCAAAAAAATTATATCAATCTCAGGGCGCCATGCATTTGGTTTTCTGATTTGCTAGCTTGATACCAAGATCAAGCTTCTTGGTGACCGCAGAGACATTCAATCCCCTCCTGGCTCAATATCCCTGTTGCCTAAATTGTTTTGTGCACCAAATAAATTAAATAATGCAATTAAGTATGTGTGTATACAGTTGAAGTCGTAAGTTTACATACACCTGAGCCAAATACATTTAAACTAATTTTTCCACAATTCATGACATTTAATCATAGTAAAAAATTCCCTGTCTTAGGTCAGTTAGGATCAGCACTTTATTTTAAGAATGTGAAATGTCAGAATAATAGTAGAGAGAATGATTTGTTTCAGCTTTTATTTCTTTCATCACATTCCCAGTGGGTCAGATGTTTACATACACTCAATTAGTATTTGGTAGCATTGCCTTTAAATTGTTTAACTTGGGTCAAACATTACGGGTAGCCTTCCACAAGCTTACCACAATAAGTTGGGTGAATTTTGTCCCATTCCTCCTGACAGAGCTGGTGTAATTGAGTCAGGTTTGTAGGCCTCCTTGCTCGCGCAAACTTTTTCATTTCTGCCCACAAATCTTCCTTGGGATTGAGGTCAGGGCTTTGTGCTGGCCACTCTAATACCTTGACTTTGTTGTCCTTAAGCCATTTTGCCACAACTTTGGAAGTATGCTTGGGGTCATTGTTCATTTGGAAGACGCATTTGTGACCAAGCTTTAACTTCCATGCAGCAAGCACTTTATTACAAGACTGATGTCTTGAGATGCTGCTTCATTATATCCACGTCATTTTCCTACCTCATGATGCCATCTATTTTGTGAAGCGCACCAGTCCCTCCTGCAGCAAAGCACCCCCACAACATGATGCCGCCACCCCTGTGCTTCACTGTTGGGATGGTGTTCTTCGGCTTGCGAGCATCCCCCTTTTTCCTCCAAACATAACGATGGCTAAACAGTTATATTTTTGTTTCATCAGACGAGAGGACATTTCTCCAAAAAGTATGATTTTTGTCCCCATGTGCAGTTGCAAACCGTAGTCTGACTTTTTTTATGGTAGTTTTGGAGCTGTGGCTTCTTCCTTGCCGAGTGGTCAGGTTATGTCGATATAGGATGTGTTTTACTGTGGATATAGATAATTTTGTACCGGTTTCCTCCAGCATCTTCACAAGGTCCTTTGCTTTTGTTCCGGCACTTTGCACTTTTTGCATCAAAGTACGTTCATCTCTAGGAGACAGAACACGTCTCCTTCCTGAGCGGTATGATGGCTGCGTGGTCCCATGGTGTTTATATTTGCGTACTATTGTTTGTACAGATGAACGTGGTACCTACAGGCATTTGGAAATTGCTCCCAAGGATGAACCAGACATGTGGAGGTCTACAAATGTTTTTATTTCTATGTCTTGGCTGATTTCTTTTGATTTTCCCATGATGTCAAGCAAAGAGGCACTGAGTTTGAAGGTAGGCCTTGAAATACATCCACAAGTACACTTCCAATTGACTCAAATTATGTCAATTAGTCTACCAGAAGCTTCAATATAATAGACAATCTTTGGCAATGAGGAAAATTGGATTTGCAATGTTAATTGAATTCCAGAATTGACATGAACCCTGGTTACGACTCCCATACAAATAGGAAGTAGCTGTGGATGTCAAAGCCGCAAAAAAAAATTCTAATTGAAATATGGAGAGCGACGCCTGCGTGCCGCCCATTGTGGTTTTTAATGTGAAATGTCATTATGATTCGGCATAAGGATTTCGTGAATAAGTGTAAATGCAGCAAGCCTTTTCATGTGTCAATCTTCTGTTTTAGTCCTGATGTCCAGTCTGAAATGTTTCTCTATTATAGATCTAAGCTTCCATATGTAGCTGGGCAGCTAATCATTTGACAGTGCTTTAAGAAAACGTCCCTCTTTGAATGAATGGATCTTCAGATCCTGAGAACTTTTAAATATCTTCAAAGGGCAGTTCATTATTTGAATTACATAAAGACAAGATGACAAATTAAAATGTAAAACACATCTCTTTTTTTTTTTCCAAAGCTAAATCTAGGCTTGAACATAGCGTACCTTGCGATCAGCCCAACAGAAATAGCAGTGTTCTGTTCCTCAAGCCAACTGCACTGTCTCATGATCTGTCTTCACTGCCAGAAGCAGTTATAGCACCCCACACGCAGAGTCAGTTGATGTTCAGAGACAAATGGTAACCCGCTTGGGTCAAAGGATTGAACAGTGTTAGACTTTGCCAAGTGGATACTAACTAGGGACGTGTTTGGAATACTTCAGACCCCCCCTTCCTTGGTCCCTTGAGGTAAACACAGATCTAGAAGTGATTTTTAGATGGGTTAATGTGCTCTCCTCTATCACTTTCACTCATTCAGATCTGTGATTAGTTTAGGGCTATGCAACTGGCTGTCCGCAGGCCAAATCCAGACTGTTTTAATTCATTTAGACTGGCCCTTTGATCAACTCTGAACATTAAAAAATATCTCATCCATACTCTGACTTTCAGTGCCGAAATGACAAGTACTTTAGCGGTTTCTAGCGCCTATGTTGCATGTTGACTATTTTATTTATTTTGAATTTGGCTCTATTGTTTTGAATGGTTTAAGCTACAAAATATTTCTGAAAGCTATGACTCTTAAGGAACACGTACGTGCCTTTTTGTTTCCCCCTCTGATGCTCACAACGACTTGTTTGAAGGGAATGAGACAAACGATGCACAAAATGACTGAATGACTGAGGGAAATTAATTCTAAGCATACTTCCTTCAGACTGGAATTTGGCATTGCCTGATTTGACATATTTTTTTGTATATTGAGATGCTTAATTAAAAATAAAAAAAAGAGATTACCTAAAGTTTTAGGAAGCTTTTAATAGTTTAAAAAAAATAACAATGGTTGCTTTTCCTTTTCAATTATGATCTAATTGTTGGGTTGCGACCATCTTTCTAAATTACTTTTAGCAACGTTTAAGACGACTCCTTTTATTGGTGTGTTGCTTTAAAAAAAAAATATATATTATACAGTTCTTCAGAATAATCACGTAGGACATTTTTTTTTGTTTTTGTTTTTTGCATCTAGCCCCAGTAAGAATATAGTTGAATAGCCCTGGTTTAAGGTATGATGGAAAGGTCAAGTGTGTGTTCTTGGCAATCCTGTTACATTCAATGTAAAATAACAGCCACTGAAGCAATTTGACTCCACACTGGCCTTCATCACTGGTCTACTGACTCTGAATATACTCTTTTTGCTCCCCCCTTAGTTTGCGGTGAACATGTTCCGAACGTTGCCTCCGTCGTCCAACCCCACAGGAGCAGAGTTCGACCCCGAGGAGGACGAGCCTACACTTGAGGCTGCATGGCCACATCTCCAGGTACCTAGGGATATTTACTAACCCAATTCACATGGCGTGGGTCGTGTTAATTACGCACCAAAATGAAGAAAACCGGCTTAAACCCGTAGGTACTATCTGGACTTATACCCGGCTATTTTTTTTGTTTTCTGTTGCGTGTCCTAATGAACACACGAACCTGCTGTTTGAGTAGGAATGAAGTGTTGCAGACCTTACATTCTCTCAAGTACAGTGCTGTATAATTAAAGTATCGAATCAGCATAAACCATCGTTGGACCTGCCTTACCTCTCGGCTTGGACAAAAAGAGCACGGCTGTTTTATTATGGATCATTATGATACAATGTTATATACACATATTATCCACCAAATTACTGACGCTGTTATGTGATCTAATGAAATTTAGGTTGTCTAATTATGTGATCTAATTTAACATATTTTTGATTTTTACCAAGCATTTTTGTAAGGAAGGACACTTGCTATGCATTCTGCAAATTATGCATTTTAAAAATGTTTTCTTTCCAGCTCGTCTACGAATTTTTCCTTCGGTTTTTAGAATCCCCTGATTTTCAACCGAACATAGCGAAGAAGTACATCGACCAGAAGTTTGTGATGCAGGTAAGAGCTGAAAGAAACATAGATTATACATTTTAAATAGTCCGAATGGACAAGGTAAACAAAATCACTCAAATCACAATATCAAACAATTAGACTTCTCCGATCAGAATTGGATCAGTGTCTTCCGGATGCGATGTTTTGCTCAGTGTCCTCCAAATCTCTGCAGAGTGCATCGGAGTATAATTAATATAGGCCTACATTGACCAGCACGAATGGTATTTTAATCATGCTGTCGTGAGATGTGTTTTTGAGACAAAGCGAGCCTAGCTGTGTTCGCATATTTGTTGATAATAATTACTAGTGTGGGGGCCTCCCGAGTGGCTCAGCGGTCTAAGGCACTGTATCGCAGTGCTTGAGGCGTCACTACAGACCCGGGTTCGATCCCAGGCTGTGTCACAACCGGCTGTGACCGGGAGTCCCATAGGGTGGCGCACAATTCTCCCTGCATGGTCCGGATTAGCAGGGGGGGCTTTACTCGGCTCATCACGCTTCAGTGACTCCATGTGGCGGGCCGGGTGCCTGCAGGCTGATTTCGGTCGTCTGTTGAACAGTGTTTCCTTCGACACCATTTGTGCTTCCGGGTGGGTGTTGAGCGCGGTTTGGTGGGTCATGTTTCGGAGAACGCATGACTCAACCTTCGCCTCTCCCGAGCCTGTTGGCGAGTTGCTGCGAGGAGGCAAGATCCAGTTACCATATCATGAAATTAAGAGATAAAGGGGGGTAAAATAGAAAATATTTTTCCCCCCAGTTATAGCAATGAAAATCCTAGAAAAGTAATGGTGTGTGCATCACCTGTGTGTGGGCTGTTGCCAGAGGGGGGAGAGACATTTGCCCAGCAGGTAAAATAAAGATAACTACATGGCCAATTCAAAATACTGTATATTGTGTAGTTTAGCTAGTTAACGATTTAGCTATTAGCATGTATTAATTTTATGTCCCAGGTCCTAAAATAACTTTCCCCCGGCACTCATGTAGAACAGCAAATGCCCTACACCCAGTTGGTGCAGGTGCTCGTGTGGAACCACAATTCCCGAATACTCCAATTGTAAAACCTTCTCAAGCTCTTAAAATTGGCCAGGATTTGCCTCCTAACATGCACTGTAATGCACTGCACCTGTAATGTCAAAGTTACTAATTGACAAGCAACTCCTATGACCTATGCTGTCAAGATTTCCCCTGAATATTTTAACCTTTACAAATGGATAAACATCTTTGTTAGCTACCTCATCCTTCTTAGCCATTTGCTCCCTGGTTCACCGATTGAGGGAATTATTTTATAAAGACCAAGTATTTGGTTGTAATTGTAATGTTGCAGGGAGACCAACCCTCCTCCTCGAGTGTCCAGGAGAGCTACGGGGTATGCAGGCATTTGCTCCAGACCTGCTCTTCCACAGCTCATTTTGTTAAAAAGAAAAATCACCTGCTCAACAGGACCTTGATAAGCAAACTCTTGTGTTTGAGCAGGGTTGGATCAAAGGCCTGCACGTCCAGTAGCTCTCCAGGTGGGTGGGGGTTGACAGACCACGTGTTTTATACTGTAGCCTATCAGTGCAATATTTAACTTTGGGGAGAGTTAAGTGCCTTGCTCATGGCACAACGGCAAGAGATGCACTACATGGGATCAGCAGTCTTCCATTGTCAACACCAGTGGTACTAATGAAGGATATTTTTATTCAAGCATTTCCTTGCATTACACAACACAATCTTCAGTCACATTTTTTGGCACATGGTGTTACGAACCATTTTATTTACTAAAGAAATCATTTCTAAAAAAAAAAAAAAAAAAAGTGAATATTAAGCGCTGGAGGGATGTCATGTGTCCACAGCTTTTAGACCTGTTTGACAGTGAAGACCCACGGGAGAGGGACTTCCTCAAAACAACTCTCCACAGGATATATGGGAAGTTCCTGGGACTACGGGCCTACATCAGAAAACACATCAATAATATATTTTATAGGTAAGTTTAATCTTAGCCGCCTCCGTTTTTATGTCAGATTAGTTTATTAACACATCAAATCAATTGCTAATGATTCAATGGTGACTTGTGGTTGTTTTTAGTTTCATACCACTAAGAAATGGATGTTTGGTTGTGTAACTAAAATGTAACATCTCTGTGTTTTTGACAGGTTTATCTATGAGACTGAGCACCATAATGGAATTGCAGAATTACTGGAGATACTTGGAAGGTACACCTTAAGCTGTAACTCGGCGTGTATTGCAGTAAAGTTAGTTATTTTGGACTTTTATCCAGTCTCACAATGTCTTCTGGACTGCAGATCTGTTTCATATTCATTATTATTTTGAGTTCAGTTGAAGTGATTTATATTAGAATCATTCTAATTGTTTCTCTCTCTTTTCACAGTATAATCAATGGGTTTGCCTTACCACTAAAAGAGGAGCACAAGATATTCCTTTTAAAGGTCCTGTTGCCTTTGCACAAAGTCAAATCACTTAGTGTCTACCATCCGCAGGTAAGCTCTTGTCTGTTTAGGGTCTGGGTTGTGTTCATTGGGTACAAAATGGAAGAAAACTGGAACGGGGAGGGACTTCCTTGTCCAATAAGAAACGTGTGTTTTCGTTTTCCGTTGAAAGATTTGATTTAATCTTTTTTTCCCATCTCAATTAGCTCACGCCAATGGCGACAGCTAGTCTTACTGGGGTCTGACCATAAACGAAAAGAACATTACAAAATACTTTACAATTTACATACATTTAACATGTAGTGTGTTTGGACATTTTAAAACGTTTTCCATTGTGCGACCGTAATGAACACGGCACAGCTCTGATTGTTCTATCAGCCATGCTACCCTGGGCTCATTTCAAGAGGGTGCGACGTTACAGAATGTTCACGCAGAAATACAGTGTATACAACAGACATGATTCTCTGCCAACAATAATAGGGAGTTTCAGCTCTATTTAATCCCTTTCTATCTGCCACATTCTGATTGTCCTGCCCCTTTTGCCCTACTGAATGCACACTATGGAAATTACTGATATTAGGTGTAGGTGGGGCTTATTTCCAATGGGGCCTGGCCTGTTCAGGCATTGTGGGAGTTGAGGGCAGTAGCCTGGCTGCTACAAGCTAGCTGGAATCAGATATCTGCTACTCACAAGCCAGAATTACTATGAAGACAAAGGTCCTTGTCAGGGGCCTCTCCCTCTTTCTGGGCCAGCTTCTCGCTCGCTGCGTTTCTCTTGGTGTCTGCCGGACAGTTTCACTAGATATAGATGGATGGAGATATATCTATCTCTCGCATACATATATATATATATATATTGTGAAACTGCTGTGCTATACATTGCTCTATGGACCATGGCATAATATCTACATTACAGCTTGATCAACTGTGTTAGAGCTAGCCTAATGCAAAACGAGAACACCTCACAAAAAGTAATTTTCTTACATTGCAGTTATACTGCAAGTATTACAGTTGCTGGAACTTCATGACTGCAATTATTTGTCAGTGACTATTGTCGTTGATAATGTCAACACAATTAGGCTGACAGGACCAGCCAGTGTCACCAGTAATTGTGTCCTATCGTTGTGAATGTCAACACAATTAGTCTGATTTTTAGGATCAGACAGTAATTGTGTTCCATTGTCTTTTTCTCCCCCCCTAGTTGGCATACTGTGTGGTGCAGTTTCTAGAGAAGGACAGCACTCTCACTGAACCAGTAAGTTGTGAAATCTCTGCTCACGAGTAAGGTGTATTGATTACCCATTCAGTGACGTTGTATTCAGTCTTCTCTGAAGATTTTTGTATTTTGCAATGCATATCGACCCATTGATCAAAACGGATCGGTTACACTTTATAATCCTACTACACCGGCTGACGCTTGTTAGATGTGGCAGGGCTTGCAAACTATTACTTATTACAAAGAGAAACCGAGCTGCCGAGTGACCAGATGGGCTAAATGCCTTTTTTTTATGCACGCTTCGAGGCAAGCAACACTGAAGCGTGCATGAGAGCACTAGCTGTTCCTGGCGGCTGTGTGATCACGCTTTCCATAGCCGATGCGAGCAAGACCTTTTAAACAGGTCAACATTCACAAGGCCGTGGGGCCAGACGGATTCCCAGGACAGGTACTCCAAGCATCACGCGGACCAACTGGCAGGTGGTTTCACTGACATGTTCAACCTCTCTCTGTCCGAGTCTGTAATACCAACATGTTTCAAGCAGACCACCATAGTCCCTGTGCCCAAGAATGCAAAGTTAACCTGCCTAAAAGATTACCGCTCGTAGCACTCACGTCGGTTGCCATGAAGTACTTTGAAAGGGTGGTCATGGCTCACATCAACACCATCATCCCGGAAACCCTAGACCCACTCCAATTCGCATACCACCCTAACAGATCCACAGATGACGCAATCGCACTTGCACTCCACACTGCCCTTTCACACCCGGACAAAGGGAACACCTACAGTTGAAGTCGGAAGTTTACATACACCTTAGCCAAATACATTTAAACTCAGGTTTTCACAATTCCTGACATTTTAATCCTAGTTAAAATTCCCTGTCTTAGGTCAGTTAGGATAACCACTTTATTTTATGAATGTGAAATGTCAGAATAATAGTAGAGAGAATGACTTATTTCCGCTTTTATTTCTTTCATCACATTCCCAGTAGGTCAGAAGTTTACATGCACTCAATTAGTATTTGGTAGCATTTCCTTTAAATTGTTTAACTTGGGTCAAACGTTTTGGGTAGCCTTCCACAAGCTTCCCATGATAAGTTGGGTGAATTTTGTCCCATTCCGCCTGACAGAGCTGGTGTAACTGAGTCAGGTTTGTGGGCGTCCTTTGATGCTTTTTCAGTTCTGCCCAAATTTTCTATAGGATTGAGGTCAGGGCTTTGTGATGGCCACTCCAATACCTTGACTTTTTCGTCCTTAAGCCGTTTTTCCACAACTTAGAAAGTATGCTTGGAGTCATTGTCCATTTGGAAGACCCATTTGCAACCAAGTTTTATAAAGATACTTTTGTACCGGTTTCCTCCAGCATCTTCACAAGGTCCTTTGCTGTTGTTCTGGGATTGACTTGCACTTTTCACATCAAAGTACGTTCCTCTCTAGGAGACAGAACGCGTCTCCTTCCTGAGCGGTATGACGGCTGCATGGTCCCATGGTGTTTATACATACTATTGTTTGTATAGATGAACATGGTACCTTCAGGCTTGTGGAGGTCTACAAAAAAAAACATTCTGAGGTCTTGTCTGATTATTTTTTTTTTTTGTGTGTGTTTTGATTTTCCCATGATGTCAGAGGCACTGAGTTTGAAGGTAGGCCTTGAAATACATCTACAGGTACACCTCCAATTGATTCAAATGATGTCAATTAGCCTATCAGAATCTTCTAAAGCCATAACACCATTTTCTGGAGTTTTCCAAGCTGTTTAAAGTTAGTCAACTTAGTGCATGTAAACTTCTGACCCACTGGACTTGTGATACAGTGAAATAATCTGTCTAAACAATTGTTGGAAAAATTGTGTCATGCACAAAGTAGATGTCCTAACCGACTTGCCAAACTAGTTTGTTAACAAGACATTTGAGGGAGGAGTGGTTGAGAAACACATTTGAATGACTTTAACCTAAGTGTATGTAACCTTCCGACTTCAACTGTATGTGAGATTGCTGTTCATTGACTACAGCTCAGTGTTCACCACTGTAGTGCCCACAAAGCTCATCACTAAACTAAGGACTCTGGGACTAAACACCTCCCGCTGCAACTCTGGGACTTCCTGACGGGCTGCCCCCAGGTAGTAAGGGTAGGTAACAACACATCCACCATGCTGACCCTCAACACAGGGGCCCCTAAGGGGTGCATGCTTAGTCCCCCTCTGTACTCCCTGTTCACCCACGGGCTGCACTGCCACGCACGACTCCCAACATCATTAAGTTGGCTGATGACAATGGTGGTAGGCCTGATCAACAACAACGATGAGACAGACTGTAGGGAGGAGGTTCGAGACCTGGTGGTGTGGGTACAAGGGCAACAACCTCTCCTTGACGTGAGCAAGACAAAGGAGCTGATCGTGGCCTACAGGAAAAGATGGGCCGAACACGCCCCCATTCACATCAACGGGGCTGTAGTGGAGTGTGTCGAGAGCTTGGCGTCTACATCACCAACAAACTAACAGACTATCATGGTCCAAATTAGAGGTCGACTGAGTTTTTTTTTTTTTTCAACGCTGATACCTATTATTGGATGACCAAAAAAGCTGATTTAATTATTTTTTTTATATCATGTATTTGTAGTTATGACAATTACAACAATACTGAATGAACACTTATTTTAACTTAATATAATAAATAAATAAAAATATATTTAGTCTCAAATAAATAAGCATGTTCAATTTGGTTTAAATAATGCAAAAACGGTGTTGGAGAAAGTAAAAGTGCATTATGTACCATCTAAAAAAGCTAACGTGTAAGTTCCTTGCTCAGAACATGAGAACATATGAAAGCTGGTGGTTCCTTTTAACATGAGTCTTCAATATTCCCAGTTAAGAATATTTAGGTTGTAGTTATTATAGGAATTATAGGACTATTTCTTTCTAAACTATTTGTATTTCATATATTTGACTATTGGATGTCACACCTGGCACAAATGATTCTTGTTCATATAGGCACTAGAGTATTTCCAGCCTTTTTTTTCTTCACGAATGCGCTTGTTAAATCATCACCCGTTTGGCAAAGTAGGCTGTAATTCGATGATAAATGAACAGGCACCGCAATGATTATTTGCAATGCAGGACAAGATAGTTAAACTAGTAATATCATCAACCGTGTGCAGTTAACTAGTGATTATGTTAAGATTGTTTTTTATAAGAGAAGTTTAATGCTAGCTAGCAACTTACCGTAGCTCCTTGCAGCCACCAGGTCCTTTTGATGCTGTACTCGCATAACAGGTGGTCAGCCTGCCACGCAGTCTCCTTGTGGAGTGCAAAATAATTAGCGTCCAAAAATGCCAATAACCGATTGTTATAAACTTGAAATCGGCCCTAATTAATCGGCCATGACGATTTAAATCGGTCGACCTCTAGTCCAAACACAGCAAGACAGTTGTGAAGAGGGCACAACCCAACACCTATTCCCCCCCAGACTCAAGATTTGTCATTGGTCCCCAGATCCTCAAAAGGTTCTACAGCTGCACTATCGAGAGCATCCTGACTGGTTGCATCACCACCTGGTATGGCAACTGCTCAGCATCCAACCATAAGGCTCTATAGAGGGGAGTGTGTACGGCCCAGTACATCACTGGGGGCAAGCTTCCTGCCACCCTCCTTTGTTTTTACTGCTCTTACTTGCTGTTTATCTAGGCATAGGCAATTTTACCCCTACCTACAGTACCAGTCAAAAGTTTGGACACAACTACTCATTCAAGGGTTTTCCTTTTATTTATTTACTATTTTCTACATTATAGAATAATAGTGTAGACATTAAAAATATGAAATAACACACATGGAATCATGTAGTAACCAAAAAAGTGTTAAACAAATCAAAGTATATTTGAGATTCTTCAAAGTAGCCACCCTTTACCTTGACAGTTTTGCACACTCTTAACCAGCTTCATGAGGTAGTCACCTGGAATGCATTTCAATTAACAGATGTGCCTTGTTAAAAGTGAATTTGTGGAATTTCTTTCCTTCTTAATGCGTTTGAGCCAAACAGTTGTGTTGTGACAAGACATGGGTGGTATTCAGAAGATGGCGCTATTTACTTACTTACTGACAATTTTGTTGCAGTGTCATGTACACATTTAAAATGGTGTTTAAATACAAAACAAGATTGACAATACAACTTTCATAAGTTACGCAACAATAATAATGGTAAGAAATAATTTTTTTAAAGAAGAAAAGACTAGCCTGCTGGCCTTACGGGGGTCAATGGGAACATTAGCCCCAGCTATTTAGGAGGGATATCACACCTGGCACAATTTATTGTCTCGTTCTGTTTTTCCTGCTGAGGGGTGCCCTATACCTGCGCCCAGAGGGGAGTAATTCAAAGTCCAGGTACAGGGGGTAGCTTGGGTCTAAAATGATTTTGTGAGCCTTACTTATTTTGGTAAAATACTATATTATGGCTCAAATAAGAATTGAAATGACAGTCCACCATTACTTTCAGACATTAAGCTCAGTCAATCTGGAACATTTCAAGAACTTTGAACAGTTATTCAAGTGCAGTCTCAAAAACCATCAAGTGCTATGATGAATCTGGCTCTCATGAGGACGGCCACAGGAAAGGAAGACCCAGAGTTACCTCTGCTGCACCAGAAAAGTTAATTAGTTACCAGCCTCAGAAATTGCAGCCCAAAGGCTTCAGAGTTCAAATAACCGACACATCTTAACATCAACTGTTCAGAGGAGACTGAATCATGGTGAAATTGCTGCAAAGAAACCACTACTAAAGTACACCAATAAGAAGAGACTTGCTTGGGCCAAGAAACACGAGCAATGGACATTAGACCAGTGGAAATTTGTCCTTTTTGGTCTGAGTCCAAATTTGAGATTTTTGGTTCCAACCGTCATGTCTTTGTGAGATGCAGAGTAGGTGAACGGATGATCTCTGCATGTGTGGTTCCCACTCTGAAGCATGGATGAGGTGGTGTGGGGGTGCTTTGCTGGTGACACTCAGTGATTTATTTAGAATTTCAAGGTACACTTAACCAGCATGGCTACCACAGCATTCTGCGGCAATACGCCATCCAGCTGGTTTGTGCTTAGTGGGACTATCATTTATTTTTCAACAGGACAATGACCCAAAACCCACCTCCTGGCTGTGTAAGGGCTATTTGTTCAAGAAAGTGATGGAGTGCTGCATCAGATGACTTGGCCTCCACAATCACCTGACCTCAACCCAATTGAGATGGTTTGGGATGAGTTGGACCGCAGAGTGAAGGAAAAGCAGCAAACAAGTGCTCAGCATATGTGGGAACTCCTTTAAGACTGTTGGAAAAGCATTCCAGGTGAAGCTGGTTGAGAGAATGCCAAGAGTGTGCAAAGCCGTCAAGGCAAAGAGTGGCCGCTTTGAAGAATCTCATATATTTTGATTTGTTTTAACTTTTTTTTGTGGTTACTACGTGATTCCATATGTGTTATTTCATAGTTTGTCTTAACTATTATTCTACAATGTATGAAATAGTGAAATTAAAGAAAAACCCTAGAATAAGTAGGTGTGTCCAAATGTTTTAACTGGTGCTGTACATGTACAAAAGACCTCGACTAACCTGTATCCCCGTACATTGACTTGGTACCGATACCAAGCCTTGTTGTTTTAATTTTTGAACTAGGCTAGTCAGTTGAGAACAAATTCATATTTACAATGACGGCATACCCAAGCCAAACCCGGATGCCCCCGGGCCAATTGTGCACTGCCCTATGAGACTCCCAATGATGGCCAGATGTCATACAGGCTGGATTTGAACCAGGGACTGTAGTTTTGTCTCTTGCACTAAGATGCAGTGCCTTAGAATGCTGCACCACTCGAGAGCTTTTATTGTTACTTTAAAAAAAAACTTCAGTCTATTTAGTAAATATTTTCTTAAATGCCCTTAAAACAGTTCGGTAAGCATGTCACGGTAAGGTCTGCACTTGTTGTATTCGGCGCATGTGACAAATAATTTATGTAGACTTTAATGAACAGTAATGTGTGTAAATGCTCTTTGCATGTTAACATAAACAATTTTATAAAAAGTAAAATTTTAAAGTTAAAGTAATGTTTTTGCTTATTCATGAACGTTATTGTATATGTTACTCACTGATCTGTTGGTTAATATCCACTCCCTGCTCAATGCTTCTCCCAGGTGGTCATGGCCCTTCTGAAATACTGGCCCAAGACTCACTCCCCCAAAGAGGTGATGTTCCTTAACGAGCTGGAGGAGATTCTAGACGTCATCGAGCCATCCGAGTTCGTCAAGGTCATGGAGCCACTGTTCAGGCAGCTGGCCAAGTGTGTGTCCAGCCCACACTTCCAGGTGACTGCCCCCATGCCATGGGAACCTTGTTATTGGTGTCCTTTTTAAGTCATTACGGTTATGTGGGAAAGTGAATTTGAGTAGTGAAATGTTTCTAGTTGGTTCTAAGCAGTCCATTGAAACAGAACAAGATCCAGGATGTAATGACCGTACCGCCTGGTTCGACCTTGTAGTGGACACCAACATGAGGGGTTCTAGAGATATGTTGGAACAGTTATTTTTAGGCTTAATGGAAGGATGTTTCACCAATCAAGTGTGCTTCTCTATCTCTCAACAGTCTTGGCCAAAAGTTTTAAATGACAAATTTTAATTTTCACTGTCTGCTGCCTCAGTTTGTATGATGGCAATTTGCATATAGTCCAGAATGTTATGAAGATTGATCAGATGAATAACAATTCATTGCAAAGTCCCTCTTTGCCACGCAAATGAACTGAATCCCCCCAAAAAACTTTTCCACTGCATTTCAGAACTGCCACAAAAGGACCAACTTACATCATGTCAGTGAGTCTCTCGTTAACACAGGTGTGAGTGTTGATGAGGACAAGGCTGGAGATCACTCTGTCATGCTGATTTGAGTTCGAATAACAGACTTGAAGCTTCAAAAGGAGGGTGGTGCTTAGAATCATTGTTCTTCCTCAGTCAAACATGGTTACCATGGTTACCTGCAAGGAAACACTTGCCGTCATCATTGCTTTGCACAAAAAGGGCTTCACAGGCAAGGATATTGCTGCCAGTAAGATTGGACCTAAATCAACCATTTATCGGATCATCAAGAACTTCAAGGAGAGTGGTTCAATTGTCGTGGAGGCTTCAGGGTGCTCAAGAAAGTCCAGCAAGAGCCAGAACCGTCTCCTAAAGTTGATTCAGCTGAGGGATCGGGGCACTACCAGTACAGAGCTTGCTCAGGAATGGCAGCAGGCAGGTGTTGAGTGCATCTGCACACACAGTGAGGCGAAGACTTTTGGTGGGTGGCCTGGTGTCAAGAAGGGCAGCAAAGAAGCTACTTCTTCCCAGGAAAAACATCAGGGACTGACTGATATTCTGAAAAAGGTACAGGGATTGGATTGCTGAGGACTGGGACAAAGTAATTTTCGATTGTTTGGGGCATCTGGAAAAAAGCTTGTCCGGAGAAGACAAGGTGAGCGCTACCATCAGTCCTGTGTCATGCCAACAGTAAAGCATCCTGAGACCATTCATGTGTAGGCTTCTCAGCCAAGGAAGTGGGCTCACTCACAATTTTGCCTAAGATCACAGTCATGAATAAAGAATGGTACCAACACATCCTCCGAGAGCAACATCTCCCAACCATCCAGGAACAGTTTGATGACGAACAATGCCTTTTCCAGCATGATGGAGCACCTTGTCATAAGGCAAAAGTGATAACTAAGTGGCTCGGGGAACCAAACATCGATATTTTGGGTCCATGGCCAGGAAACCCCCCAGACCTTAATCCCATTGAGAACTTGTGGTCAATCCTCAAGAGGCTGGTGGACAAACAAAAACCCACACATTCTGACAAACTCCAAGCATTGATTATGCAAGAATGGGCTGCCATCAGTCAGGATGTGGCCCAGAAGTTAATTGACAGCATGCCAGGGCAGATTGCAGAGGTCTTGAAAAAGAAGTGTTGACACTGTAAATATTTACTCTTTGCATCAACTTCATGTATTTGTCAATAAAAGCCTTTGACACTTATGAATTGCTTGTAATTATACTTCAGTATTTGATTAGTAGCATCTGACAAATATCTAAAGACACTGGAGCAGCAAACTTTGTTGAAATTAATATTTGTGTCATACTCAACTTTTGGCCACGACTGTATATACTGAGCCTCCTGCCATCACCATTATGAGTGAGCTGTCCTCATCGATGGTGCTTTGTGCTGTGGGTCATTGTGCAGGTAGCAGAGAGAGCTCTGTACTACTGGAACAACGAGTACATCATGAGTCTGATCAGTGACAACGCAGCCAAGATCCTGCCCATCATGTTCCCGGCGCTCTACCGCAACTCCAAGACCCACTGGAACAAGTAAGTAGCCCTTCCTCAAAAAGACCACCAAAAGGCACCAAAAGAAAGACCACAAACTAAGCTATGGAGGGATTACCTGGTCCAGGAAGACATTTATCATGTTCCGCTGTGACACCTAATAACAGTGACCTTGATCTGCCCTCATATGCCACTCACCCCAAGATCTCAGAACATATAGTGTGAGCAAGACCTGGTACTATAAACTTTTTAGCTGCTCTTGATTGAGCTTGCCTGGCTTTTTTTTGTGAGCTTGCCTGGCTTTTTATGTGAGCTTGCCTGGCTTTTTATGTGAGCTTGCCTGGCTTTTTTTGTGAGCTTGCCTGGCGCAAAATAACCAGTGGCAAAAGTGCACAGCCATCTGGCATTACAGGCAGGCTATATCAAACAGATGATCAATAAAACGCATTCTGTTCCTTGGAGGCATATTTAATAAACAAACAAACAAAATAAATATATGATTAGAAAGTTCAACACCGTACCAAACTGTTTCATGTGGAACGAGACTTTTAATATTAAGCTGCTCTGAAAGTGCAAGTGTTGACTGCAGGGGAGCTCAACAAGTGGTTCAGACTTACTTTAGTCATTCACTGGAATCTAATTTTTTGTTTGGGCTGGAGGACAGGGCTCCCCTTTATAGACACGACGGGCAGACTGACTCTCGCTGCTGTCTTTGCCCCGTGTGTCTGTCTCTCTGTGCAGGACCATCCATGGCCTCATCTACAACGCTCTCAAGCTCTTCATGGAGATGAACCAGAAGTTGTTTGATGACTGCACACAGCAGTTCAGAGCAGAGAAAAACAAGTATGTAATATATGCTAATCCGAAATGAGAATATTGTACATATCAAATCTTGACTACAGGTTGTAGTTAGTACATCATAGTCTAGTCTTAATGTGAATGATAATATTACATTTCAAATGTGGAACCTGTTCAGTAAATATTCTCATTCAGATTAGCATGTATCAAATCTTATATGACTATATATTGTAATGGTAAATAGATTATGATAATATATTTTCTTCCAGATTAGCATGTCTCAAAGTTTAGACAGTATTGTAATGATTATTACATATGCAAATCTGAATGATAATATATCATATATACATTGTAGTGACTGTAGAGGGGGGGGGGGGGTTATGATGGGCTGAGGTTAGATGTTTGTTTCCTCCTATAGAGAGAAGGCCAAGTCAAAAGACCGGGAAGAGGCTTGGATAAAGATTGAGAACCTTGCCAAATCCAACCCACAGGTGTGTGTGTGTGTGTGTGTGTGTGTGTGAGGGACACACAGCAGTGTGTACATGCGTGGCATCTAAAGAGCTGAAGTAGTGTCCTTTCCGTCTTCTCTCTGAGGACTGTTTGCTGTGCAGAGTATGCCCAGTCTTTTCTACCACATGCTCTGCATCACCCTTTCCTGGTTAAGATCAGAAGGTTGATCAGGAGATTGGTTGTTTGCTGAATGATATATTGGCATACGATCTCCGTAGCCAAACCTGTACTGTAAGTCAAGTGAAATGCCAGTTGACTGAACGGTCTTCCTAAACTGCATTCCTATTTTATATTGCTTCATTTCTGGTCTCAGTAAATACAAACTAAGGTGGAAGTACCTACTGTGAACTGCATTCCCAATGTCTTGTTTTATTATAGGTAGTCTTCTAGGGTGGATGTTGAACAGTCCTAGCATAAGGTAAAATCTACTCTTAATGACCGTACTAACGATCAGTTGAATTAGTCTGTCTGCACCACATCATTTTCTACTCTCACCAGATATCTAATAGAAGCCACGACTCCAGCATCCAATTTCAAAACTTTTCTGTTTATCTAAACTCTCTCTCTCAATCTTTTGTCTTTGCATGCGACTTAAGTCTCTTTCTCCCATTTTTTTCTTTTTGTGTGTTCGTTTCCTGTTAACATTAGTCTCTTATCCGTGTTGATTCCACTGGCCTCAACGGTCCAGTAGCAATGGCGTCTGATGGTCCATTAACCTATGAAGAAGTTCACAGGTTAAAAAAGACTGTAACGGAAGAAAGTCGCCCAGGTAACTGTCCGTCTTCGGTCTGTCAGTCAGTGCTGATCTTGGATCAGGTCCCCCCCTGCACCTGTAATCTTATTATGATCTACTCTGAGACATGTTATGACATTGGGCCCTGATCACTCTTTTCAAAATGGGTCCTGGACTGTTTCTCCTATAGAGGAGGGATGACTCGTCAACTGTTTCTCCTGTAGAGGAGGGATGACTCGTCGACCGTTTCTCCTGTAGAGGAGGGATGACTCGTCGACCGTTTCTCCTGTAGAGGAGGGATGACTCGTCGACCGTTTCTCCTGTAGAGGAGGGATGACTCGTCGACCGTTTCTCCTGTAGAGGAGGGATGACTCGTCGACCGTTTCTCCTGTAGAGGAGGGATGACTCGTCGACCGTTTCTCCTGTAGAGGAGGGATGACTCGTCGACCGTTTCTCCTGTAGAGGAGGGATGACTCGTCGAGAGGAGGGATGACCGTTTCTCCTGTAGAGGAGGGATGACTCGTTTCTCCTGTAGAGGAGGGATGACTCGTTTCTCCTGTAGAGGAGGGATGACTCGTCCTGTAGAGGAGGGATGACTCGTTTCTCCTGTAGAGGAGGGATGACTCGTCGACCGTTTCTCCTGTAGAGGAGGGATGACTCGTCGACCGTTTCTCCTGTAGAGGAGGGATGACTCGTCGACCGTTTCTCCTGTAGAGGAGGGATGACTCGTCAGACCGTTTCTCCTGTAGAGGAGGGATGACTCGTCAGACCGTTTCTCCTGTAGAGGAGGGATGACTCGTCAGACCGTTTCTCCTGTAGAGGAGGGATGACTCGTCAGACCGTTTCTCCTGTAGAGGAGGGATGACTCGTCGACCGTTTCTCCTGTAGAGGAGGGATGACTCGTCAGACCGTTTCTCCTGTAGAGGAGGGATGACTCGTCAGACCATGGACTGAACACTGGAATCAACTACTTTTGTTATTGTCTGTTCTCTCTTCGACTCACCTTTCCTTCCTTCCCTTCTTTCTTTCTTTCTTTCTTTCTTTCTTTCTGTTAAATGTCATGAGGGTAGTCCTGGTAACTACCATTTCACCAACTCTTTTCTCACCGTCCTGTTTGGTGCATGGGTGTCTTAGTTCATTAGCATGGCGCATGGTGAGCGGTTTTCTGTCAATTGGTGATTGTTTCTTAAACATGACTTTAATGTGAAAAAAGGAGTGGTACTTGTGGCAAAAACGTAGTTGACCATACCCAGGAGGATACTGTAGTTACAAGCAAAGCATTTTGATTCCATTGGGCCGAACTCTCTCTAACACTCTCCCCTTCCCCTGTTGCAGTTACGAACGAGAGACCAGAGGAAAGACCGGCCTATGAAGCGGCGTAAGTCTGATCTCCCTCAGGACATCTACACCGCAAAAGCCTTGGAGACCCGTCGCCGAGCCGACGTCATGATCACTACCCGCGATGGGCTCTAGGTCTGCCCCTCTCTCTCTCTAGTTTCCAGTCCCATCTTCTCTCTTTCCTCTAGTGTCCAGTCCCCTCTTCTCTCCACCCTCATCCACACAGCACATTCAGATTACTGGCCCAGTTTCCTCATCGTCGCCAGTACACAACCCCCTGGATTTCTGCTTTCTCAGGTGTTTCTTTTTGGGAGGGGTGGGGCCGCAACTTTCTTTTTTAGTCTTGCCGTCAATTTTTTATTTTTTTTTGCTTAATCGTGCATAACAGTATCGGCTCATCCCTCCAGGCTCTTACTGTACAAATGAAAATGGGGGAAGTTCCGTTCCACTAGCAACATGACAAGCTCCTATGTTCCCCCATTGAGCGCAGTTGGTAGAGAGCAGAAACAGAATGGGGGAGGCTCCTCTCGTTTCCTCTCATGTCAGTTTCTGTTAAGGGGAAACAAAACTAAGAACAGCCATTGTTGGATGGTGGGGGGTGATTGGATCGACTTTTCTGAAGTTTTGTTTCTTCTCTTTTTTTGTAATCCCAGGGACATTTGCCAGTGCCAAGACTGTTTGTTCTTTCTGTGTCTGTGTTTTTCTGTGTGAGAGAAACCAGGATGACTGACTATCTAGGTAGACAGCCTGTGTCGTTTGCCTTCGTTTTTTTTTTTGGAGCCTCAGATGATTCAAATGTTGTTTTTTTAATAAGCTGAAGAGCAACAGGACTTTCTGAAGTGACTGATCCATCTGTTCTGATGAAGTCACTTTATGACTAGGATGGGTGGCAGGACGGGAGGTTCTCTGTGGACACTGGACTCTTTACACCCTACACTTTGTGCCATGCACATTCTTTCGTTGGATTGATTTCCTTTCTGTTGAAGTCCATTGGCAATATGTGAGCCAGATCACAATGAAATATTGACAGTTCAAACAATGGTACTTATTTCATACGCAGAAACACATTGGGTGGTTGTTAGTCTGCACCCACTTTGTCATATTCAAAAGCCCTTCTTAGACATTTCAGTCTCCTTAATTCATACATAATGCATGTCCCCAGTTCTTACTGCTATTGGGAAGCTTCATTTAAATCTCAATGGCCAGCTAGGAAGTGTTTGGTTTGACACAGAGTCCATCAAGACACCTGTAGCCACACACACTGTAATGCTACGTTATGCAGAACATTCCACAAACGTTCCAACTGAAATTACATTATGACACTTTACCTGGGGGTGTCAGTTTGAGGAAGGCGAGGTGCAGAATTACTCATCTCGATCACATAATACGTTATGTGGGATGTAGGGTGATGTTGTAGAACTGTGATTCTGCACAGCCTGACTGTAATGAAGTCCTTCTCAAAAGCACACCTTGTCCTCAGATGCAGGCTTTTCAGAATCCCCGGCGCTGCTTGCTAGTCAAGCATGTTCCAGAAGTACACATGGTATCACATGCCCTGAAGCCCCCCCACACAGCGGTCTCACGTTTCCCCATGTTGGTTTTTACCAGTGCCCTCCTACCCAGAGGTGCTTTGCTGTGGAGCTGAAAGGACTGTTACGTGTCTTGTTGTGAAGTACTGAACAAATGGGGATCAGAGAGCCGTTTATGGAATGGCGGAATGCTACAGGATGAGAACATCAACACTGTTTGGATGACAACCGTTTCATGTGACAGTTGAATGAGCATTGGAAGAGGTGATTTCAAACCTGAATACCTCTTTGGATGATATCTGTAACCGTTGAGAATACGTCTATTGAAAAAGCACTTCCTGAAACTTGAAAGATGTGACATGTTTGTGTATCTTCATTGAAGCGCTCTTCAGTGTCCCGTTGAGTCTATATGTACAGTCTGCTCTGCTTTGTCAAGTTCAGGAAGCTGTCCATTTCCTGGACTGGACAAGGAAACGACCCATAAGTAAGCATTTCAGTGTTAGTCCACGCCTGTTGTTTACGAAGCATGTGACGAATACAATTTTATTTGATTGGGGCCCCATTGTAAATGTTAGTCTTTCTCTGGTACCATTGTTTGAACTTGCAAATCTAGTACGTGTATCCAATCTGTATTGTCTTTTCTGTTTCTAGTCTGGCAACTGGTAGCCTGGATGCTCATTTTAGCATTGTAGCTGCCAATGGAAAGGGCCAATGTTGAAAGACTGGCATCCAGGCTTGGCTTGGTAACTACATTATTAATACTTAAATGCAAAAAGGTGTTCATTTAACTACCATGTATCTTTTGTCCTGGACGAATGGCACTCGCCGAAACAATTTGACCCCCCCCAAAAAAAAAAAAAAAAATCTTCACTTTTATATAACAGTATCATTTGGAAAGATGTTTGATCAGTTTGCTTTTTATTTGTGTTCAAACTTTTTTTTTTTTTTAGACACATCAATTACTCGTATGACAAGTTAGACAACAAATGTTTTGGATTGTTTTCCAGAATTGTTTGCTTGGCCTCTGCAGGTTTTTAGTTAGAACATGTACTTTCCAGAATATAATAACTTGACAAGTGTCCTTTTGTCTGTGATCTGTACTATGTGGCTTCATTTAATATTGTACATATGATTTACTTTGTTTTATGTAGTGTTATATCTAGATTAATTTTGTATAAAATTGTCCTCTGTACAGAATAAAACATCAATAGCAATGACAAAGAAGTCAATGTGGCACATAACTTCTCTCTCCCCTGTAACTTTCTGCATTATTAGAAATAACACATCTAATATTTTCTTTAATTCCCAATTATCTGTGACCAGATTTCAGTCCGTAGCCTTTTGTGTGCTTTTATCACAATCTCAACTGGTGTTCATCTGTAATAGAATGAATAAAGAGAATATTTGAATTTTATATTTTCAACCATACATCAATTCTGGAGGCATTTTACTTCACGGAAGTCTCAAAACGCAGTCGGTTATTATACGTTTTGACAGTTAAGTGTATATGATTTGATCTGAGGGAAAATGGATACGGCTAAAAACGATTTCTTCCTCATCAGGGGGGGGCAGGGTAGCCTAGTGGTTAGAGCTTTGGACTAGTAACCGGAAGGTTGCGAGTTCAAACCCCCGAGCTGACAAGGTACAAATCTGTCGTTCTGCCCCTGAACAGGCAGTTAACCCACTGTTCCTAGGCCGTCATTGAAAATGAGAATGTGTTCTTAACTGACTTGCCTGGTTAAATAAAGGTAAAATTATTATTATTTTTTTTAAATCACTTACTGTATAGACAACCCTTTTGGGTGGTGGACCATTCTTAACACACACACAGCCAGCAGTGTTGCCGTTCTTGATACAAACCGATGCGCCTGGCACCTACTAGATACCCTGTTAAGACATTTAAATCTTGCCCATTCACCCTCTGAATGGCACACTTTTTAAAAATGTTTATTTTATTTCACCTTGTATTTAACCAGGTAAGCTAGTTGAGAACAAGTTCTCATTTACAACTGCGACCTGGCCAAGATAAAGCAAAGCAGTGCGACACAAACAACACAAAGTTACATGGAATAAACAAATGTACAGTCAATAACACAATAGAAAAAAAGTCTATATACAGTGTGTGCAAATGTCATAAGGGGGTATGGCAATAAATAGGCCACAGTAGTAAAGTAATTACAATTTAGCAGATTAACACTGGAGTGATAGATGAACAGGTGGTGTGTAAGTAGTGGTATTGGTGTGCAAAAGAGCAGCAAAGTTTACAAAAAAAATAAAAATAAAATGGGGATGAGGTAGGTGGATTAGATGGGCTCTGTACAGCTGCAGCGATCGGTTAGCTACTTGGATAGTTGATGTTTAAAGTTAGTGAGGGAAATGTAAGTCTTCAGCTTTATATTTTTTTAATACACTTATTTAGGCAATTCATTCCAGTCATTGGCAGCAGAGAACTGGAAGGAAAGGCGGCCAAAGGTGGTGTTGGCTTTGGGGATGACCAGTGAGATATACCTGCAGGAGTGCGTGCTACGTGTTATCGTGAGCTGAGTGAAGGCGGAGCTTTACCTACCATAGACTTGTTGATGACCTGGAGCCAGTGGATCTGGCGACGAATATGTAGCGAGGGCCAGCCGACTAGAGCATACAGGCCTCAGTGGTTGGTGATATAAGGCTCTTTGGTAACAAAACGGATGGCACTGTGATAGACTGCATCCAATTTGCTGAGTAGAGTATTGGAAGCTATTTTGTAGAGTCTAGGATCGATAGGATAGTCAGTTTTACTAGGGTAAGTTTGGCGGCGTGAGTGAATGAGGCTTTGTTGCGAAATAGGAAGCCGATTCTAGATTTAATTTTGGATTGGAGATGTTTGATATGAGTCTGGAAGGAGAGTTTAGTCTAGCCAGACACCTAGGTAGTTGTCCACGTATTCTAGGTCAGAACCGTCCAGAGTAGTGATGCTAGTTGGGCGGGCGTGTGTGGGCAGCGAACGGTTGAAAAGCATGCATTTGGTTAACACAGTGTCCAAAGAAGGGCCAGATGTATACAGAATGGTGTCGTCTGCGAAGAGGTGGATCAGGGAATCACCCGCAGCCTGTTTTTGTGCTGGTCAAAGGCAGTCAGGTCTGGATTGAACCACGGGCTATATCTGTTCTTAGTTCTACATTTTTGAAAGGGGCATGCTTATTTAAGCTGGTGAGGAAATTACTTTTAAAGAACGACAAGGCATCCTCGACTGACGGGATGAGGCCAATATTCTTCCAGGATACCTGGGCCAGGTCGATTTAGAAAGGCCTGCTCGCAGAAGTGTTTTAGGGAGCGTTTGACAGTGATGAGGGGTGGTCGTTTGGTCGCAGACCCATAGCGGATGCAGGCAATGAGGCAGTGATCGCTGAGATCCTGATTGAAAACAGCAGAGGTGTATTTGGAGGGCAAGTTGGTCAGGATGATCTCTGAGGGTGCCCATGTTTACGGATATAGGGTTGTACCTGGTTGTTTCCTTTAATTTGTGTGAGATAGATGCCCTCAATCTTAAATTGTAGGACTGCTGAGGTGTTAAGCATATCCCAGTTTAGGTCACCTAGCAGAAGGAACTATGAAGATAGATGGTAGGCAATCAATCCACAATCCATGTCTCGATTTGTCTCAAGGCTTAATTGTTTAACCAGTGTTGTCCCCTTCATCTACACATAATTTTGAAGTGGGATTTAACAAGTGACACAGCTTTCACCTGGATTCACTTGGTCAGTCTGTCATGGAAAGGGCAGATGTTCTAAATGTTTTTTACACTCCGTGTAGAAGTCGATGTACAGCTAACTGCCAAAATAAAGGAAATGCCAACAGTCATAATATAGTTTTGAGCCAGAACAGTTTCAATGTGCCTTGGCATAGATTCTACAAGTGTCTGGAACTCTATTGGAGGGATGCGACAATTCTTTCATGAGAAATTCCATATTTCGTGTTATGTTGATGGTGTTGGAAAACAGTCTCAGGTGCTGCTCCTGAATCTCCCATAAGTGTTCAATTGGGTTGAGATCTGGTGACTGACACACACACACTCTTTAAAACCCCTATGCTAATTTTGAGACCCCTCTCTAAGTCACATCTCTTCTAGCCATGGTAGCCAAAATAAATCTGCAACTGGGCAATTTTATATCTGACCCTAAGCATGATGGGATGTTAATTGCTTCATTTAACTCAGAAATCACACCTGTGTGGAAGCACCTGCTTGTATTCAGACCTAGACTTTTACCACATTGTTCCATTTTTAAAATATGCCATAATGTGTTTCCAAATTTTTTTTTATCCCTCAATCTACACACTATCCCATTATGACAAAGCAAAAACAGGGTTAGAAATTTTTGCAAATGTATAAAATAAAACCATTTAGGTAAAAATTCAGACCATTTACAAAATTCAGACCAGTACTTTTAAGCACTTTTTTTGTTTGGAGAGTTTCTCCCATTATTCTCTGCAGATCCTCTCAAGCGCTCAGGTTCGATGAGGAACGTCGCTGCACAGCTGGTTTCAGGTCTCCAGAGATGTTCAATCAAGTCCGGCCTCTGGCTGGGTCACTCAAGGACATTCTGAAACTTGTCCCGAAGCCACTCCTGTGTTGTCTTGTATGTGTGCAAGTCATTGTCCTGTTGGAAGGTGAATCTTCGCCCCAGTCTGAGGTCCTGAGCGCTCTGGAGCAGGTTTTCATCAAGGAGCTCTCTACTTTGCTCCGTTCATATTTCCCTCAATCCGGACTAGTCTCTCAGTCCATTTTGCTGAAAAACATCCACAAAGCATGATGCTGCCACCACCTTAGGGATGGTGCCAGGTTTCCTCCAGACACCTTGGGGATGGTGCCAGGTTTCCTCCAAACTTGGTTTAATCAGACCATAGAATCTTGTTTCTCATGGTCAGAGTCCTTTTAGGTGCCTTTTGGCAAACCCCCGAGCGGGCTGTCATGTTCCTTTTACTGAGGTGTGGCATCTGTCTGGCCACTCTTACCATAAATGCCTGATTGGTGGAGTGCTGTAGAAATGGTTGTCCTTCTGGAAGGTTCTCCCATTTCCACAGAGGGACTCTGGAGGTCTGTCAGAATTACCATTAGGTTCTTGGTCACCTCCCCCGATGGCTCAGTTTGGCTGGGCGGCCAGCTCTAGGAAGTGTCTTGGTGGGTCCAAGCTTCTTCCATTTAAGAATGATGGAGGCCACTGTGTTCTTGGGGACCTTCAATGATGCAGAAATGTTTTGATACCCTTCCCCAGATCCCTCGACACAATCCGATCTTAGAGCTCTAAGGTCAATTCCTTTGACCTCATGGCTTGCTTTTCACTCTGACATGCACTGTCAACTGTGGGACCTTATATAGACAGGTGAGTGCCTTTCCAGATCATGTCTAATCATTTGAATTTATCACAGGTGGACTCCAAGTTGTTGAAACATCTCAAGGATGCTCAATGGAAACAGGATGCACCTGTTTAGAGTCTCATAGCAAAGGGTCTGAATACTTATGTAAATAAGGTGTTTCTGTTTTTAATAAATTGGGAAAAATGTCTACAAACCTGCACCTCAATGTTACGAAGGTGTTCTTAATGTTTTGTACAGTGTATTATACAGTCGGACAGCACCTTGTGCGGACAGCACCTTTCCTGTGACTGCCTTTATACAACTGACCATGATTTTCTTAAATCAAATATGTTTAAGTCAATTTGCATTTACTGTCCGTAATACAAATGTAATGATTGTGTAATTGGGTTTAGTCTCCCTTTCGAGCTGAGCTTGCTATTGAAATTGACCTCTAAGAACTCATTGTAGGTAGCATCATTGACCACAAGAGGGCCCCAAATAACATCTTTTGGGGTCTGACTGAATGAATTGTTTTTTGCTTCAGGCATAAACTACAACGCAGTGTCATTTCTCATTTTTTAATTTCTCAGGGTCATTTCTGCCTTGTGGTGCGTTTTGGACCTAACTTTTGTAAATGTATTCTATCAGAAGAATGACTTTTTTAACTTTCAGAAAAACAAATTGATCAAGCTCAGCCACTTGTTTTTAGGTGCATTTTCCAACCTGTTAGGTGCATAATCCTAACAGGGTGGATATTTTGAGCCTAAGTTGTCCATAGCTCTGTGAGCAAGCAAGATTGAGCTAGCATAATTTTGAACACTTGAACAGGATTTTAACTTCTCCATCAAAAACATTTTTGTATTTGGTAAAACATTTTTATTTTTTATATAATTTAGCCGGGTTGTATTGAAATTCTGACACTTCCTGTGTCCTTGTCGGAAGAGGTTGTTTTCTTAAATGGCGATTTACAACCAGTTAACAGGACGGAAAGGGACACAAAATCTTTCAATAAAATAAATACAATATCGGGGACACAAATCTTAAATAAAATAAATACAAATCATGAGAAAAAAACATTAATGAGAGAGAATTTAACTACAATGATTAACACCTGGGGACACGGCAAAAACGCCTACATCCACTGAAAGAAAGTGTGTGAAAAATGTGTAAAATTCCTCTTTCAAGATCCATGTTTGTTTTTAAGGCAAAGAACACTTCTTTTTACTGACTTTATATTTAAATATTTTTGGAATCCCCATTTTACACTAAAGTTAGATTTCCTGGGGACAGAAAATGTACCGCATAATAGCAATGACCCACCTAACTGTCTGACCATGTAGTGGTTATGGAGCCAACACCTAACTGCCTGACCATGTAGTGGTTATGGAGCCAACACCTAACTTCCTGACCATGTAGTGGTTATGGACCCAAAGCCAACACCTAACTGCCTGACCATGTAGTGGTTATGGACCCAACACCTAACTGTCTGACCATGTAGTGGTTATGGAGCCAACACCTAACTGCCTGACCATGTAGTGGTTATGGACCCAAAGCCAACACCTAACTAACTGCCTGACCATGTAGTGATTATGGAGCCAACACCTAACTGCCTGACCATGTAGTGGTTATGGACCCAAAGCCAACACCTAACTGTCTGACCATGTAGTGGTTATGGAGCCAACACCTAACTGCCTGACCATGTAGTGGTTATGGACCCAAAGCCAACACCTAACTGCCTGACCATGTAGTGGTTATGGAGCCAACACCTAACTGTCTGACCATGTAGTGGTTATGGAGCCAACACCTAACTGCCTGACCATGTAGTGGTTATGGAGCCAACACCTAACTGTCTGACCATGTAGTGGTTATGGACCCAAAGCCAACACCTAACTGTCTGACCATGTAGTGGTTATGGAGCCAACACCTAACTGCCTGACCATGTAGTGGTTATGGACCCAAAGCCAACACCTAACTGCCTGACCATGTAGTGGTTATGGACCCAAAGCCAACACCTAACTGCCTGACCATGTAGTGGTTATGGAGCCAACACCTAACTGTCTGACCATGTAGTGGTTATGGAGCCAACACCTAACTGCCTGACCATGTAGTGGTTATGGAGCCAAAGCCAACACCTAACTGTCTGACCATGTAGTGGTTATGGAGCCAACACCTAACTGCCTGACCATGTAGTGGTTATGGAGCCAACACCTAACTGCCTGACCATGTAGTGGTTATGGAGCCAACACCTAACTGCCTGACCATGTAGTGGTTATGGAGCCAACACCTAACTGTCTGACCATGTAGTGGTTATGGAGCCAACACCTAACTGCCTGACCATGTAGTGGTTATGGAGCCAACACCTAACTGCCTGACCATGTAGTGGTTATGGAGCCAACACCTAACTGTCTGACCATGTAGTGGTTATGGACCCAAAGCCAACACCTAACTGTCTGACCATGTAGTGGTTATGGAGCCAACACCTAACTGTCTGACCATGTAGTGGTTATGGACCCAAAGCCAACACCTAACTGTCTGACCATGTAGTGGTTATGGAGCCAACACCTAACTGTCTGACCATGTAGTGGTTATGGACCCAAAGCCAACACCTAACTGTCTGACCATGTAGTGGTTATGGAGCCAACACCTAACTGCCTGACCATGTAGTGGTTATGGAGCCAACACCTAACTGCCTGACCATGTAGTGGTTATGGACCCAAAGCCAACACCTAACTGCCTGACCATGTAGTGGTTATGGAGCCAAAGCCAACACCATAAACCTGTTCAGGGCCCCGTGTCAGGAGGACTACATAACCAAAATGTTAGCATGTGGAAATGGTGCCAGGGAAACTAAACCGAAGAATGGATTGCTGTCATACCTTGTCCCTAGACTCCTTTCTGGGTAAGGAAACCAATGTGTCATTTTGAAATGTGTCCCTTTACTATCCCTTTAACAGTTTTCTAAGTGTTATGTGAGAATCACAGCACCTATTTTGTCATACTGGATCTCAGGTTTGTTAGGTAAAGTTGGTGTACTAAAAAATGTTATATTTACAGTGACATGATTTTGTAGCTACAGCTCCTATATCATGAAATGTTTTTTGCAGTATTTAATTTCTTGGACACATCAGATCAGATCCAACCATACACTAACGAGTGCTTCACCGGCACAGGAAGAGCCAAGCAATCAGCGGGAAAAGTAGTTCCACGGAAACACATTTTCCACCACGCCCACTTGCACTTTGCCACACCAGGTCAAATAGGATATTTCATAATTGCTCTGCATTTTCTGGATTGGATTTGAGTGACAAATGTCAGTATTGACACCAGTCTGCATCCACATGCTTGATGGATTACATCCTATATCCTATATTACATCCTATATTGATGGATTACAACCTATATCATATCATATATATCCTATATTACATCCTATATTGATGGATTACAACCTATATCCTATATTACAACCTATATCAAATATATCCTATATCCTATATTACATTGATTTCACAGAAGTGTGATTGACTTTGAGTTACATTGTGTTGTTTAAGTGTTCCCTTTATTTTTTTGAGCAGTGTATATATATATATATGGTGCATTTAAAGTGAGTCCCAACACACTTAAGAAAAGAGGTGAAAAAGAAGAATATAATCATCAACAACATTCAAATCAAAAGCATATGACAAGCTTGACGGGAGAAGCGTGGTACTACACTTTGGTTCTGGTAATCGGGTATTTGGCACGTGAAGGCCCCCCAAGACGGAAAAAAAGCTTAGGGTTATTCAAGTTTACCAGGATCTTTACCAGTGCTTTGAGAGACTAGTCAAGGATCATATCACCTCCACCCTACCTGACACCCTAGACCCACTCTAATATGCTTTACGACCCCAATAGGTCCACAGACGACGCAATCACACTGCACACTGCCCTAATCCATCTGGACAAGTGGAATACCTATGTAAGAATGCTGTTCATCGACTACAGCTCAGCATTTAACACCATAGTACCCCCCAAACTCGTCATTAAACCGCCCTGTGCAACTAGGTCCTGGACTTTCTGACGGGATGCCCCCATGTGGTGAGGGTAGGAAACGACCTCTCCATCCCACTGATCCTCAACACTGGGGCCCCACAAGGGTGCGTTCTCAGCCCTCTCCTGTACTCCCTGTTCACCCATGACTGCGTGGCCATGCACGCCTCCAACTCAATCATCAAGTTTGCACACGACACTACAGTGGTAAGCTTGATTACGGACAACGACGAGATGGCCTACAGGGAGGAGGTGAGGGCCCTCGGAGTGTGGTGTCAGGAAAATAACCTCACACTCAACATCAACATAACAAAGGAGATGATTGTGGACTTCAGGAAACAGCAGAGGGCCAGTAGTGGAGAAGGTGGAAAGTTTTAAGTTCCTCGGTGTACACATCACGGACAAACTGAAATGGTCCACCCACACAGACAGCGTGGTGAAGAAGGCGCAACAGCGCCTCTTCAACCTCAGGAGGCTGAAGAAATTAGTTAGATTACTTGTTCGATATTACTGCACGGTCGGAACTAGAAGCACAAGCATTTCGCTATACTCGCATTAACATCTGCTAACCATGTGTATGTGACCAATAAAATATAATTTGATTGGATCCCATTCGGGCTTTTCCTTGCCCGAGCAACATTCCAACCACTAATGCACCGCTGTCTGGGGTTGCTGAGCAAATCAATAAATCTCTATTGATATAAAGTGAGGCTCCAAAAGTATTGGGACAGTGACACTGTTGTTGTTTTAGCTCTGTGCTCCAGCTCTTTGGATTTTAAATTATACAATGACTATGAGGTTAAAGTGCAGACTGTCAGCTTTCATTTGAGGGTGAACTGTTTAGAAATTACAGCACTTTTTTTTGTACACCGCCCCCCCACCCCCCATTTTAGGAGACCAAAAGTATTTGGACAAATTCACTTACAGTATATGTGTGTTAAAGTAGTACAAAATCTTGTATTTTGTCCCATTGTATGCAATGACTACATCAAGGTTGTGATTCTATACATTTTTTGGATACATTTTCTGTTTCTTTTGGTTGTGTTTCAGATTATTTTGTGCCCAAATAGAAATTGATATTAAATGATGTATTTTGTCATTTGATTAACTTTAATTGTAAAAAAAAAAAAATGTTTCTAAACACCTCTACAATAATGTGGATGCTGATCATTGTGATTGCTGATCATTCTGAATGAATAATGGTGAGTGAGAAAGTTAGACGCACACATATCATACCCTCAAGACATGCTAACCTCTCACCATTACAATAACAGGTGAAGTTAGCATTTTTGGGGGTGGGGGGGGGGGTGATATTTGTGCGTCTAACTTTTTGTTAATTTACATGTATTTTTTCACATTTTATTTAACCAGGTAGGCTAGTTGAGAACACCTTTATTTAACCAGGTAGGCTAGTTGAGAACACCTTTATTTAACCAGGTAGGCTAGTTGAGAACACCTTTATTTAACCAGGTAGGCTAGTTGAGAACACCTTTATTTAACCAGGTAGGCTAGTTGAGAACACCTTTATTTAACCAGGTAGGCTAGTTGAGAACACCTTTATTTAACCAGGTAGGCTAGTTGAGAACACCTTTATTTAACCAGGTAGACTGGTTGAGAACACCTTTATTTAACCAGGTAGACTAGTTGAGAACACCTTTATTTAACCAGGTAGGCTAGTTGAGAACAAGTTCTGTAGCTCAGTTGGTAGAGCATGGCGCTTGTAACGCCAGGGTAGTGGGTTCGATTCCCGGGATCACCCATACGTAGAATGTATGCACACATGACTGTAAGTCGCTTTGGATAAAAGCGTCTGCTAAATGGCATATATTATTCTCATTTACAACTGCGACCTGGCCAAGATAAAGCAAAGCAGTGCGACACAAACAACGACAGAGTTACACATGGAATAAACAAGAGTACAGTCACTAACACAATAGAAAAAAGTCTATATACAGTGTATGCAAATGGCGTGAGGAGGTAAGGCAATAAATAGGCCATAGTAGCAAAATAATTACAATTTAGCAAATTAACACTGGAGTGATAAATGAACAGATGATGATGTGCAAGTAGAAATACTGGTTTGCAAAAGAGCAGACAAGTAGATAAAAACAATATGGGGATGAGGTGAGGATCAGGTAGGTAGATTGGATGGGCTATTTACAGATGGGCTATGTACAGCTGCAGTGATCGGTTAGCTGCTCAGGTAGCTGATGTTTAAAGTTAGTGAGGGAAATATAATTCTCCAGCTTCAACAATTTTTGCAATTCGTTCCAGTCATTGGCGGCAGAGAACTGGAAGGAAAGGCGGCCAAAGTAGGTGTTGCCTTTGGGGATGACCGTTGAGATATACCTGCTGGAGCGCCTGCTTCAGGTGGGTGTTGTTATTGTGACCAGTGAGCTGAGATGAGGCGGAGCTTTACCTAACTTCCTCACTCGTTATGAGTATGCTTTTAATCATTAAGGACTGGGGAGTTTTTCTGAATAAACAATACATGGAATGGACCTAAAGCACAAGCAAAATCCTAGAGGAAAACCTGATTCAGTCTTTTCCAACAGACACTAGGTGATTAATTCACCTTTCAGCAGGACAATAACTTAAAACACAAGGCCAAATATACACTGGAGTTGCTTACCAAGAAGACAGTGAATGTCCCTGAGCAGCTGAGTTACAGTTTTGACTTAAATCTTCTTGATAATCTGTCAATACCTGAAAATGGTTGTCTAGCAATGATCAACCAACGTTTTAACAGGGCTTGAACAATTTTGAAAAGAATAATGGGCAAATGTTGCACAGTCTAGGTGTGGAAATCTCTTAGAGACTTATCTAGAAAGACTGTAAAACTGTAATCGCTGCCAAGGGTGCTTCTACAAAGTATTGACTCAGGGGTGTGAATACTTATGTCAATGAGATATTTCTGTATTTCATTTTCAATACATTTGCAAACATTTAAAAAAAGAACATGTTTTAACTTTGTCACTATGGGGTATTGTGTGTAGATGGCTGTAACACATCAACATGTGGAATAAGTCAAGAGGTATGAATACTTTCTGAAGGCAGTGTACGTAGTAGTGCTACTGCAGTTTGTTGAAGGCTACAATGCGTCTCTACACTTGGTCATGGTTTTGGACGAGCCACTCCAGTGCCTTTAGGGTCAGCTGTGGTGAACACGTAGAAAACCCCCAAAAGGGATAACTTGTTTCTACACTAATCTGTGATTTTTACCGTCACTTGGGGCAGGGACACATTGAGACACACACTCTACATAGAGCGGATCAGCAGCACCACTTCACTTCTCAGATCAAAGTAACATAAGGAACACTCAGCAAATAGCAAACAAACCAAGCATTTTGTAACGGCGTTCGTCTGTTGAAGGAGAGTCGGACCGAAATGCAGCATGGTGGTTACTCATGTTCTTTAATGAAGAATATAACGATACATGAAATAACTAAATAAATACAAAACAACAAACGGAACGTGAAAAACCTAATACAGCCTATCTGGTGAACACTACACAGAGACAGGAACAATCACCTAAATATGCCTAAATATGGCTCCCAATCAGAGACAACGATAATCACCTGACTCTGATTGAGAACCGCCTCAGGCAGCCATAGACTACGTAGACACCCCACAAAACCCCAAGACAAAAACACACCACAATAACCCATGTCACACCCTGGCCTGTCCAAATAAATAAAGAAAACACAAAATACTAAGACCAAGGCGTGACAGAACCCCCCCCCCCTAAGGTGCGGACTCCCGGACGCACCTCAAAACCATAGGGAGGGTCCGGGTGGGCGTCTGTCCATGGTGGCGGCTCCGGCTCGGGACGTGGACCCCACTCCATAAATGTCATAGTTCCTCCCCAGCGCGTCCTGGAATAATCCACCCTCGCCGCCGACCATGGCCTAATAGTCCTCACCCAGAACCCCACTGGACTGAGGGGAAGCTCGGGACTGAGGGGAAGCTCGGGACTGAGGGGAAGCTCAGGACTGAGGGGCAGCTCAGCACTGAGGGGAAGCCCAGCACTGAGGGGAAGCCCAGCACTGAGGGGAAGCCCAGCACTGAGAGGAAGCTCAGCACTGAGAGGATGCTCAGGCAGGTAGTTGGCTCTTGCATATACTGGCTGGCTGGCGGATCTGGAAGAGTCTGGTTGACTGGCAGATCTGGAAGAGTCTGGTTGACTGGCAGATCTGGAAGAGTCTGGTTGACTGGCAGATCTGGAAGAGTCTGGTTGACTGGCCGATCTGGAAGAGTCTGGCTGACTGGCAGATCTGGAAGAGTCTGGCTGACTGGCAGATCTGGAAGAGTCTGGCTGACTGGCGGATCTAGCTGCTCTGGCTGCTCCATGCAGACTGGCAGCTCTGGCTGCTCCATGCAGACTGGCAGCTCTGGCTGCTCCATGCAGACTGACAGCTCTGGCTGCTCTATGCAGACTGGCAGCTCTGGCTGCTCTATGCAGACTGGCAGCTCTATGCAGACTGGCAGCTCTGGCTGCTCCATGCAACCTGGCAGCTCTGGCTGCTCCATGCAGACTGACAGCTCTGGCTGCTCCATGCAGTCTGACAGCTCAGGCTGCTCCATGCAGACTGGCAGCTCAGGCTGCGCTGAACAGGCAGGAGACTCCGGCAGCGCTGGAGAGAAGGAAGGCTCTGGCTGCGCTAAACAGGTGGGAGACTCCGGCAGCGCAGGAGAGGAGAAAGGCTCCGACAGCGCTGAACAGGCGGGAGACTCCGGCAGTGCTGGAGAGGCGAGGCGCACTGTAGGCCTGATGCGTGGTGCTGGCACTGGTGGAACTGGATAGAGAACACGCACAAGAAGCCTGGTGCGGGGAGCTGCTACCGGAGGACTGGTGTGTCGAGGTGGCTCTGGATAGACCGGACCGTGCAGGCGCACTGGAGCTCTTGAGCACCGAGCCTGCCCAACCTTACCTGGCTCGATGCCCACTCTAGCCCGGCCAATACGAAGAGCTGGTATGAACCGCACCGGGCTATGCACCCGCACTGGAAACACCGTGCGCTCCATAGCATAACACGGTGCCTGCCCGGTCTCTCTAGCCCCCCGGTAAGCACAGGGAGTTTGCGCAGGTCTCCTACCTGGCATAGCCATACTCCCTGTGAGACCCCCCAAGAAATCTTTGGGGCTGACTCTCAGGCTTCCATCCGCGTCGCCGTGCTGCCTCCTCATACCAGCTTTTTCCGCCTCCAGTTCTTCCTTGGGGCGGCGATATTCTCCAGGCTGAGCCCAAGGTCCTTCACCGTCCAGTTCGTCCTCCCATGTCCAGTCCCTCTCTCGCTGCACCTTGGTGCAGCTACACTCCCCTGGTTTAGCCCAGGGTCCTCTCCCGTCGTGGATTTCCTCCCAAGTCCAGAAATTCTTGTTGCGCTGCTCCTGCTGCCGCTGTTGCCTGTTACCACGTTGCTTGGTCCATTTGTGGTGGGTGATTCTGTAACGCCGTTCTTCTATCTCCTCCTCTGATGAAGAGGTAGAACAAGGATCGGACCAAAATGCAGCGTGGTGGTTACTCATGTTCTTTAATGAAGAATATAGCGATACATGAAATAACTAAATAAATACAAAACAACAAACGGAACGTGAAAAACCTAATACAGCCTATCTGGTGAACACTACACAGAGACAGGAACAATCACCTAAATATGCCTAAATATGGCTCCCAATCAGAGACAACGATAATCACCTGACTCTGATTGAGAAACGCCTCAGGCAGCCATAGACTACGTAGACACCCCACAAAACCCCAAGACAAAAACACCACAATAACCCATGTCACACCCTGGCCTGTCCAAATAAAGAAAGAAAACACAAAATACTAAGACCAAGGCGTGACACATTTCATCTGTTAATATCCCAAAGCAGAGTATCCGTCATTGTCCAAATGTCATCATGTTAGAGTAATGCCACCGGAAAATCCCCACTAGTCTAGCTTCTAATCTCATATTTGACTGTAGTCTTTCCTGAACACAGATTAGGATTAAATCACAGGAAATTGACCATATTTATGCGCTTTATAATTTATTTATCTTACATTCTGTTGTCCCAATGTGAACCTTGAATTTTCATTGGGCTAGTGGGATTGGAAGGTTATATATTGTATATTGCAACATCAATTAGTTCACAAATAATGGTCAAATGCTATCCAATTTCCTGGGTATAAATGAGTATCCATAATAAACCACAACATTATTCTTCAGGAGGTGGTCATGGGTAATTATGGAATTGTCTATTCATCAGATTTTGAGACCCGCCGACAGCATTTAGAGAATGTTTTTCAGAAACTGTGGTACTATGACGTGAAGTCGTAGCCCCAGAAGCCTTCTGCAAAGCGAAGAGTGGAAAGGGTAAATTCAATTTCAAAAGGCATGGTGACCTGCACATGGTAAATTTATGGTAAACAAGAATAGCATCTTCCCAGGACATGATATTCATTACCACCCCAGAACAATCATTTTGTGGTTCATTATGGGTACTAATTTATGCCCCAGGAAATTGTATAGCATTTTACCATGACTAATTAATGTTGCAATATGCAACATACATTGTTACAATCCCGCTAGCCCAATGTAAATGAAAGGTTCACATTGGGACAGCAAAATTTAATAAGCAAAAAAACAGAATAAATTATAAAGCGCATAAATATGGTCCATTTCCTGTTATTTAATCCTAATCTGTGTTCACTCTGGCAAATCTTGGAAAGACTACAGTCAAATATGAGATTAGAAACTAGACTAGAGGGGATTTTCCGGTGGCATTACTCTAACATGATGACATTTGGACAATGAGGGACACTCTGCTTTGGGATATTAACAGATGAAATGCTTGGTTTGTTTGCTATTTGCTGAGTGTTCCTTATGTTACTTTGATCTGGGAAGTGAAGTGGTGCTGCTGATCCGCTCTATGTAGAGTGTGTGTCTCAATGTGTCCCTGCCCCAAGTGACGGTAAAAATCACAGATTAGTGTAGAAACAAGTTATCCCTTTTGGGGGTTTTTCTACGTGTTCACCACAGCTGACCCTAAAGGCACTGGAGTGGCTCGTCCAAAACCATGACCAAGTGTAGAGACACATTGTAGCCTTCAACAAACTGCAGTAGCACTACTACGTACACTGCCTTCAGAAAGTATTCATACCTCTTGACTTATTCCACATGTTGATGTGTTACAGCCATCTACACACAATACCCCATAGTGACAAAGTTAAAACATGTTGTTTTCAATGTTTGCAATTGTATTGAGAATTATATATAGAAATATCTCATTGACATAAATATTCACACCCCTGAGTCAATACTTTGTAGAGGCACCATTGGCAGCAATTACAGCTGTGAGTCTTTCTGGGTAAATCTCTAAGAGATTTCCACACGTGGATTATGCAACATTTGCCCATTATTCTTTTCAAACCTCTTCAAAGTCTGTCAAATTGGTTGTTGATTATTGTTGGACAAACGTTTTTATTTCTTGCCATTGTTTTTCAAGTAGACTTAAGTCAAAACTGTAACTCGGCCACTCAGGAACATCAAATCAAACTATATTTGTCACATGCGCCAAATACAGCAGGTGTACAGTTACACCTTACAGTTAAATGCTTACAAGCCCTAACCAACAATGCAGTTTAATACATTTTTTAAAAATACCCCAAAAATTATGAATATGAAATAAAAGTGAAAGTAGTGTTTTGGAATATTTGTATTCTGTACAGGCTTCCTTCTTTTCACTCTGTCAATTAGATTAGTATTGTGGAGTAACTACAATGTTGTTGATCCATCCTCAGTTTTCTCCTATCACAGCCATTACACTCCGTAACTGTTTTAATGTCACCATTGGCCTCATGGTGAAATCCCTGAGCAGTTTCCTTCCTCTCCGGCAACGGAGTTAGTATCTCTGTAGTGACTGGGTGTATTGATATACCATCCAAAATCTAATTAATAACTTCACCATGCTGAAAGGGATATTCAATGTCTGCTTTTTTTAAATTTACACATCTACCAATAGGTACCCTTCTTTGCGAGGTATTGGAAAACCTCCCCGGTATTTGTGGTTAAATCTGTGTTCACTGGTGGACTGAGGGACCTTACAGATAATTGTACTGTATGTGTGAGGTACAGAGATGAGGTCGTCAATCCAAAATCATGTTAAACACTATTATTGCACAATGAGTGAGTCAATGCAATTTATGCGACTTGTTAAGCAAACTTTTACTCCTGAACTAATTTAGGCTTGCCATAAAAAAAGGGTTTTGAATAATTATTGACTCAATACATTTCAGCACTTAATTTTTTATTATTTTGTAAAAATGTTGAAAAACAAAAAAATTGTTTTTTAAAATTCAGGCTGTAACACAACAAAATGTGCAAAAAGTCTAGGGGTGTGAATAGGGCACTGTAAATCATACATATCAAGTGCTTGAGTTGCTCTTTTGGATTGGAAATACCCCTGAACTGCATCCATTATCAAGTAACTCAGCAAACCAAATTCTCTAGCTGACGTGAATGTCATGTTTCTAACATTCTCAGAATGTCTGTGGGATAACGTTTTGACAAATCCGTATAGGGGACCCAACCAGAAAGTCCTTAAGGCCTCTGTCCCAGTACCCTTGGACTGTACATCAAAGAAATGTATCACAGGAATCCTGTATAAGGTGCAGTTGTGAAGTCCACTCAGTGTGGCTTTCTAGTACAGAGTGTGGTAGTCAGAAGGATTTAGAAGTGAGGGTACAATGCCCTGCCTGTGCAGATGGAGCCAGTACCTGCCAATATGTGAAAGCTGAGAGCCTTCAGGATGTTGGTTGAGGAGTGTCCTCACTCTCTGGCATGTAGTATCCTCTTGCAGGGTTCACAGGCGTTCGGGTGATCTTGGGTATAATCACAATCCAGGTGAATGCCAAAGGGCTGAGACTGCTGGAGACCCTGAAGAGCCTCTTTCAAACTCCAAGTAAAAGGCACAACAATGGACTCCTCAACACTTTATGCTGGTTTATACTTGGTCTACTGACCTCTGTTTAAATTCTAATGGTATACAGACTGATTTAAGATGGTTTAAATTGTAAATCAGTTTGTGTACCATTTGAAATTTAAAACAAACTGATTTACAATTTAGACAATCTTGAATCAGTCTGTAGACCAATTAATTGAAACAATCTTATTAAATCAGTCTGTCTACCATTAGAATTTAAACAAATGGTCTACAGACTGATTCAAGATTGTTTAAATTGTAAATCAGTTTGTTTAAATTCCAATGGTACACAAACTGATTTACAATCTAAACCATTAGAATTGAAATAGTTTATTGGTGTTAAAAGAGAGCAGGTATGCTATTTGGATCGCAAGGCTTCTAATGTCATGCAGAATCTCCTATTTGTGTTTATACTTTTGGCAATCATTATTTTACAGCTTGGTAATTACTACCTAATAACCAGGTGAATACCTATCAAAAAGTAAACGCATGGTAACTATTCAGTCCCAAACTTAATTACTAGGAACCAAGTAAGTAAGTACTACATACATACTTAATGAAGTCATTGCTAATACCAGATACCTGCTATTCAACTAATACTCTTTTTAATTTACTTTTTTTTTTTTTTTACCCCTTTTTCGTGATATCCAATTGGTAGTTACATCGCTGCAACTCCCGTATGGACTCGGGAGAGGCGAAGGTCGAGAGCCATGCGTCCTCCAAAACATGACCCCGCCAAGCCGAGCTGCTTTTTGACACACAACTTGCTTCACCCAGAAGCCAGCTGCACCAATGTGTCAGAGGACACACCGTCCAGTTGGCAACCGAAGTGAGGGTGCGTCCGCCTCCACAAGGAGTCGCTGGAGCGTAATGGGATACATCCCAGCCAGCCAAACCCTCCCCTAACAGGGTTGACGCTTGGCTAATTGTGAGCCGCCTCATGGGTCTCCCGGTCGCGGCCGGCTGCAATACACCCGGGATCGAACCCAGATCTGTTGTGACGCCTCTAGCACTGTGATGCAGTGCCTTAGACCGCTGCACCACTCAGGAGGCCCAACTAATACTCTTTAGGATTTAGTTGTATTATTGTGTAGACATCAATAATACAACATCAAGTACATTTCCTGTAGTCACTAGGTAGACTCTATGTATGTTGTAAAAGGGTCGACAACAACCACAGCTGATGTTGGATGACAATAGTATGTTCATGATGTTGTTGCGACAAGTGTCTACAGACTGTCAATGCTGTATTTAAACAACTTTATATTAAAGGGCACATAAATGGGCTATTCAACACTTACAGTAATAGGATTCCCAACACTTACCTGGCACAGTGGGCGTAGTGGACTAATTGACACTTACTTGGCACAGTAGGCCTAGTGGACTAATTGACAATTACCTGGCTTGTCAGTAACCAGATCTCAACCCAACTGAACACTTATGGGAGATTCTGGAGTGGTGCCTGAGACATCATTTTACAGCGCCCCAAAACACCAAGTTATGGAATTTCTCATGGAAGAATGGTGTCACATCCCTTCGATTGTAAAATCTATGCCAAGGCACATTGAAGCTGTTCTGGAGGCTCATGGTGGCCCAACAGCCTATTAAGACACTTTATGTTTGGTGTTTCCTTTATTTTGGCAGTTACCTGTAGCCTCCATACTGTCCCCAGTCTTCCTGGTGCTGAGGCTGAACTGGCCAGGAGAAACAGTTCCCTTGACAAGTTCCAGCTATACCATGTACTATGTAGCTATGTATTGGAAAACATACATTTTAAGTTGAGGCAAAAAAAAACATTGTGCTGTGCGAACTCATTTAGCATGTGTTGTATTATTGCTGTGCTGTGCTGTATTATTACAGGTATGTATTACTCAGTTCTTACATAGATGACAGACGTGATTTACCCAGATAAAAATGATTTGCATTATTGGTTTTAGTTCCTTGTTCTGTGGTAATACAAACAAGCCATCCACTTTCCTAGCAACGTCGCTGCCTTGCCTTGTGAATCTGAATGTGCCAGACGAACAAAAAGTTCCAGTATTTCAAAAGGCCTCATTGTGTTGCATAACAATTGGACTGACACTGGAGTTGTTCTCTCGTCATTCCCCGGGGGGGGGGGATGAGATTCCCATCAGCAGCCACTAATGAGAAACTAGTTTGGATAGAAGTTGATAGAAGTGGGTGTTGTCCAACTCTCAGAGCTCTCCATAATGAGCCGTGTTTTGCTGTAAGTCTACTAGTATCTCCAGGCTACAGCTTGTCCCGCTGCAGCCGGTCCTTGTGTGCCCCACCTGAGCTGGTCACCTGCCAAGAGAGACAGCCTGTGGGAGGCGAACCTGTCATCTCTTTAGAACACAGGCCTTGGGTAACAAAAATGGCCAGCTGCCATCCAGACAGACAGAGACAGGCAGCCAGACAGGCAGCCAGACAGACAGAGACAGGCAGCCAGACAGGCAGCCAGACAGGCATTTCCTCCTGTGATTATCTTAATGCAGTGATAGTGTTCATGATTTGAATTCATCAATTTTGTGTCAGGTTGACTCCATAACAAACTGTGACTCCAGGCAAAGAACGATATCTAGTGTATTTTATGTGGATAGTGATATCTAAACGATCTTTACTTCATTGTCCAGTCCACTCTTCTTCCCTTATAATAACAGAGGACAGCGAATAACAACTTAACCTGGTTGGTTGTATCTTGGTCCAAGTTGTCATCTGCAATAATGCCGTGGTTCAATGTGGACAAAGTACTACATGAACTCAGTGCATCCCAGTACGTTTCTCGCACTCTCTGAACTCTATGGGGTTTCCTGAGGCTTCCTCTGGACTGGGCTTCAGGCCATATGCGGTTCACCTCTGACCTATCAAACTCACTGCCCCCGACCGCTCCTGGTTAATTGACTTGACTGGATTTTCTGAATTAAATAAAGTGGATCTAACTTAATTGGAAAGCACTTCCAAAATGTTTCAGAACTAAGTGGCCCTGCAGAAAAGATCTGATTATCTCGCCATGTAACATTCACATCTGCCAAATCCCACACACAAAGGAAGTTTGTGCATTTTAGAAAAACACATTAAAACGATTGTAAAGCTATTGGGTTAAACTATTAATCAGATGTGATTTTTATGCTTCACAGTTTGTCCATCCTAATATATATACATTACAGAAGACTGAAATATAATTAAACTGCTTGACAAAGAAACACTGGATTTTCGATAAACAACAACTAAACGGTCCACCCATGAGGCCAGTAGGATATTTGACTGCAGGAAAAGGGCTCCCCCAGATTTCTTGACACCATTGCAAGTAGTGGCTCCTTGATTTTTAAAATGTATGTATATGTAGTTGTAATCATTTTAGCCACAACTATTGCCAATCAATAGATTTTTTCTCTGAATTACACAGCATCACAATATTTAGATTTGCAGTCTTATAAAGAATCTCTTAGGCAGATAGCCCAATAGTATGTCACACATGGTAAAAGGTCAAGCGGTACATCATGGTGATAACCTTTATTTCGGCAGCATGACATCACTACTTATAAGATAAGGTCTGAAAAAAGGACTGTCGGGAGATTCATGGAACTGTGTTAGAACATCCACTCAAATGAGAAAAGGTTTAGTCTACCAACGTTTTCACTGACAACAAACTTCTGTGTGATGTCATTTGTGTAATGTCGGCCTGTTGACGTACTTCCAATTACTTTTATATTGACATTGATTGCTTGGCAAAATTGGTCAACCAAATAGCATTTGGAAATACTTAGAAGTCTCTGCCAAGGCAAACTAGTTGAAATAATTTAGGGAATTTCAAGTTGAGGCCTTAATAAACAGGACCAAAGGATGCCTCACATGTCCTCATCCCTCACCCCCATGCCTCAAATGTCCTCATCCCTCACCCCCATGCCTCAAATGTCCTCATCCCTCACCCCCAGGCTTCAAATGTCCCCATCCCTCACCCCCAGGGTTCAAATGTCCCCATCCCTCACCCCCAGGGTTCAGATGTCCTCATCCCTCACCTCCAGGTTTCAAATGTCCTCATCCCTCACCCCCAGGCTTCAAAATTCCTGGCGGCATCAGCCATGCCCCTTGTGTGACCCTAAAAAAATCCATGCCTTGCGGCCAAAGTTGTCGTTATGCCCTTAGGCTAAATATTATAATTCCATTTTCCCGGCTGCCAATAGTCGTACTCCGAAGCACCTCTCACACACGTAGCTCTCAGATATCTCAATTCTTATTAGCCAATGCCCGTTACTGGATTGGGTCCTTCTCACATGCATTGCAGCTCCGAAGTAGGCTACTAGTGAAGACAGACACATCGGGGACGCAACGGAGCGTCTCCTTCTTATCGAATTCCGAGGCGCACATTGAAGATAATTAAAATAACTGTCCACCTTTACTTTTCCTCAGCCAAATAGAGGAGTAACAAACAGCAAAATCACTAGCCTATGTCGATCTCAGTAGAGGCTGGTGGGAGGAGCTATAGGAGGTAATGTAGTACATGGAATTTCCATATGTTTGATGGGTTTGATACCGTTCCATATATTCCATTCCAGCCGTTACAATGAGTCCATCCTCCTATAGCTCCTCCCACTAACCTTCTCTGGTCAATCTACTATCCCCGCATAGTATAACATTTTGCCTACCTATTCTATTGGTCAGCTTGTCATTCTGTGCCATAAAGAAATTCCAAACAGACACTGGGACAGTTGTGGGACGATAGATCCCAAATTCATACAACCACTCTCCATAAAAGAAAAATGTAAAAGAAATAAGGCTGACGCAAGTGGTTTCATGTGACAGATGAAAATATCATTTTGAAATTTTGAAAAAATAAGATCTAAAGATGCAACAACTAGCATTGGTTGCTAATATAACTAGGATTGTGTCCATCGCTGCTGGGCAATGAAAGAAAGTTCATTTGAAAACCAGTAGAAATATCCTATTGGTTTCAAGGGCATATGAGGAAGTGCTGAGAAAATGATTCCCTCAACATTCCTATGGTCTGAATTTGGCTAGGCTACTTTAAACAAGGTAAGACATGCCTCTTAAAATGAAATATTAACAAATCCAGGTTTTAAACCATTGCGTTTATGGTTAAATAGTTTCAAAATGTTGACTGCCTCCGCTCAGATTACAGACAATGGCCTTCCTGTCCTTTCCTAGCGAACGAACAGTGATTCCAGTATGCCAACAGAATCAAGCTTTTAGATGTTAATATGAATTATCCTACATTATATTTATCAAACATGACTGGCGTTTAGTCTATATACAGTACCAGTCAAAAGTTTGTGATTTCTATTTATTTTGGACTATTTTCTACATTGTAGAATAATAGTGAAGACATCAAAACTATGAAATAACACATGGAATCATGTAGTAACCCAAAAAAGTGTTAAACAAATCAAAATATATTTGAGATTCTTCAAAGTAGCCACCCTTTGCCTTGATGACAACTTGGCATTCTTGAATGAGTAGGTGTGTCCAAACGTTTGACTGGCTACATGTTCTGGGTCCTCTATCATGTCAGCATCGGTATAGGCTATAGCCAATATGACAGGCTATCCCCTACACTCCAACATGTAGGCTAGTCTTTTATGTACATTTACATACACTTAGGTTTTCTTAACAGAATAGCTTGTGTTTTTTGGTTTTCAAATAAATTTAAATGGGCTATTCTGGTTAATGGACTTGGTGCCCTGGCAGATGGCCTTGGTACCCTGGCAGATGGCTTTGGTGCCCTGGCAGATGGCCCTGGTAGATTGGGCACCCCTAGAAGGCCAAATAGCCTTGCCCCTAAAATCAAGACGTTCCAGATCTGCTCATCCCCTACTCCACCAACCCCCACTGACCACTGTCCCCGTTTGATCTGAGCCCTAGAAAAAGGCTACCAAAAAGTACTCGTTGAAGCCTTCCCCCTTCCTCCCCACTCCTCTTCTCTGAACTCTGTGGTCCATACATGAAGCTCTGTGCACCAGATGCATGAGTTCTGACCGGTTGGCCACGCCTTCCCTCCTGGGTTCAGCCCACTACGTCCCCAACAGGAGTCAGCTAAACTCACAGAGCCTCAACTCACACTGGCTGTTGTTCAGCTGGTTCTGAGGAAAAGCCATCCATCAGCCAGCCATCCATTCAGACAGGGGAATCCCTCTCTTCTCCTCCTCTCAGCCTGTGCAACTTCCAGTCCATGTAGCTCCAAATGTTTGTCTGGTTGCTGGTGCTTGCCATGTGGACAGTGGTAGTGGTGATATTCTTGTGGAGCCAACACATTGAAGACTCAGAGAGAGGGCCTGTAGGGGGAGGTATTGCTCTACTGGAGGGGGAGGTATTGCTCTACTGGAGAGAGAGGTAGAGAGAGCCAGGGAGGGAGGGGGAGGGGGAGGAGGGAAGCGAGGGAGGGAGGATATGACTGAGGAGTAGAGTGCAGTTGAGGTGAGCGACGGGGAGGCAGGCTTAAGCCCAAGCACAGTAATCTAAGCAGCTGCCGCAGAACAAGTCCGTCACCCAAAGCACGTCTTTCTGTCTGACTCTCTCTCTCTCTCTCCCTCCCCATCTCTCTCTCTCTCTCTCTCTCTCTCTCTCTCCCTCCCCATCTCTCCCTCCCCATCTCTTTCTCTCTCTGTCTCTGTCACGGTCGCTCACAATGATTGGGGATTTTCAGTCTCCCCGTTTGACATAAGCAAGTTTTATTTCACCTGAGAATACATTTTATGATATGAGCAAAATGAACAGTAAGCTGTTTCGTTTTTGTTTAGTTATTTCTGTTTTTCCATGGAAAGGAGGGTTGGTCCCGATACCTTGTTGTGTTGGACAGACTTAACAAGATTTGTCTGAACACTTCTGTCTGATTGTTGTGTTTAAAATCCACCATGTAGCCAGAACCTTCTTGCTGTTTGTCCTGTAGGCATCAAAGTCATGCCACAAATTATACAAGTCTCACAGAGTTATCAGAGACTAAGTTCTACGGTGAACAAAATAAATGCTCAACAGTGTGTTCAAATACAGTTATAGCAATGGAATTAATAACAACTAACAATCATCTTGATTTGTCAGAATAAGACAGACTTTTAAAAACAGATAAACGACAGACCCACAAAGCTAAACACAACTTGGTTGAGACGGAAGGGAATCAGATTATGGGAACATTTGGCATCAAAAGGGAAGTCATCTGTACAATCATTATCAAAGTGCGTTCCAATTGCTGTTTCCAGAAAAAAAAGGTTGTTTATTAATGCGTCACTCCCAATGACGCCAATGGGGCGTGGCTTAGCCTTGATGCTAATTCTCATTTCAAAACCACGTCATGGGAATAATGTTTTTTCCAACATTGAACTGAGTTCCCTGACAACTGTCACTGCAAGCAAGTGGCAACGCAGAACGTTCTAATTCAACAACTACGCACGAACCACATAGTGCCCAAGTATCTCCCAGATGGCATTTTCCGTAACAACTGAACATACTGGGACATTATCCCACTCTGAAATGAAAGGTTATACATGCATTTTATGCCAGAAGTATTGATTTAAAAACGGGACAAACATTAATTCCAAATGAGTACAGATATCAACTGATTTCCAGTATACTGTGCATTGTGTTCCTTTTTTCCCCAACATACTTGCCAATGTCAATCAATGCATTATTTGTATGCTTTCAATAAGGGTTTCGTTTTCAGTTCTACATGAGCCATTGCCATTTGAGTTAACCAAAGCTAGTGTTTTAGGACAGTACCTAAACGTTACACAAACATATTAGTCAATAAAACAAAATGATTAGATACAGGAAACAAACCCTGTTTCAAATACATACATTAGGCACATTCTACTCATTTGTAAATACAAAGCAAACAGTGGGGGGCATCGCAATACTCATCTCGTCTCCTTTTCCTACATTTGCACAGATGTGAAGTAACTTGACTGGGGTGAGAGCTCATTTCTGGTGAGATCCATTACGTTATTTTCTACGTTGTATTCTCGGAACCATGCAGATGAAGGAAACGAGACACGGAGCAGACGAAGGAGAGGAGACGAGGAGCAGACAAAGGAGAGGAGGCCAGTTAATAGTATTGGAGATGCACCGAGTAAGTTGATCTGAACCATTGTCCACGACACTAGGTATATGTACACATTTTGGGCCCTGGTGTACAGAACCTAATGCTTATAACGTCGTATCACATTTGGCTGGAGCTCACGAAGCGTCATCCACGACACGATGACCTCAAAGATTTGGTCGTTTTTGGATTGGTTGCCTTGGTAACATAAGTGTAGATGACTCTCTGAGAGAGGAGAGAATGAATCAGATCGTGACTCAGACCAGTCAGATTTAGACTCAGACCAGTCAGATCTAGATTCAGACCAATCATATCTAGACACAGACCAATCAGATCTAGACACAGACCAATCAGATTTAGACTCAGACCAATCAGATTTAGACTCAGACCAGTCAGATCTAGACTCAGACCAATTAGATCTAGACTCAGACCAGTCAGATTTAGACTCCGACCAATCAGATCTAGATTCAGACCAATCAGATTATCAATGCTTAGTATATTATCAAGCACTACATAGACAGTTATAGAGACATTATTCACTCTCACCTTCACAAATGAGTTTACACCTATAAGCATTTGGCTACATACGAGGCATTACAACACTTTGCATCATAAGGTTGTATGCTGCCTGCTTATAAAACGTTATAGATGTTAATGAGCAGGTATTAGTGCATATGTGTTATGTTGTATTATGCATAACTCATAGGGCCTTATAAATGTGCTTATTATGCATTATGAAGAGAGTAGTCAAGGAAATGTTACCAATGTATGCAGTATATAAATGTACATTAGTATAAAGTAAAAACAGTTCTTTGTTTTACACAGATAGTATTTGATGTTATTGATCTTTTAGTCAATTAAGAACAAATTCCTATTTACAATGATGGCCAGGCAAGAGGCAAATGGCCTCCTGCGGAGATGGGGCCTGGGTTAAAAAACAAACACAAAAACGACAAACAATGAAAGACAAAATGGACAACACAGACAGGAGACACTGGCAACAGCACAAATACAACATCAAATTTAACAGTGGATGTTTGTGTAAAGTAAAACCTCATGCTTCCTTACGTAAGACAACGCAAACTAGTGACAACTACATGTCTCAACAATCTGTTCATGTATTTGTCCTTTGACCTCATCCAGGGACACCGGGTGCTGTAGATGTAGGTTGGCTTGGAGGCAATTCTGAGACCAGTGGGCTGAGTAATGAAAGAACCTTCTTCCACGCTCTGTTATAACGTTCGGGGCTCTTCATTTAAAACAAGATGGAGATCTGTACAGCACGTTGAGATATCAGCTGATGTAAGAAGGGCTATATAAATAAATTTGATTTGATTTGAGCTTGTACAGTTGATCAATTCCCAGCGAGAAGACAGGATGACTAAAATGGCAGTTAGAAATGATAACGTACCAGTGTTTGAGCCTGCGTGTTTCTAGTGATGTCCACTCGACAGCACTGTAGAGATCACAGCGGTGAGTTAGACGTCTCTGGTTGGTGACAAAATGAAGGGCTGCGTGATACACAGACAAGATCCTTCAATGTAGAGCTTGAGGCTTGCGCATAAATAGTACCACCATAGTCTAACAGAAAGGAAAGAACAACGAATCAACTCCTTTCTGACGGCAGAGAAAACAAAAACGGTAATAAAACCTGGCACAAATGCAAACACACGTTCTCCCAGTAGAGGACATTTGACATTTTATTGTTAACTTGGAAACCTGTTAACTGGTTAAGACTGAAAAAGGCACTGTATCTTATATAATCAGTGACATGCATGGAATTGTGAGTGACAAAGAAATCTGCATATCTGAGTCTAAACTCAATAACCTTCTCAACACTGATACGGGTGATATTCCAAGTATAATTGTATTGATGTTTGGATGATATAATTGGTAATCTGTTATAAAACATTTGGTGGGTTGAGTTGTTGGTGAGGAGCTGGCAAGGAGAACCCATTCTGTTGTGATTCTCTGTCTAGGTCTTGTCAACCTATGAAAAAACAGTAACCAAGCAACAGGGGAAAAAACTTGTGCAGTGTCAGACTATTCTGTTTGATCTTCCAGGCTCACACTAATTGATATCATAGTCGTGAAGAGGGACACGTATTGTTCTAAAAGTGCACTTGTTCGTATGGAGAAAGGAGGCTGTGAGACCTGTATAATGTATCATTGAAAGGACACTTGCACAATGGGATTGGTTTTGGTGGAAATACATTTTGCCAAGGTTTTGCACAAACTCAAAATGAAAGCTCTTGTAGGGACAGAATGGTTTGATTACAGGATATGAGTTTGTCTAGCCAGGGGTGTCTTGTGCTGTGAAAAAAACAGGATCACATTTGGAAAGAATGTGCATGAGTTTGAAGCTGTTGCAGAGACTGTTTTAGCCCAAAGAACTGGATAACACATACATAAACAATGCATTATATTGTCCCTACAGGAGCTCAAACTCTGGTCGCCACGAGTGAAGGCAGCAACCATAACCTGTGCGACAAGAACGTGAAATCTTTGTTACAATATATTATTAATCATTCATGGAGAATGTATTCACAATACATCTTCTTAGGACATCTGGTTTGATTACATGATATCTGGTGATTGAACCAGTGTTGTTTTTTCTCTCTCTCAATGATACAAAGCAGAGAAAAGCAGATCGTTTTTTATTATGTATGAAGACTGAAACGCTGTGGAACCACCCATGTTGGTCATAACTTCACAACCACTCAATTATGTTATAAATGCAACATAGTGTAACCACAGCAGTGCAAGTGTTGTTCAAGTGCAGTCAAAATGGTGTATTCTATATGATGGTTCCTCAAGGCAGGACTACACGCACTCTTAGAAAAAAGGGTTCCAAAAAGGTTTCTTTGGCTGTCCCCATAGGAGAACCCTTTTTGGTTCCAGATAGAACCCCTTTTGGGTTCCATGTTGAATCCTCTCTGGAAAGGGTTTTACATGGAACCCAAAAGGGAACCTGGAACCAAAAGGGTTCTTCAAAGTGTTCTCCTATGGGGACAGACAAATAACCCTTTTAGGTTCTAGATAGCAACTTTGTTTTCTAAGTGTGGATCCTTTTGAGTATTCCTTTTCACACAGAAAGTTTGATCAGACATAAGCTTTCCTCTCAGTGTTTTATCTAAGTGATCATCTGAATTACTTTTAATGAGAACACGGTCCTCAGAACAGTGAGCCTAATAGGGGTACTGAAGTCTTTGTGTAACAGTGAAAAAAATGAACTTCTCTTATTATTGTTACTTTGATTTGATATTTGAGAATTTAACCCATACGGCATGGGCTTTACTTTGATATTTGATATTATTGAACACAGATAATTGAACACTTAGGATGCGTTTACACAGGCAGGCCAATTCTGATCTTTTTCCCACTCTCTGGTATTTTGACCAATCACATCAGATATTTTTTTAGAGCTGATCTCTTGGGTCATAAGAACAATTAGTGGAAAGAAAGATCAAAATTGGGGTACCCGTGTAGATGTAGCCATAGATTATTGAACACATATAGCTTGGCCTCTACTTTGATTTGATAGTGGAGATAATTAAACACGTTTGACCATCAGCTTCAGTGTACATTTGTTCATATGACATGGGAGCAAACAGCATACTTTTAGAATGAAGTTAAATGTTGGATATGCTCTCTCTGATATCAATGAATCGTTTCTGAGAGAGGGAGAGCGTGAGCAAGAGAGTAAAGCACAGAAAATTGATATTCACATTGATGCCAATAGTTTGTGTTTCTGACTGAAGTTTATAACAAAACAGCACGCACAGGTTACTGTACACTGAATGTACAAAACATTATGAACACCTGGTCTTTCCATGACATAGACTAACAAGGTGAAAACAGGTGAAAGCTATGATCCCTTTTTAATGTCACTTGTTAAAACCATTTCAAATCAGTGTAGACAAACAGGAGACAGGTTAAAGAAGGATTTTGAAGATTTGAGACAATTGAGATATGGCTTGTATATGTGTGCCATTCAGAGTGTGAATGGAAAAGACAAAAGATTGACGTGCCTTTGAACAGGGTATGGTAGTACGTGCCAGGTGCACCGGTTTGTGTCAAGAACTGCAAGGCTGCAACAGTTTCCCGTGTGTTTCCCGTGTCCACCATCCAAAGGACAACCAACTTACTTGACAACTGTGGAATGCATTCGAGTCAACATGTGCCAGCATCCCTGTGGAACGCTTTCGACACCTTCTAGAGTCCATGCCCCGTCGAATTGAAGCTGTTCTGAGGGAAAAACAACTCAATATTAGGAAGTTGTTCTTGATGTTTTTATCAAAGAAATGTGTGGTTTACCCAGTAACCGGGTTTTCCACAGTCTATTGCGCACAAGGGAGGAAGCCTGTTGCTAGAGGCTATAGGCTATCTACTCAGTAATTACCTTACCATAATTTTAAATGTGACTTTAGTTAACAAAAGTTATTCCATGCAGATAAAGCATGCTAAATGAATATCCTACACATCATCCTAAATGAATTCACCTTCAGCAATGAGCGAAATGTTTTAAATAGTTATTTTCCAGAGTATAGAATAAGACATTTTATTATAAAAGTATCTCCATAAAAAGTTAACCATATTTACAAAACCAAAAATACAAGTAAAAAGATATTGCACACAATCATTATCTTCAGCATTAAAACATCAGTATCGGTTTTCTGGTGAGGTACCTTTTAAAAACCGAACTTCACAAAAATACTGGCAATAAATTGGTCATGGCAAACCCTAATTTACTCACACTTTCCACACAAACATTCGCATAAAGAGAACATGACAAATATGGGAACACAGAACAAATAAACCCTTGCAGGCGATCGTCTATAGACGTAATATGTTGAGATGTCCACGGTCAAAATAATAACTAGAACTAAAACAGGCAATTCTGCAACCTTTGGGATAGGCCTACACATACATCACTAGTAAACAACACAAGTGAAAATGCTTGTGTGTCCATGTGACACGTTATTGGAGCCGCAACTCTTGAAAAGTTGCAGTGTATGAAATGTGTAGAGACATAACTTATTTAATGGTGACGCCTAAAATGTTATAAAACTCTAGACATGAATAACGACATTTCTTGAATTTCCAACACTTTGTCTGTATTGATCTAGCCAGTCTCTCAGCTCAGAGATGCGGTATCCCTCCGGCCCTCTACCTCCTTGGTAGACAATCTTTCCGTCTTGAAGTATGTAAAGTCTATCGAAATATGCTCCATATGCGGCGTTGGACGAGTTATCCATGCTGTCTGCGACAACAAGGCACCCAGGGACCTCACGGTTCATTATTTGAGCGGCACTGAGTCTATCCTCGAGACAGCGGTGTTTGGGAATTTGGTAGGGAGCGTCAGAGCTCATCCATCCGTCCGACGGGTGCGCTTCCTCTATGTACACAACGACAGAGTCTGAGATATCAGCGTATTGCTGCACAACACGCTGGAACGCCTTCAAGCGTGTCATGAACGGTGGTCAGGTGCAGCTGCCAAAGTTTAGAATGAGCGGTCTCTTCTCTTTGGCATAGTCAAGAATCCGGTTGCATCTCTGGTCGCGGAGCTGCACAACTTCAGTGTTGGGCGCTACATATCCAAGGTGCGCCGATTTTAAGAAGTCCAGTTTATGGCCATGCCAAACGGCTTTGATTGACTCCCAGCTGAACATTCGATTAGACTCGGAAATACATACGGGGGGGTCGACAATATTTCCTTCTTGTTCCTTCATTTTGGGGAAGACCCTCTTTCTTACGCAATGAAAATCGAGAAACCACAGCATTATCGCTGCCAAGAAGAAGCGAGGCAGTAAAATAAGACAGACAATTGCATTTTTCATAGCCTTTACCGTATTCATGCCGACTAATAATCGCAGACCGCTAATATCTTTAGGCTATAGCTTCTAAAACTTCAGACAGACCGCGTTACTCTTGCGCTACGATCCTTTGCTAAAGTTGCGCTCTACTTGTAACTTCCCTTTTTATAGCACAGGCAGTGGATTTGAATGAAAAACACCCCGCCTCCAAACCGTGGCCGACTCCTCACATGGCGGGGATTACCTTCTATTAATTTAGGCTACTGATGATAGGAGAGGCAGAGAGCGAGATGTGTGTGTGTGTGTGTGTGTGTGTGTGTGTGTGTGTGTGTGTGTGTGTGAGGAAGAAAACGAAATGGCTGTGTGCGACAGAGATTGAATTCCGCCTCCTCCTCATAAGTAGCCTAAATGCCTGTCTTTCTCGTCCTATACACCTAACCGTGTATGCACATGCAAGGATTGACCAAAGCGTCATCTGTTTTTCCATAACATCACAAGCCAATTTCTTCCGATACCCAGCGTCAGGTGTATGTTGCCAGGTGGAGCTTTCAGCTTTGCACAATATGAAACCACCTCACGACACTGGTGTTTGACTGTATTGCTTTAACTGAGTCTGCTTATACATTTCATTATCAATCATTGGATAAGAGAGGGGTCGAATGCTCTAGTATACTTCATTCATTGGATAAGAGATGGGTCAAGTATACTTCATTCAAATAAACGGCACTTGACAATATTTATTCATAGCCTGAACAAGGGAAGTTTATTTTAAACGTTCCATAACACATAGCCAAAACACCTCTTCGGGTTTCAAGATGTCTTTTATGTATAATTGGGTAACATTTCGTTTTAAAGTGTTGTAGCGCACAATAACGGAATAAACGTATGAAAAAAACGGTGACACAAGCTTGTCTGAAAATCCTAATAGAACAACGATTCACAATTTTGATTTAGTAGCCTACATTGTAATTGCTAAACATTGTGTAACTATTCGTTTAGAGTTCACATCGATCCGTGTTAAAGATTATTAATGAATGGGGAGGAAAAGGCCACGGATAATTTTTTGTTTGTTCACTCATCATCTGAATTCAGTTCATTATGACAAAGTGAGTTTAATAACGATATGAATTAGAAAATGATATCCACCACATTGCAGTTAACCATCAAACTCCTGTAGGTGCGTAATTACGCACAAGGCACTCATCGACACTCTCCCACTAAATTACAATAGGTATACAAATAATATGCATAATCAATCTGCAAATGTTAGTGCAAACAGCTAGGCTATAAACGCAACATGTAAAGTGTTGGTCACGTGTTTCATGAGCTGAAATTAAAGATCCCAGACATTTTCCATACACACAAGAATCTTATTTCTTTAAAATGTTGTGCACAAATTTGTTTACATTCCTATTAGTGAGCATTTCTCCTTTGCCAAGATAATCCACCCACCTGACAGGTGTGGCATATCAAGAAGCTGATTAAGCAGCATGATCATTACACAGGTACACCTTGTGTTGGGGACAATAAAAGGCCACTCCAAAATATGATAAATCACCTCCAACGTCATTTGAGAGAATTTAGCGGTACCTCCAATTGCCTCACAACCGCAGACCACGTGTAACCACGCCAGCCCAGGACATCCACATCACACCAGTTCTTCCATGGCCTGCGTACTCACCAGACATGTCACCCATTGAGCATGGTTGTTTTGTTTTGGATCGACGTGTACGACAGCGTGTTCCAGTTCCTGCCAATATCCAGCAATTTAGCACAGCCATTGAAGAGGAGTGGGACAACATTCCACAGGCCACAATCAGCAGCCTGGTCAACTATATGCGAAGAAAATGTGTCCTTCCCAGTCATGTGAAACCCATAGATTAGTGCCTAATGCATGTGTTTTACATTGACTGACGTCCATATATGAACTGTTAAATCTTGAAATTGTTGAATGTTGCGTTTATATTCTTGTTCAGTGTGGCTAGAGAAGACTAACTTTTTCAATGCTAGTTAGGGATACCATAGGCCTAGTTATCACGTTTCACATTGGATTTATTAACTACCAAAAGGTAAGATGTTTGTTATTGATCTGGTGTCGCTCTGCGCACACAGGCTTGCTTGCTAGTCTAAGGACATTCAAAGTTCCTCCATAGAAACCGCTCCTTCTAGGTATAATTTTCTGGACTTAATTCACAAAATGCATGTCATAACAAGATGACCAGCAGCTGTAAGCATTCTCTTCAACCCTCTTTTACGCTCTTCCCACCCACAAAATTTCAGTCACATCTTGCGCCATACTTGTCTGTCCATCACACATGTAAACAACTAGTTTGCCTGCTCTTTCCGCACTGATTGGTGAAGTAACTAAATGTAAAAAATGGTTGGTTTCACAGGTTAAAAAAAGGAACAGAAATTAACCTTATACACTGTGCCAGTGTATTTATCCCTGTGTTTCCAGTCTCTATGTGCCAGTGTATTTATCCCTGTGTTTCCTGTCTCTCTGTGCCAGTGTATTTATCCCTGTGTTTCCAGTCTCTCTGTGCCAGTGTATTTATCCTTGTGTTTCCTGTCTCTCTGTGCCAGTGTATTTATCTCTGTGTTTCCTGTCTCTCTGTGCCAGTGTATTTATCTCTGTGTTTCCTGTCTCTCTGTGCCAGTGTATTTATCCCTGTGTTTCCTGTCTCTCTGTGCCAGTGTATTTATCCCTGTGTTTCCTGTCTCTCTGTGCCAGTGTATTTATCCTTGTGTTTCCTGTCTCTCTGTGCCAGTGTATTTATCTCTGTGTTTCCTGTCTCTCTGTGCCAGTGTATTTATCTCTGTGTTTCCTGTCTCTCTGTGCCAGTGTATTTATCCCTGTGTTTCCAGTCTCTATGTGCCAGTGTATTTATCCCTGTGTTTCCAGTCTCTCTGTGCCAGTGTATTTATCCCTGTGTTTCCAGTCTCTCTGTGCCAGTGTATTTATCCCTGTGTTTCCAGTCTCTCTGTGCCAGTGTATTTATCCCTGTGTTTCCAGTCTCTCTGTGCCAGTGTATTTATCTCTGTGTTTCCTGTCTCTCTGTGCCAGTGTATTTATCTCTGTGTTTCCTGTCTCTCTGTGACAGTGTATTTATCCCTGTGTTTCCAGTCTCTATGTGCCAGTGTATTTATCCCTGTGTTTCCAGTCTCTCTGTGCCAGTGTATTTATCCCTGTGTTTCCAGTCTCTCTGTGCCAGTGTATTTATCCCTGTGTTTCCAGTCTCTCTGTGCCAGTGTATTTATCCCTGTGTTTCCAGTCTCTCTGTGCCAGTGTATTTATCCTTGTGTTTCCATCTCTCTGTGCCAGTGTATTTATCCCTGTGTTTCCAGTCTCTATGTGCCAGTGTATTTATCCCTGTGTTTCCAGTCTCTCTATGCCAGTGTATTTATCCCTGTGTTTCCAGTCTCTCTGTGCCAGTGTATTTATCCCTGTGTTTCCAGTCTCTCTGTGCCAGTGTATTTATCCCTGTGTTTCCAGTCTCTATGTGCCAGTGTATTTATCCTTGTGTTTCCATCTCTCTGTGCCAGTGTATTTATCCTTGTGTTTCCAGTCTCTCTGTGCCAGTGTATTTATCCTTGTGTTTCCAGTCTCTCTGTGCCAGTGTATTTATCCCTGTGTTTTCCATCTCTCTGTGCCAGTGTATTTATCCTTGTGTTTCCTGTCTCTCTGTGCCAGTGTATTTATCCCTGTGTTTCCTGTCTCTCTGTGCCAGTGTATTTATCCTTGAGTTTCCTGTCTCTCTGTGCCAGTGTATTTATCCCTGTGTTTCCTGTCTCTCTGTGCCAGTGTATTTATCTCTGTGTTTCCCGTCTCTCTGTGCCAGTCCGTCTTGTATGTTTCCAAGTCAACCAGCAGTTTTCCGTTCTCCTGCTTTTTGCATTCTCCTTTTCTAGTCCTCCCGGCTATGACCCTTGCCTGTTTCTGTACTTTGTACCCGCCTGCCTTGACCTCGAGTCTGACTAACCACACTGTACCTCCTGGACTCTGATCTGGTTTGGACCTTTTTGCCTGTCCACGACCATTCTCTTGCCTACCCCTTTGGATGAATAAATATTGTAAGACTCCAACCATCTGCCTCCTGTGTCTGCATTTGGGTCTCGCCTCGTGCTTTGATATTAGGAAATAATTTAGGTCCCAACCCCTGCTGAGAAGGTTGCTGCGTTTTGGGCTAGTTGCAACCATTAGCGATTTTAGAATGTAAATCTTGGTTGGGCAAAAAAACAAAGAAAGTGGGATGCATGCCAGCAAAGCCTCTACAAAACAAAACACTAAACCGTACATTAATTCCACTGTAATGGTGACAAACGGTGCCCACAAACTGTTAGGGCCTACATAAAGCTGTCCCAACAGCAGTCCCAACATCTTACCACTGCTACACCTGGCTATCAGCGGAGCCTTGTCTGGCAGCAAAACAGTTCATTCAGCCTCATTTACTGCCTTTAAAAAAACATTGTTGATATGGCTGACTTGCTTAAACAAATGTGGTTTCTAATGACAATTGAGATGTACAAACTATGGCATAAGGGGACGACAAGCAGATAAGAGGCAATCCATAATTTTGATTAAGACATTAATGAGCGAGCTCGGACGAACATACAGTAGTCAATAACTATTTGTTTAGCACTTTTGAAATGTACAGCGACAGAATTCAGAACATGGGCCGTTCTTACAGTGTTCTCCCTGTACACCAAGTCAGAACTGTAGGATAAATAAAAAGGGCATATAAGCAGACAATGAAAGCTCTTACAGTATTTGATGATTACACTTCTCTAAAACAGGATATAGGCTACATGTACACCACCAAGTCAGAACAGTAGGCAAAATTAAGAAGGCTAAATAGACCAAATTATTAGGGTGAGGCACATGGGCTACTAACATCTTACTATACAACATACACCTAGTATTACTTTCTTACAGTATACATATCTCTCTGGCATATTACAACATTTATGCAGCAGCATTCAATACATTTTGACTTACATTATTGTGCAGTGCTCACTTGAACAGGAAGGTGGCACGGCGTTCCTTTGAGGACAAATTTGTTATCGAAGTCTGGCATTCTCTGGATTTATGGTGCTTTCAAAACAGCTGGGAACTCAGAAAAAACAAGGTTGAATCATGATGACGTCATTGATCTTCAGGTCGTAGCTCTAGAAAGAGGCCGGATTTACAAATCCGAGTTGGATGACCGTTCAAAACATATTTTCCCAGTCGGAGCTCATTTATTCCCGACTTCCCAGTTGTCTTGAACTCACTGAAGTCAAGTTCTCTCAGTTCTGAGTTAACAGTTGTTTTGAGCATGGCATATTATGCTTCATTGACAGCATGGCCAATGTTGAATGTTTATAATTTTAAACTTGGAAAAGAGCCCTTTAATACCAGATTTGGGGCAACACAGCCACCCCACTGAATAGCAGGCTAGTGATTGCTTTGCAATGCTTGCAGCACTGTCACTGATTCCTTCCAAACCAGTCATTGTTGAATTTGCGATTTCCAATTTGTTGTGTTATGTTTATGTCCAATGGCCGATGAGTACCGATATGTTTTGTCTATAATTTCTCTTCATATGACAAGGATTAAAAAGGATTTTCCAGTAGATTGTCAACTTGATTCATGATGATGACTGCTAGCTAAGATTTTGAAAGTATGATGTTGACATGATCAGTCCAATCAGAGCTACTGTACATATAACGTGATTTGACATCATTTTATCTATGGCCAATGACCTTGAGTCTTCTTGGATGGGCACTTCTAATGTAATTCTATGGCAGCATCCAATGAGGTAGAATTTGTTTTGCTCTTCCACAAGCTTCCCACAATAAGTTGGGTGAATTTTGGCCCATTCCTCCTGACAGAGCTGGTGTAACTGAGTCAGGTTTGTAGGCCTCCTCGCACACGCCTTTTCAGTTCTGCCCACACATTTTGAGGTCAGGGCTTTGTGATGGCCACTCCAATACCGTGACTTTGTTGTCCTTAAGCCATTTTGCCACAACTTTGGGTCATTATCCATTTGGAAGACCCATTTGTGACCAAGGTTTAACTTCCTGACAGATGTCTTGAGATGTTGCTTCAATATATCCACATAATTTTCCTACCTCATGATGCCATCTATTTTGTGAAGTGCACCAGTCCCTCCTGCAGCAAAGCACCCCCACAACATGATGCTGCCACCCCCATGCTTCACGGTTGGGATGGTGTTCTTCAGTTTGCAAGCATTGTCCTTTTTTCCGCCAAACATAACGATGGTCATTATGGCCAAACAGTTCTTTTTTTGTTTCATCAGACCAGAGGACATTTTTCCAAAAGGCACAAGCTTTGTTCCCATGTGCAGTTGCAAACCGTAGTCTGGCATTTTTATAGCAGTTTTGGAGTGGTATGAAGGCTACATGGTCCCATGGTGTTTATACTTGTATATTTTTTGTACAGATGAACATGGTATCTCAGGCGTTTGGAAATTGCTCCCAAGGATGAACTAGACTTGTGAAGGTCTACAATGGAAGGTCTTGACTGATTTCTTTTGATTTTCCCATGATATCAAGCAAAGACGCACTGAGTTTGAAGGTAGGCCTTGAAATACATCCACAGGTACACCTCCAATTGACTCAAATGATGTCAATTAGCCTATCATAAGCTTCTAAAGCCAGGACATCATTTTCTGGAATTTTCCAAGCTGTTTATAGGCACAGTCAACTTAGTGTATGTAAACTTCTGACCCACTGGAATTATGATACAGTGAATTAATCTGTCTGTAAACAATTGTTTGAAAAATGACTTGCGTCATGCAAAGTAGACGTCCTTGCAACTTGCAACCAACTTGTAATAACTACAGTTTGTTAACAAGAAATTTGTGGAGTGGTTGAAAAACGAGTTAATGACTCCAACCTAAGTGTACGTAAACTTCCGACTTCAACTGTGTATATATTTTTTTTACATTGTTTGCAAACTGATGTGACACGTAATAATGCCAAAATAACATTCAAAACAGACAAGCTCCCCCAATATATATATTTTTTATTTACATTTCTTGCCAAAAAATGTGAGGCTCGAAATGACGGGGCGCCACAACATTCTTTCAATACGATGGATCTTGAATTTTCACATATTAAAATATCACACAAATCCCTACAAAAATAAGTGAGAGGTATTTATGCACTCTTAGCGCATATCGATAGGGCCTTATTGGGTGGAATCCTATGTTGTCCTTTTTCCTTTAGCACATTGAGCAAACTGTCAAAATTAGGCTATCAGTTAATATATCTCATAACCCACTAGGTACACACTGGTTGAATCAATGTTGTTTCCACATCATTTTAACAAAATTACCTTCAACCAATGTGGAATAGACTTTGAATTGACGTCTGTGCCCAGTGGGAACTCCCAGGTGCCGGCTATCAGTAATTGTGTGTAGGCTGTTTTTGAAGTAAACAAAAATGAATCAAATGAAATTACACTTCTAATAATTGACATAATCGCATCATCTCCATCCCGTGGTAGACCTATTCAGTGGAGTAGGTTAGTGTGTAACAGTGCGGCGATCCACACACAGCAGGCTCTGTCTTTGATGGCAGTTATACAAACTGTGACTATATGTGTCACATGAAACTTAACTTCGTTCTTCTCTCAAGCTATTTGAACAGAAAATGGCCCTTCGCAGCAAAATGTTGTTCTGACCTTTCAGAGTTCAATATCTGATCTATCTTATCTTGATCATTGGAAAGGAGCTACACGTAGTGTTTATGGACCGTTTATCTTTTAGATAACTGTGACCTGTGCAATGATCATTATCATTCCATATTGATAACGTATTGATAACTGACCTTTGATGTCAGTTATTTTCAGCCTTCTCCCTTCGTAAACAACCACACGCTCTCGAGGGCAGCGAACCACTCAAGGAAAGCCTTTCAAAGTGTGTGGTGACTCTTCACCCCAAATCACATGACACTGGGAGTTTTGCGAGAATGTGACTCGTTGCCATGAACCCTTAACATTTGAGAAATTGTCACCTATCTTCGTGTCTTGTTTAGTCCTTTAAAGTAATTTAAAAAAAATATATATTTTAATTTAATTTAACTTTTATCTAACTAGGCAAGTCAGTTAAGAACAAATTCTTATTTACAATGACAGCCTACTAAAATGCCTCCTGCGGGGACAGGGATTAAAAATATAGGACAAAACACACAAGAGACAACACTACATACAGAGAGACCTAAGACAACATAGCATGGCAGAAATACATGCCAACACAGCATGGTAGCAACACAACATGACAACATGATAGCAACACATGGCAGCAACACAACATGGCAGCAGCACGGAGCTTTTCTCATTTTTATCCTCCAGTCAACAGTTATAAATTATGCTTCCTTCCCCCTCTATCCAAGATGGATATTTGATAGTCAGCCAATATCTAAATCAAATGACATGAAATGTTGCTCCACATTTGGCTGAATGCAGTGAAACAAAACAGAAATAGAGTTCTCTGTATTGATGTTTTGACCTATTCCATGTAGCCCTTTTCACCCAGTCTAAGCAGTTTACATGATCTCATCCTCTTGCAATGTGGAACACCCACCTGGAAATGTATATCTACTGGGATAGCGCACCCCCCCTGCAGACCCCCTTTCAGCCTCATGGCAAAATATGTCAAATAGCAGGATATTAGCTCAGAGATTCTTTTTTTTAAATCAGGAGAATCCTTGTCTTGCAGAGAAACTTTATTTCTATAGTAATAAAATATATTTTAAAAAAGGATTTTGTTGCATTATTTGAACAAAAATGTTACATTTAGGGGAATTTTACAAGGGAAAATATATTTTCTGAAATGTCTAAATACTTTCAATATTATTAATTTGCATGTCAGCTCTATGCCTGGAAATGCCCTTGTCGGGAGCAAAGAATCACAACTTCAAACTCTCCAAAAATGTGTATAAAACTGAAACATTTTCTATCCCTCTAATTTTAAAGAATATTTCTCTCAAAACTTTGATTCCTTGTCTCGTTGGCATGAAGGATCGGGGGACAGACGCAGGAATGTGTTATAGTTTTTAAAATTAAGCCCAAATTACAGTGTGACGTGTAAGACGAAGGCCAAACAAACACGTAACAAAACACAGGGTAGAAACCCAAAACAAAAGAGCGAGGAGTACCTCGAGTAAATAACACACGTGCACAATGATTAACACATGGGACGAGACCCGTAATCATCTGCGCAACCCACAATGGCAAGGTAAAGCCAAAACACACAGCACAGGTACTCACACGCTGTCACAGTCATCTGAATGAATGGATGGACCAAGGTGCAGCGTACTTAGAGTTCCACATGTTTAATATGAAACTCACCAAAAACAATCCCGAAGCCAACAAAACGTGATGTTGTGTGCTGCTCACAAACAAAATCCCACAAACAACAGGTGGGAAAAGGCTGCCTAAGTTTGACCCCCAATCAGAGACAACGATAGACAGCTGCCTCTGATTGGGAACCATACCAGGCCAACAAAGAAATAGAAAACATAGATTTCCCATCCTAGTCACACCCTGACCTAACCAAATAGAGAATTAAAAGGATCTCTAAGGTCAGGGCATGACACACGCACAAACGGACATAGTAACAATAATCGACAAGGGCATGGTGAACAAAGGGCACAAAAATAATCTGTGGGAATAGGGGCCAAGTGTGTGTAATGAAAGTTCTGGAGCGATCCCTGACATTCCTAAAATATGTATAATAAGATGGTGGTCTGATAGTCCAGGATTATGAGGAAAAACATTAAGATCCACAATATTTATTCCATGGGAAAAAACTAGGTCCAGCTAATGATTGTGGCAGTGAGTAGGTCTGGTCACATGTTGGACAAAACCCACTGAGTCGATGATGGCTCCGAAAGCCTTTTGGAGTGGGTCTGTGGAATTTTCCATGTGAATATTAAAGTCACCAAAAATTTGAATATTACCTGCCATGACTACAAGATTCGATAGGACTTCAGGGAACTCAGTGAAGAACGCTGTATACGGCCCAGGAGTACTGTAAACAGTAGCTATAAAAAGTGATTGAGTAGGCTGCATAGATTTCATGACAAGATGCTCAAAAGACAAAAACACAGAAATTGAAATTTGCTATCGTAAATGTTAGCAACAACTCCTTCTTTGCGGGATGTGTGGGGGATATGGTCACCAGTGTAACCAGGAGGAGAGACCTTATTTAACACAGTAAATTCCTCAGGCTTAAGCCATGTTTCAGTCAGGCCAATCACATTAAGATTATGATCAGTGATTAGTTCATTGCTTGTAACTGCCTTGGAAGTGAGGCATCTAACATTATGTAGCCCTATTTTGAGATGTGAGATATCACAATCTCTTTCAATAATGGCAGGAATGGAGGAGGTCTTTAATCCAGTGAGAATGTTAAAGCGAGCACCGCCATGTTTAGTTATGACCAACCTAGATTGAGGCACAGACACGGTCTCAATGGGGATAGCTGAGCTGACGACACTGACTATGCTAGTGGCAGACTTCACTAAGCTGGCAGGCTGTCTGACAGCCTGCTGCCTGGCCTGCACCCGATCTCATTGTGGAGCTAGAGGAGTTAGAGCCCTGTCTATGTTCATAGATAAGATGAGAGCACCCCTCCAGCTAGGATGGAGTCTGTCACTCCTCAGCAGGGCAGGCTTGGTCCTGTTTGTGGATGAGTCCCAGAAAGAGTGCCAATTATCTACAAATTATATCTTTTGGGAGGGGCAGAAAACAGTTTGCAACCAGCGATTGAGTTGTGAGAGACTGCTGTAGAGCTCATCATTCTCCCTAACTGGGAGAGGGACAGAGACAACTACTCGATGCGACATGTCTTTCTAGCTAATTTACACGCTGAAGCTATGTTGTGCTTGGTGACCTCTGACTGTTTCATCCGAGCATCATTGGTGCTGACGTGGATAACAATATCCCTATACTCTCTACACTCGCCAGTTTTAGCCTTAGCCAGCACTCTCTTCAGACTATCCTTTATGTCGGTACCCCCTGGCAAACAGTGTATGATTGCTGGATGATTCTTTTTAAGTCTAATACTGGGCGCAATGGAGTTGCCAATGACTAGGGTTTTCAATTTGTCAGAGCCAATGGTGGGAGGCATCGGTGGCTCAGACCCGGTAACGGAGACTATTTGCTTAGAATGATTTGTAGTGTTTCCCTGTAGTTTGAATAGATGGACCTGTGGGCTAGAAGAATAGAAATTGTTCTTAATTGTTATTTTAATATGAGAAGAAACTATTGGATATGTATTGTGTTAGGATATACACTATACAGTGGCTTGAAAAAGTATTCACCCCCTTGGCATTTTTTCTATTTTGTTGCCTTTACAACCTGCAATTAAAATGGATTTTTTGGGGGTTTGTATCATTTGATTTACACAACATGCCTATCACTTTGAAGATGCAAAATCTTTTTTTTCTAGTGAAACAAACAAGAAATGAGACAAAAAAATAGAAAACTGAGTGTGCCTAACTAATCACCCCCCAAAGTCAATACATTGGACCTTTTGCAGCAATTACAGCTGCAAGTCTCTTGGGGTATGTCTCTTTAAGCTTGGCACGTCTAGACACTGGGATTTTTGCCCATTCTTCAAGGCAAAGCTGCTCCAGCTCCTTCAAGTCGGATGGGTTCCGCTGGTGTATAGCAATCTTTAAGTCATATCACAGATTCTCAGTTGGATTGAGGTCTGGGCTTTGACTAGGCCATTCCAAGACATTTAAATGTTTCCGCTTAAACCACTTGAGTGTTGCTTCAGCAGTATACTTAGGGTCATTGTCCTGCTGGAAGGTGAACCTTCGTCCCAGACTCAAATCTTGGGAAGACTGATACAGGTTATCCTCAAGAATTTCCCCGTATTTAGCGCCATCCATCATTCCTTCAATTCTGGGGAGTTTCCCACATGCCTTTTGGTGAACACCAAACGTGTTTGCTTATTCTTTTCCTTAAGCAATGGCTTTTTTCCCCTGGCCATTCTTCTGTAAAGCCCAGCTCTGTGGAGTGTATGGCTTAAAGTGCTCCTATGACAGATACTCCAATCTCCGTTGTGGAGCTTTGCAGCTCCTTCAGGGTAATCTTTGGTCTCTTTGTTGCCTCTCTGCTGAATGCCGTCCTTGCCTGGTTCGTGAGTTTTGGTGGGCGGCCCTCTCTTGGTAGGTTTGTTGTGGTGCCATATTCTTTCAATTTCTTAATAATGGATTCAATGGTTCTCCGTGGGATGTTCAAAGTTTCGTATATTTTTTGATCTGTACTTCTCCACAACTTTGTCCATGACCTGTTTGGAGGGCTCCTTGGTCTTCATGGTGCCGCTTGCTTGGTGGTGCCCATTTCTTGGTGGTGTTGCAGACTCTGGGGCCTTTCAGAACAGGTGTATATATACTGAGATCAAGTGACATATCATGTGACACTTAGATTGCACACAGGTGGACTTAATATAACTAATTATGTGACTTCTGAAGGCAATTGGTTGCGCCCGATCTTATTTAGGGGTTTCACAGCAAAGGGGGTGAATACATATGCACACACCACTTTTTCAATTTTTTAAATAAAAAAGTTATGTTTTTCATTTCACTTCAAATTTGGACTATTTTGTGTATGTCCATTACATGAAATCCAAATAAAAATCAGTTTAAATGACAGGCTGTAATGCAACAAAATTTCAAAAATGCCAAGGGGGGATCAATACTTTTGCAAGGCACTGTATCATCTATCTGTACATGACATCATTACCCTCTGTAGCGCCTTGCGGTCAGAGGCCTAGCAGTTGCATACCAGGCAGTGATGCAACCAGTCATGCAAACTGTCCTGATGTGTTTGGACCATGACTGAAGCGGTTCGAGAGTTTCAAGTTCCTTGGTGTCCACATCACCAACAAACTATCATGGTCCAAACACACCAAGACAGTTGTGAAGAGGGCACAACAACATATTTTCCCCCTCAGGAGACTGAAAAGATTTGGCATGGGTCCCCAGATCCTCAAAAAATTATACAGCTGCATAATCGAGAGCATCCTGGTATGGCAACTGCTCGGCATCTGACCATAAGACGCTACAGAGGGTAGTGCGTACGGCCGAGTACATCACTGGGGCCAAGCTTCCTGACATCCAGGACCTACTAGGCGGTGTCATAGGAAGACCTTCTCCCCCTTATGTTTTTACACTGCTACTACTTGCTGTTTATTAACTATGGATAGTCACTTTACAAATGACTTTGACTTACCTGTACCCCCGCACATTGACTCGGTACCGGTAGCCCCTGTATCTAGCCTCATTATTGTTATTTACATTTATTTTTTGAACTGCATTGTTGGTTAAGGGCTTGTAAGTAAGCATTTCCCGTTAAGGTCTACACCCGTTGTAGTTGGCCCATGTGACAAATCAAATTTGATTTGATATAGCCTGATTCGCTGCCGTCGGGTCACCAAATAAAAATGTAATTCACATTTTCAAACAGTACATTTGTATTTTCCAACGGGAATATACATTTGGGTGAGTTTTTTTCTCTCGCCTGAGTAGCTTCGTTTCACTGCCAAAAATAAAATTAAACCATCTAGTGAAATTATTTAATTTACCTTTATTTAACTGGGCAAGTCAGTTAAGAACAAATTCTTATTTTCAATGACAGCCTAGGAACAGTGGGTTAACTGCCTTGTTCAGGGGCAGAACAACAGATGTTTACCTTGTCAGCTTGGGGATTTGATCTTTCAACCTTTCGGTTACTAGTCCAACGCTCTAACCACTTGCCGAAATAACAACGCAATGTCAAATACAGGTAGCCTAGTAAAATAATTAACATCCAATCACATTAACCGTTACTCTCTCACAGGAAACCTTCACATGACAATTGAATCAAGATTACTTTTGAGTAGTAAGACATGTATGAAAGCGTCTTACATGGTGAGCTACAGCGTGGCTAAGACAGGCAAGCCCCATACTATTGTAGAGGACTTAATTCTTTCTGCTGTCGCGGATATGGCTGGGACAATGCTGGGGGAAAAGGCCCCAAAAAACAATACAGACAATGCCTTCATCAAACAACACTGTTTCCCGACACATCAGTGACATGGCAGGAGATGTTTTGAAACAATTATTGCTTTGCGTACAAGCCAGTGAATTATATGCATTACAGCTGGATGAGTCTACAGATGTGGTGGACCGAGCACAGCTCCTGGTGAGTGTCCGTTACGTTTATGGGGGGTCAATTAAGGAAGACATCCTCTTCCTTCAAACCACTGGAAACCAGGACAACATGAGAGGATATTTTTTAAAGTACTGGTCATCTTTGTGACATCAAATGGACTTTGGTATCTGTACTGATGGCGTAAAAAGCCATAACAGGGAGACATAGTAGAGTGGTAACGCGTGTGCAAGCAGTTGCTCCCGACGCCACTTGGGTACACTGCAGCATCCACCAAGAGGCTCTTGCTGCCAAGGGAATGCCTGACAGCTTGAAATACGTTTTGGACACTACAGTGAACATTTTTAACTATGTTAAAGCAAGGCCCTTGAACTCTTGTGTATTTTATGTATTGTTTCTCACACGACTGGCCTATCCGGGTGATGTTTTGTCTCGCCTGAATGCTCTGAATCTAGGATTACAGAGACTCTCCGCAACTATATTTAATGTGCGGGACAAAATGGAGGCTATGATTAAGAAGTTGGAGCTCTTTTCTGTCTGCATTAACAAGGACAACACACAGGTCTTTCCATCATTGTATGATTTTTGTGTGTGCAAATTAACTCAAGCTTACGGACAATGTCAAATGTGATATAGCGAAGCACCTGAGTGAGCTGGGTGAGCAATTACGCAGGTACTTTCCTGAAATGGATGACACAAACAACTGGATTCGTTATCCCTTTCATGCCCTGCCTCCAGTCCACTTACCGATATCTGAACAAGAGAGCCTCATCGAAATTGCAACAAGCGGTTCTATGAATATTGAATTTAATCAGAAGCCACTGCCACATTTCTGGATAGGGCTGCGCTCAGAGTTTCTTGCCTTGGCAAATCACGCTGTTTAAGACACTGATGCACTTTGCAACCACGTTCCTATGTGAGAGTGGATTCTCGGCCCTCACTAGCATGAATACAGGCACAGACTGTGTGTGGAAAATGATTTAAAACTGAGACTCTCTCCAATACAACCCAACACTGCAGAGTTATGTTTATCCTTTCAAGCACACACATAAGGTTTTATATGTAAGGTGGCTAAATAAACAGCAAAATGATTGATTATTATAATATTATTATTGGTGCCCTGGTCCTACAAGAGCTCTTTGTCACTTCCCACGAGCCGGGTTGTAACAAAAAGTCACTCTCATTCTTCTGTTTAATAAATGTATCATATAGTGTGTGTGTGGCAGGCAAAAAACAACATTTGAGAGTGCGCTGACCATGGCGCTAGAGGGGATACGCAGCTGGAGGTTGAATGGTTGAAGGGATAACGGGACTATAAAACGTTTGGGAGGTATGTATGGTATGACAACCAATGACAACAGGTAACCAGGCTAGCAAAAAAATAAATATACTTTTGAATTGCTTAGTGAATCTTTTCACCATCCAAGTGTGTGGGAATTCCCCATTTGAACCCCTGACATTTTTAAAAGTTTTATTTAACCAGGTAAGTCAGTTAAGAGCTAATTATTTTTTACAATGACGGCCTACCCCGGCTTAAACTCAGACGACCCTGGCAAAATTGTGCGCTGCCCTATGGGACTCCCAATCAATGGCTGGTTGTGATACGACCCGGATTCGAATCAGGGTGTCTATAGTGATGCCTCAAGCACTGAAATTCAGTGCCTTAGACTGCTGCGCCACTCGGAAGGGATATGATTGATGGAAAAGGAGAAGTAGTTTTCCCTCGTTATGAGTTTTGACCAAGATCATGCGATACTTAGCAGTGTAATACACTACATGTCCAAAAGTATGTGGACACCTGCTCGTTGAACATCTCATTCCAAAATCATGTGCTTTAATATGGAGTTGGTCCCCTCTTTCCTGCTATAACAGCCTCCACTCTTCTGGGAAGGAATTCCACTAGATGTCGGAATATTGCTGCGGGGGTCTTGTTTCCATTCAGCCACAAGAGCATTAGTGAGGTCAGGCACTGATGTTGGGGGATTAGGCCTGGCTCGCAGTCAGCGTACCAATTCATCCCAAAGGTGTTCGAATGGGTTGGGGTCAGGGCTCTGTGCAGGCCAGTCAAGTTCTCCAACACCGATCTCGACAAACCATTTCTGTATGGACCTTGCTTGTGCACGGGGGCATTTGTCATTCTGAAACAGGAAAGGGCCTTCCCCAACCTTTATCACAAAGTTGGAAGTACAGAATCGTCTAGAATGTCATTGTATGCTGTAGCGTTAAGATTTCCCTTCACTGGAACTTAGGCCTGAATCATAAAAAACAGCCTCAGACCATTATTCCTCCGACACTAAACTTTACATTTGGCACTATGCATTGGTGCAGATAGCGTTTACCTGGCATCCGCAAACCCAGATTTGTTTGTCGGACTGCCAGATGGTAAAGCGTGATTTATCACTCCAGAGAACGTGTTTCTACTGCTCCAGAGCCCAATGGCGGTGAGCTTTACACCACTCCAGCCGACGCTTGGCATTGCACATGGTGAGCTTAGGCTCTGTGCGACTACTCGGCCATGGAAACCCATTTCATGACGCTCCCGACGAACAGTTATTGTGCTGACGTTGCTTCCGGAGGGAGTTTGGAACTGTGGAGTGAGTGTTTCAACCCAGGACAGACGATTTTTACTCGCTACGCTCTTTAGCACTCAGCGGCCCCTTTCTGTGAACTTGTGTGGCCTACCAATTCACGGCTGAGCCGTTGTTGCTCCTAGACGTTCTCCTTCACAATAACAGCACTTACAGTTGACTGACTGAAAGGTGGCATCCTATGACGGTGCCATGTTGAAAGTCACTGAGCACTTTCAGTAAGGCCATTCTACTTCCAATGTTTGTCTATGGAGATTGCATGGATGTGTGCTGGATTTTATACACCTATCAGCAACGGATGTGGCTCATATAGCCGAATCCACAAATTTTAAAGGGTGTCCACATGCTTTTGTATATATAGTGTATGTTGGCCTGATAACTTCTGCTCATGAACAAGTTTTGTGCTTCAACAGAGCGCGCAGTTAATGGGACCTGTTGACGGATGGCCAGTTTGAGTCCCTGCTGAGATCACCAGATTCTCAGACTTTTTACTCAGTATCTGCTCTCTGAATGCAGTAGGACGTCCTGGCCTTGCTTCGTACTGCAACGAGCCATTGTTTATCGATGGCTCGTTGTTGTGGAAGCTTCTGTAACCTGGCCTCCTAGATCAATCAAACATCAACTTTGGTTGATCAAGCATTTAAAACACGTTTTTATCCAGGGTCTCACATTTTACACCTGTAGAAGTGGAAGATTACGTGATAGCTTTACTCTCGGGTGACTGCAAAATGGACTACAATGGCAGCCCACCTGCGGAAAATGGGATACCCCAGATAATAATGTGTTTTCAAAGCTTATTTGATAGCGAAGGACTCGTTTAACTCAACAAATCATAAATATTGTTCCAAGAGATACTGAATATGCCTCTGACTGGAAACTTATTTTTGCTGAAACAGAATAGTTTAGGATTGGTTGATCAAGGACGGCAGGCTATAGAAGGTTACGCAATTAGCCACCCTATGTAAATCTGTGGTCCTGGCTATCATTCTGAGGACTTGTAACCAGTACTGAAGCACAGTCTGAGAGCTAGATGACACACCGATACAGAAACAGAAAGAAAAGAAACACTGCAGTATTCAGTTTCAACGGTTTCATTTCTGCAGTGATATATTTCCTATGGAGATGGATAGAGTTGCAATACTGCATCTATCTAGGTGACTATTGCTTATAATCTACCTAGCTGTTCCAGATGACTAGTATTTATAGTCTACCTACACCTAGTCGTTCTCTTACTATTATTTATCTGCATCTTTTGCAGAGATTGACTTGCAGTCTGTATGTGATTCGTGCCCCCCATTCCTCAACAAATGCATTCTAGGCCTGCAAAACACATGCAGGTAGTTACTGAATAACATTTTAACCAGCGGTTACTGTAAACAAAAGAGCACTATCTGACCTCGGACATAACAGCTGTAAACCAGGCATGAACACCCCTGTGGATACAAGTTGTAGTCCATGTGTCATAGATACTGTATTTGTCTGTGGGTTTCTCACTGTAACTCAATGTTTTTAAATGGCAAATCAAGTCACTAATCCTAACTGTCTAGGGACAAAGCTGACGTTGGAGTCAATGTAGGTTAAACATGATAAAAGTAATGTATCAATATTACTATATATAAAGTATTTTGTTTGACTAAAAACACTTTGCTGAATATTTGCAACTTCTGGGTAATCCAGACGTTGATTAAATGAATCCAAACTGCAGAAGTAAATGTTCATCTAGGTGAAGATAAGAACATTGATTTTTGATTCAGACCTCCGTTCCCGAACAGTTTCTCTTATTGCTCCATGTCCTCTGTGCAGTTTGTTCGACAAGATGAATTTGAACGAGAGAATTGTGGCGTCACAACGCAAAGCAGTTCTGTTTCAAAGATAGGAAATACAGCTTTAAATGGTCTGGATGATACAATAAATGACCCCGATGCCCCTGATCAGATCAATAGAATGTATAAAGGCATTCATTCATCTTTGACAAGCAATTATTGCAACTTTCAAATGATTATCACTCTTTAAGGAAATGTCTCTGAAGTTTGATTTAGTAATCCAGACATGCATTGAACTTTCCTCCATTCCATATATCTGATTTAGCCTATTTCTAATTGACATGGACATGTCTTCTGGTCCAGACATTTCAATTCTATTCCGATGCCATGGATAAAGCCCAGTGTTACAATTTATGTCGACATAAGATAACCATGAGCCGTGCCAAAGATGGAGTCAAGTAAGGGGGCAAACGACAACACGGTCTCTGTTGAGTCACCCTGCCTGGACTGGACCAGACTAGACCAGCACTAACTTAAGCCAATGCAACAAGAGCTGTGCCCATGACACCGCCTTCTCTCTATGCAAGAAATTCTCACTGTTGCCTTGAGCATGTACCAAAATTCATCTGTTTTTGTGTTCCCTCTGTCAACACCAATAATGTCCTTTCAGTGTGAAAATTAGGATCTTGCCTGCAGATTGGAATTTTCCTTATTCTACCTTGTTTTAAGGGCATCTCTGGTGGGGGGTGCTGACGTTCCCATTAGGTCCCTTGAGGGTTTTGGACGACATTATCCCACTAGTGTTCTCTTGGGGCCATGATGTTCCCTTGGGACCATCATGTTCCCTTGGGATCATCATGCAATGTCCTAAGGATTAGTAAAATTAATGTCCTAAATGGTCCTCAGTGACATCCTGGGAACTTACAGGGAACCTAGACAAAGGTCCCCATGAGAACGTTCCCTTGAGACCATCACGTGACATTCTTAGAACATTCTCAGAACATCAGAGGGATAATGTCACGCCAAAACTCTTAAGGGACCTATAATGGGAACATCGCAGACTGTCCTCAGGACGTCCCCTGTTTGCTGGGTTTCCACCACTCAGGACTCCTCATTACCTCGCCGTCATAATGCCCTCCCTCCTTCCCCACCCTCCCCATACCTGCTTTGTGTATCACCTAAATCTTTCCCCACTTTCCCACAGAGGCTGAACAAAAGTGTATTGAAAAAAAAAAAAACCTTACCTCTTTTGCCATAGGAAGGTTTTTTTTGTTGTAGAAAAAAAGTTGGCTTCTAACCCAGTTACCTTCTATAAACTGTGCAGGATTCTTGGCAGCCTCACGTGGTTCATCTGAGGACAATGCCGAACTGGAAAAACAGCCAGTGCCTCCCGCATACTGAGACAGAAGTGATTCAGAAACCACAACTGACGGAATATCATAAGGAAAGTCACTATAACCATCTATGCTGGCTTCCTTTCCCCGTGTAGATTCATTCCCCTGATAACTCCCTCATACTGTATTAAATAAAAATGGTGTCTCTTCCCCACTCTGAATCAAAGAGGAGCAGTGTTCCTCTTCAACTTGAATGAACTACCCAGTGGGCTCCGCGTAGCTCGGGCAACCGGCAGCCAGTCAAGTCACTGAGGATTAACAAGTTATTTTAATCTTTCTCATCTCGTTAAATAAGACATTCTCATCTCATTGGTCAAAAGACACAGGACGGAGTGTTGTTTCTTCATGTTTATGGTTGAGAGTACATCTTCTCTCATTATCTTCACAAACACATACATCAGAGATGGAACTAAACAGTTTTAATTGGCAACACATTGTTTTAATGCTATTGTACTGTAGGAAAATTGGACATTTCACTACAGCTTGGCACTACTCTACTAACAGTTACAGACAGGTATATAAACTGTAATCAACAATGTGGGTGGTACCAGTACAGTTTGTTGTTAAATAACTAGGACAAAAAAAGGACTGATATCTCTTACCAGGATATAACAGGGATGAGTTAACAATCTTTTCTCTCTTTAACTTTATGTTTTGCTCATTGTCCTAAAAGTATTCAAAATTGTTACCTGAATGCTCAAAATCGTTAGAACGTCTTATAAACAACTGTAGCAGTTGATGTCATGATGACATCCCAGACTATATCTGAAGTTACCGTGTTTTTGCCGAAACAAAATGTAAGAAAACAAATGACTGTGATGTACCTGAATGCGGCCTGAAGGACACAACCACTGTATCTACAGTAAAACTCACAGTGGTACAGTAGTAGTGCATGTCCATTTGATTTAAGTTTTAAACGATATACCAGACTCAAAGTAGTCTAGGAGCATCAATGGACAGATTATCCCAGCATGGTTTTTGATGGTAGATATAAAATGAATGAATTAACGTTTTGTCATGTACATTTAATTCATGAGCAGTGTCCAGGGCCCAGCAACTTCCCAAATCCAGCTACAATTATTTAATTGAGTTGCAGTCTGTTGTCTGAATAATTGACTAAAGAGCATTTTAGGTGAAGAGGATGCTTATAAAAAACACAACCTATTCAAGGTGTTATGCCATGTTGGTGCAGAATAGAGTATCACTGTGCCCTTAAATGAACTAGGTTATATTGTTTACATTCAATAGGAGAATTTGATCATCCGAAAGGAAGTCTTGTGAAACCAAAGAAACCTAAAAAAAAAAAGTGAAAATATGTCCTTTTCTACTCAAGGTAAAACCACGATGCAAAATTAGAACCTTTCCAACTAATGAGGAAACGTTGAGCTCTGCGCTCACTTGCCTAAGGTGACTTGCAGGCAACAATAGCTGACACAATAAATCTCATTCAAGGTTGAAGAAAAGAGGGACAGGCTTTCTTGTAATCAGATGAGTAATAAATCACAAAGACAAACTATACTTCTAAAAATAGATATTTGTGTAACTTTGCACAGATAAAGAAACACTGATCCATTTATTAGAAGTTTATATGGGTAAATCTGACGAATGATCAAATCCACATTATGGTAGAAAAAACAACAACATTTTTTCTGCCCGAGTACATTGCAGTACTGAGTACACAGTCATTGCAATGAGTCGTATCTTTACTCCAAGACATTATGTAAATCAATTGTAGTTTGCATTCCGTCATTGAAGAATTCTTAGTGGCAATCTACAGTTCAAACAATAATGAAGAGAAAAATGTCAGCAATTTCAAATTCATAGACAGAGCTATGAATGCAAGAACTGGCCATTCAAAATTATAGTTTTAACCGTGTTATGAGTCTATAGAGTGTTTGCTTGCCATTACATTATTTACAAACATTGGAACAAAACAAGCTTATTTAAACAGTACAATGCTTTTCAGAAAATATTCAGACCCCTTGACTTTTTTCCACATTATGTTATGTTACAGCCTTAAAAATAAAAAGGAGAAATACCTTATTTACGTAAGCTTTCAGACCCTTTGCTATGAGACTCGAAAAAGAGCTCAGCAGCATCCTTTTTCCATTGATTGTCCTTGAGATGTTTTGTATATTGCCGACAGGTTTAGCACTCATCACTGCATTCTCTACCAGAACATTGGTTGGCCCGCTTTGATGTCACGTTGGTTGATACATTGCTATGTTTTCATTTATAAAGCCCTTTTACAAAAAGTCCCACTGTACTTAACATCTTTACTAAACTTTAGACATACCAGTTAACAGTTGTGTGTGTGTGTGTGTGTGTGTGTGTGTGTGTGTGTGTGTGTGTGTGTGTGTGTGTGTGTGTGTGTGTGTGTGTGTGTGTGTGTGTGTGTGTGTGTGTGTGCGCACAAGTAAAATATATATATTTTTTATCTTACACTGCTTGTAGACTAGTTGAACGCCATGTCATCCTTCTCGCTTTCATGTTGCTAAAACAGCCTATGGATCTGTCATACAGTACATGTTTTAAGTTTTTGCTGTCATAGGCTACCTAGCTAAAATGCTTGCTAGCCTAACTTCGTCGCAAGGGCAAGAATGAACCAGCTAAGCTAGCTTGCTAGTTAATGTGAGCCTACATCTAGGCTACATATTGAACTTCAGTCGTTTCAGGCCAGTGGCCCAATATAGGGTTAGATCAGAATCGCTTTCGAACCAGGGTCTGTAGTGACGCCACTAGCACTGTGATACAGTGCCATAGGCGACTGTGCCACTCGGCAGCCTCGAGATACATGGGCTACACATTCTGGGCTACACATACTGGGCTACACATACTGGGCTACACATACTGGGCTACACATACTGGGCTACACATTCTGGGCTACACATACTGGGCTACACATATTGGGCTACACATACTGGGCTACACATTCTGGGCTACACATACTGGGCTACACATACTGGGCTACACATATTGGGCTACACATACTGGGCTACACATACTGGGCTACACATACTGGGCTACACATACTGGGCTACACATACTGGGCTACACATACTGGGCTACACATACTGGGCTACACATACTGGGCTACACATACTGGGCTACACATTCTGGGCTACACATACTGGGCTACACATACTGGGCTACACATACTGGGCTACACATACTGAGACAGAGGGGCACTGTTTTCTGTCTCTCAGATGATTTCTCGGGTGACATTCAGCCACTTGCAAAAAATGATTTTGTACATTTATTTTATTATTTTATTGGTCAAATATTTGGGGAAGCCTGGCTTCCTTTGGCATCCATGAATACATGCCACTGGGTGGTCGTCCTGATCACCTTTGTGTCCACATCACTAAGGAATTATCATGGTCCACATACACCAACACAGTTATGAAGAGGGCACGACAACACCTCTTCCCCCTCAGGAGGCTGAAAAGATTTGTCATGGGCCCTCAGATCCACAAAAAGTTCTACAGCTGCACCAAAGAAAGCATCTTGACTACCTGCATCAGCGCCTGATATGACAACTGCTTGGCATCCGATCGCAAGTCACTACAGTGGGTAGTGCGTATGGCCTAGTACATCACTGGGGCCAAGCTCCCTGCCATCCAGGACATCTATACCAGGCGGTGTCAGAGGAAGGCCCTAAACATTGTCAAAGAGTCCAACCACTCAAGTCATAGACTGCTCTCTCTGCTACTGCATGGCAAGCGGTACTGACGCACTAAGTCTGGAACCAACAGCTTCTGAACAGCTTCTACCTCCAAGCTATAAGACTGCTAAATAGTTAGTCCGGGTAGCTATTGCTTAACTATTTAACTATCTGCACTGACCCTTTTTACACTAACTCTATTGACTCATCACATACAGTGCTGTTTATTATCTATCCTGTTGCCTAGTTACTTTACCCCTACCTATACGTACATATCTACCTCAGTTACTTCATACTCTTGCACATCGACTTGGTTCTGCTACCCTGTGTATATAGCCAAGTTGTCGTTACTCATTGTGTATTTTTTTCTTGTGTTATTTCTGTCTATTTGTATCTCTGCATTGTTGGAAAGGCCCCTTAAGTATTTTGACTGTACAGCACAACAAGGTGAGTCCAAAAATGTGCTGCTGCATAAATGATGTAATATGCCAGGGAGATATGTATGCGGGAGCTAAGAAAGCAATACTAAGTGTATGTTGTGTAGTAAGTTGTTAGTAGCCCATGTGCCTCACCCTAATAATTTGGTCCCTTTCCACCTCATAACTTAGCCTACTGCTCTGACTTTGTGGTGCACATGTAGCCTATAGCCTGTTTTAAAGAAATGTCATCATCAAATATTGTAAGAGCTTTCATTGTCTGCTTATATGCCCCCTTCATTTATCCTACAGTTCTGACTTGGATTACAGGGAGAACACTGTAAGAACGGCCCATGTTCTGAATTATGTTGCTGTACATTTCGAAAGTGCTGAACAAATAGTTATATTGACTACGTCTGTCTTAGCTCACTCATTATCTTATTTGAAATGACAGATTGCCTCTTATCTGCTCACAGTTCCTTCATGCCATAGCTTGTACATCTCAATTGTCATTAGAAACCACATGTGTTTTAACAATTCAGACATATCAGCTGTTTAAAAAAAGGCAGTAAATGAGGCTGTCAGACAAGTCTCTGCTGATAGCCAGGTGTAGCGGTGGTAAGGATTCACTCCATGTGTCACACTCCGATCTGTTTCAACTGTCTTTGTGCTTGTCTTCACCCCCCTCCAGGTGTCACCCATCTCCCCCATTATCCCCTGTGTACTTATTCCTGTGTTCTCTGTTTGTCTGTTGCCAGTTCGCTTTTTTCGTGAAACCTACCGGCATTTGTTCCCCTACTCCTGCCTGTTTCTTGCTCCTCGTTAGCCTGTCCCTGTTTCAGAAATAAACGTTTCTTTCCTCGACACTGTCTCCATCGGGGTCATATCTGAAACGTGATAATAATAATAATAATAATAATAGTAAACAGTATGGCAGCAACATAAGTGGTGGGTGTGTGTGGTGGTGAGCGGGGTATAAGTGTGTTAGTGTGAGTGTGTGTGTAAGAGTGTCAGTGTGATAGGTGAATATACATGTTAACAGGGCTGACAAGTGACTGGTAGCAGGAATATATACATACTGATGGTAATATACTAGTAGTAATACTGTATATACATGTAAACAGGGCTGACTGGTAGCAGGAATATATACATACTGATGGTAATATACTAGTAGTAATACTGTATATACATGTAAACAGGGCTGACTGGTAGCAGGAATATATACATACTGATGGTAATATACTAGTAGTAATACTGTATATACATGTAAACAGGGCTGACTGGTAGCAGGAATATATACATACTGATGGTAATATACTAGTAGTAATACTGTATATACATGTAAACAGGGCTGACTGGTAGCAGGAATATATACATACTGATGGTAATATACTAGTAGTAATACTGTATATACATGTAAACAGGGCTTACTGGTAGCAGGAATATATACATACTGATGGTAATATACTAGTAGTAATACTGTATATACATGTAAACAGTGCTGACTGGTAGCAGGAATATATACATACTGATGGGAATATATAAAGCGTTGTGCGCTATGAGAAACTGCATCTAAGGGCTTTAATGAAGTGGCCGATGCGTTCATATAGAGGATGTTGCCATAGTCTAGGACCGATAATGTCATGCCCTGATCTGTTTCACTTGTCCTTGTGATTGTCTCCACCCCCTCCAGGTGTCGCTGATTTCCCCCAGTGTATTTATCCCTGTGTTTCCTGTCTCTCTGTGCCAGTTCGTCTTGTATTTTTCCAAGTCAACTAGCGTTTTTCACGTTCTCCTGCTTTTTGCATTCTCCTTTTTCTAGTCCTCCTGGTTTTGACCCTTACCTGTTTCTGGACTTTGTACCCGCCTGCCTGACCATTCTGTCTGCCTTGACCTCAAGCCTGTCTGCCACTCTGTACCCGCCTGCCTGACCATTCTGTCTGCCACTCTGTACCCGCCTGCCTGACCATTCTGTCTGCCACTCTGTACCCGCCTGCCTGACCATTCTGCCTGTCTACCACTCTGTACCTGCCTGCCTGACCATTCTGCCTGTCTGCCACTCTGTACCTCCTGGACTCTGATCTGGTTTTCACCTCTTTGCCTGTCCACGACCATTCTCTTGCGAACCCCTTTGGATTAATAAACATTGTAAGACTCCAACCATCGGCATCCAGTGTCTGCATCTGGGTTTCATCTTGTGCCTTGATAGATAGGAACGTTGACTGAATAACCTGCTTTCTACGATTTAGCGAGAGGCAGGACCTATTTATTTTTATAGGAACCCATTTTTATTCTCAGCTTCTTAACTAACTCATCAATATTCTTTTTAAAAGACAACTTGTCATCGTTCCAGATGCCCAGATATTTGCCAAGATAAAATGGTGATTGAAAGCATCACTTAGCACATTCTTCTCAGTTATGATGCCAGTCTGGCCCGATTTCTCATCTGAATGAGCTCAGATAGCCCTGAAGAAAACCAAGGGTTAGATCTATCTTTGACTCTGAATTGTTTAAAAGGGGTGTGTTTATCTGCCAAAGGAATACACATGAAGGAGAAATGTTCTAGAGCCAACTACGGGTCAGGAATACACATGAAGGAGAAATGTTCTAGAGCCAACTAAGGGTCAGGAATACACATGAAGGAGAAATGTTCTAGAGCCAACTAAGGGTCAGGAATACACATGAAGGAGAAATGTTCTAGAGCCAACTAAGGGTCAGGAATACACATGAAGGAGAAATGTTCTAGAGCCAACTAAGGGTCAGGAATACACATGAAGGAGAAATGTTCTAGAGCCAACTAAGGGTCAGGAATACACACGAAGGAGAAATGTTCTAGAGCCAACTAAGGGTCAGGAATACACATGAAGGAGAAATGTTCTAGAGCCAACTAAGGGTCAGGAATACACATGAAGGAGAAATTTTCTAGAGCCAACTAAGGGTCAGGAATACACATGAAGGAGAAATGTTCTAGAGCCAACTAAGGGTCGGGAATACACATGAAGGAGAAATGTTCTAGAGCCAACTAAGGGTCAGGAATACACATGAAGGAGAAATGTTCTAGAGCCAACTAAGGGTCAGGAATACACATGAAGGAGAAATGTTCTAGAGCCAACTAAGGGTCAGGAATACACATGAAGGAGAAATGTTCTAGAGCCAACTAAGGGTCAGGAATACACATGAAGGAGAAATGTTCTAGAGCCAACTAAGGGTCAGGAATACACATGAAGGAGAAATGTTCTAGAGCCAACTAAGGGTCAGGAATACACATGAAGGAGAAATGTTCTAGAGCCAACTAAGGGTCAGGAATACACATGAAGGAGAAATGTTCTAGAGCCAACTAAGGGTCAGGAATACACATGAAGGAGAAATGTTCTAGAGCCAACTAAGGGTCAGGAATACACATCAAGGAGAAATGTTCTAGAGCCAACTACGGGTCAGGAATACACATGAAGGAGAAATGTTCTAGAGCCAACTAAGGGTCAGGAATACACATGAAGGAGAAATGTTCTAGAGCCAACTAAGGGTCAGGAATACACATGAAGGAGAAATGTTCTAGAGCCAACTAAGGGTCAGGAATACACATGAAGGAGAAATGTTCTAGAGCCAACTAAGGGTCAGGAATACACATGAAGGAGAAATGTTCTAGAGCCAACTAAGGGTCAGGAATACACACGAAGGAGAAATGTTCTAGAGCCAACTAAGGGTCAGGAATACACATGAAGGAGAAATGTTCTAGAGCCAACTAAGGGTCAGGAATACACATGAAGGAGAAATTTTCTAGAGCCAACTAAGGGTCAGGAATACACATGAAGGAGAAATGTTCTAGAGCCAACTAAGGGTCAGGAATACACATGAAGGAGAAATGTTCTAGAGCCAACTAAGGGTCAGGAATACACATGAAGGAGAAATGTTCTAGAGCCAACTAAGGGTCAGGAATACACATGAAGGAGAAATGTTCTAGAGCCAACTAAGGGTCAGGAATACACATGAAGGAGAAATGTTCTAGAGCCAACTAAGGGTCAGGAATACACATGAAGGAGAAATGTTCTAGAGCCAACTAAGGGTCAGGAATACACATGAAGGAGAAATGTTCTAGAGCCAACTAAGGGTCAGGAATACACATGAAGGAGAAATGTTCTAGAGCCAACTAAGGGTCAGGAATACACATGAAGGAGAAATGTTCTAGAGCCAACTAAGGGTCAGGAATACACATGAAGGAGAAATGTTCTAGAGCCAACTAAGGGTCAGGAATACACATGAAGGAGAAATGTTCTATAGCCAACTAAGGGTCAGGAATACACATGAAGGAGAAATGTTCTAGAGCCAACTAAGGGTCAGGAATACACATGAAGGAGAAATGTTCTAGAGCCAACTAAGGGTCAGGAATACACATGAAGGAGAAATGTTCTAGAGCCAACTAAGGGTCAGGAATACACATGAAGGAGAAATGTTCTATAGCCAACTAAGGGTCAGGAATACACATGAAGGAGAAATGTTCTAGAGCCAACTAAGGGTCAGGAATACACATGAAGGAGAAATGTTCTAGAGCCAACTAAGGGTCAGGAATACACATGAAGGAGAAATGTTCTAGAGCCAACTAAGGGTCAGGAATACACATGAAGGAGAAATGTTCTAGAGCCAACTAAGGGTCAGGAATACACATGAAGGAGAAATGTTCTAGAGCCAACTAAGGGTCAGGAATACACATGAAGGAGAAATGTTCTAGAGCCAACTAAGGGTCAGGAATACACATGAAGGAGAAATGTTCTAGAGCCAACTAAGGGTCAGGAATACAGGAGATAGTGGCTAAATCAGAGTACAACATGTCAGGTAAATCCCAGCAACAAATAAATGTGTCTTCTGGTTTATGGACACATCTACAACCAGGAGCTCAAATGTCTTAGGAACAGAAATATTTATTAGATTAGACATATATCTAATTAGATTAGACATATATGGCTACTCCTTCCCCTTTCTGTAATCTGTCACATGTAAATATATTATAATAATTGAATAATAATATAGAGTGGGTACTAGCCTACCTGTTTGATGAAATGGGTACAAGAGGGAAGTGTGGGCGCATATTCGCGGCTATAAACCAAAGACTATAAAAAATATAAACAAAATAGCTTACCTATCGCTCTTGTACTTTCTTTGGTCTGGTCAGAATGAGCTACCAAGGGCTGCTTGAATGCAGAGGGGAGTCAATATTGTGTTGTTGTTTCTTTGCATTTTTTTCTCTTCCCCTGGTATACTGAGGCAATGTCTGTGTAAATGTGTCAACATATTTGAGGTGTTGGCAGTTGCATAAGCTTTTGTTGTCCTGTTGTGTTCTTCTGCTCTAATGTCTGGTGATGCACTTCCTGTTTCAACTTGGAGGTGTTCTGCTGGTGCTGGTTCTTCTCATTGAAGTAGACAGTCTGTATCTCTGGAGAGTGATGTGGTTCTGGTCAGGTGAGTGCTGTGGTTCTGGTCAGGTGAGTGCTGTGGTTCTGTGAGGAGAGTGCTGTGGTTCTGGTCAGGTGAGTGCTGTGGTTCTGGTCAGGTGAGTGCTGTGGTTCTGTGAGGAGAGTGCTGTGGTTCTGGTCAGGAGAGTGCTGTGGTTCTGGACAGGAGAGTGCTGTGGTTCTGTTGAGGAGAGTGCTGTGGTTCTGGTCAGGAGAGTGCTGTGGTTCTGTTGAGGAGAGTGCTGTGGTTCTGGTCAGGAGAGTTCTGTGGTTCTGGTCAGGAGAGTGCTGTGGTTCTGTTGAGGAGAGTGTTGTGGTTCTGGTCAGGAGAGTGCTGTGGTTCTGTTGAGAAGAGTGCTGTGGTTCTGGACAGGAGAGTGCTGTGGTTCTGGTCAGTATAGTGCTGTGGTTCTGGTCAGTAGAGTGCTGTGGTTCTGGTCAGGAGAGTGCTGTGGTTCTACTGAGGAGAGTGCTGTGGTTCTGGTCAGTAGAGTGTTGTGGTTCTGGTCAGGAGAGTGCTGTGGTTCTATTGAGGAGAGTGCTGTGGTTCTGGTCAGGAGAGAGCTGTGGTTCTGGTAACCTTTTTCCGCAGCTCTCTGTCCATCGCCGTTATAATCTTTTGGGAAGCCAAAATGTTCCCAAACTGGAGATTTAAACGATGATGGAGGATCATCAAATTCTGGTTTATCGACCCCACTACTTACCGTAGTACAGAACTAGTTCCCCGGCTGTGCCTCACAAAATGACAGTTTGAAATGCTCCAGTCCAGATTTGAATTTAGATTACAACAAGCTCTATTTGTTTTAACTGAATAGCCTGAAATGTTGTTTTTTTCAGCTCAGATTTACTTCAAATCCACTTATTGGTCACATATACGTGATTAGCAGATTTTATTGGTCACATACATGTGATTAGCAGATGTTATTGGTCACATACATGTGATTAGCAGATGTTATTGGTCACATACACCTGAATAGCAGATGTTATTGGTCACATACATGTGATTAGCAGATGTTTTTGGTCACATACATGTGATTAGCAGATGTTATTGGTCACATACATGTGATTAGCAGATGTTATTGGTCACATACATGTGATTAGCAGATGTTATTGGTCACATACATGTGATTAGCAGATGTTATTGGTCACATACATGTGATTAGCAGATGTTATTGGTCACATACATGTGTTAGGCAGATGCTATTGGTCACATACATGTGATTAGCAGATGTTATTGGTCACATACATGTGATTAGCAGATGTTATTGGTCACATACACGTGATTAGCAGATGTTATTGGTCACATACATGTGATTAGCAGATGTTATTGGTCACATACATGTGATTAGCAGATGTTATTGGTCACATACATGTGATTAGCAGATGTTATTGGTCACATACATGTGATTAGCAGATGTTATTGGTCACATACACGTGATTAGCAGATGTTATTGGTCACATACACACGTTTAGCAGATGTTATTGGTCACATACACACGTTTAGCAGATGTTATTGGTCACATACACGTGATTAGCAGATGTTATTGGTCACATATACGTGATTAGCAGATGTTATTGGTCACATACACACGTTTAGCAGATGTTATTGGTCACATACATGTGATTAGCAGATGTTATTGGTCACATACACGTGATTAGCAGATGTTATTGGTCACATATACGTGATTAGCAGATGTTATTGGTCACATACACACGTTTAGCAGATGTTATTGGTCACATACACGTGATTAGCAGATGTTATTGGTCACATACACACGTTTAGCAGATGTTATTGGTCACATACACACGTTTAGCAGATGTTATTGGTCACATACACGTGATTAGCAGATGTTATTGGTCACATACACACGTTTAGCAGATGTTATTGGTCACATATACGTGATTAGCAGATTTTATTGGTCACATACATGTGATTAGCAGATGTTTTTGGTCACATACACCTGATTAGCAGATGTTATTGGTCACATACATGTGATTAGCAGATGTTTTTGGTCACATACACACGTTTAGCAGATGTTATTGGTCACATACATGTGATTAGCAGATGTTATTGGTCACATACATGTGATTAGCAGATGTTATTGGTCACATACATGTGATTAGCAGATGTTATTGGTCACATATACGTGATTAGCAGATGTTATTGGTCACATACATGTGATTAGCAGATGTTATTGGTCACATACATGTGATTAGCAGATGTTATTGGTCACATACATGTGATTAGCAGATGTTATTGGTCACATACATGTGATTAGCAGATGTTATTGGTCACATACATGTGATTAGCAGATGTTATTGGTCACATACATGTGATTAGCAGATGTTATTGGTCACATACATGTGATTAGCAGATGTTATTGGTCACATACATGTGATTAGCAGATGTTATTGGTCACATACACCTGAATAGCAGATGTTATTGGTCACATACATGTGATTAGCAGATGTTTTTGGTCACATACATGTGAATAGCAGATGTTATTGGTCACATACACCTGAATAGCAGATGTTATTGGTCACATACATGTGATTAGCAGATGTTATTGGTCACATACATGTGATTAGCAGATGTTTTTGGTCACATACATGTGATTAGCAGATGTTATTGGTCACATACATGTGATTAGCAGATGTTATTGGTCACATACACACGTTTAGCAGATGTTATTGGTCACATACACACGTTTAGCAGATGTTATTGGTCACATATACGTGATTAGCAGATGTTATTGGTCACATACATGTGATTAGCAGATGTTATTGGTCACATACACACGTTTAGCAGATGTTATTGGTCACATACATGTGATTAGCAGATGTTATTAGTCACATACACGTGATTAGCAGATGTTTTTGGTCACATACATGTGATTAGCAGATGTTTTTGGTCACATACACCTGATTAGCAGATGTTATTGGTCACATACATGTGATTAGCAGATGTTTTTGGTCACATACATGTGATTAGCAGATGTTATTGGTCACATACATGTGATCAGCAGATGTTAGTGGTCACATACACCTGATTAGCAGATGTTATTGGTCACATACACCTGATTAGCAGATTTTATTGGTCACATACACGTGATTAGCAGATGTTATTGGTCACATACACGTGATTAGCAGATGTTATTGGTCACATACATGTGATTAGCAGATGTTATTGGTCACATACATGTGATTAGCAGATGTTATTGGTCACATACATGTGATTAGCAGATGTTATTGGTCACATACATGTGATTAGCAGATGTTATTGGTCACATACATGTGATTAGCAGATGTTATTGGTCACATACATGTGATTAGCAGATGTTATTGGTCACATACATGTGATTAGCAGATGTTATTGGTCACATACATGTGATTAGCAGATGTTATTGGTCACATACATGTGATTAGCAGATGTTATTGGTCACATACATGTGATTAGCAGATGTTATTGGTCACATACATGTGATTAGCAGATGTTATTGGTCACATACATGTGATTAGCAGATGTTATTGGTCACATACATGTGATTAGCAGATGTTATTGGTCACATACATGTGATTAGCAGATGTTATTGGTCACATACACCTGAATAGCAGATGTTATTGGTCACATACATGTGATTAGCAGATGTTTTTGGTCACATACATGTGAATAGCAGATGTTATTGGTCACATACACCTGAATAGCAGATGTTATTGGTCACATACATGTGATTAGCAGATGTTATTGGTCACATACATGTGATTAGCAGATGTTTTTGGTCACATACATGTGATTAGCAGATGTTATTGGTCACATACATGTGATTAGCAGATGTTATTGGTCACATACACACGTTTAGCAGATGTTATTGGTCACATACACACGTTTAGCAGATGTTATTGGTCACATATACGTGATTAGCAGATGTTATTGGTCACATACATGTGATTAGCAGATGTTATTGGTCACATACACACGTTTAGCAGATGTTATTGGTCACATACATGTGATTAGCAGATGTTATTAGTCACATACACGTGATTAGCAGATGTTTTTGGTCACATACATGTGATTAGCAGATGTTTTTGGTCACATACACCTGATTAGCAGATGTTATTGGTCACATACATGTGATTAGCAGATGTTATTGGTCACATACACGTGATTAGCAGATGTTATTGGTCACATACATGTGATCAGCAGATGTTAGTGGTCACATACACCTGATTAGCAGATGTTATTGGTCACATACACCTGATTAGCAGATGTTATTGGTCACATACATGTGATCAGCAGATGTTAGTGGTCACATACACCTGATTAGCAGATGTTATTGGTCACATACACCTGATTAGCAGATGTTATTGGTCACATACATGTGATTAGCAGATGTTATTGGTCACATACATGTGATCAGCAGATGTTAGTGGTCACATACACCTGATTAGCAGATGTTATTGGTCACATACACCTGATTAGCAGATTTTATTGGTCACATACACGTGATTAGCAGATGTTATTGGTCACATACATGTGATTAGCAGATGTTATTGGTCACATACACACGTTTAGCAGATGTTATTGGTCACATACATGTGATTAGCAGATGTTATTGGTCACATACACGTGATTAGCAGATGTTATTGGTCACATACACACGTTTAGCAGATGTTATTGGTCACATACATGTGATTAGCAGATGTTATTGGTCACATACATGTGATTAGCAGATGTTATTGGTCACATACACGTGATTAGCAGATGTTATTGGTCACATACACGTGATTAGCAGATGTTATTGGTCACATACACGTGATTAGCAGATGTTATTGGTCACATACATGTGATTAGCAGATGTTTTTGGTCACATACACGTGATTAGCAGATGTTATTGGTCACATACATGTGTTTAGCAGATGTTATTGAGGGTGTAGCGAAATGCTTGTGCTTCTAGCTCCGACAGTGCAGTAATATCGAACAAGTAATATCTAACAAATTACACAACATATACCCAATACACATAAATCTAAGTAGGAATTCATTAAGACTATATACATATTATATGGACGAACGATGTCAGAGTGGAACAGACTAAGATACCATAGAATAGTATGGAATACAGTATATACATATGAGATAAGTAATGCAAGATATGTAAACATTATTAAGTGAATGAGATACTGTAGAATAGTATAGAAAACAGTATATACATGAGTAATGCCAGATATGTAAACATTAAATGACTTAAATGTAAATGTAAATGTAAGTGACTAAGATACCATAGAATACCCTAGAATACATTATATACATATGAGATGTGTAATGCCAGATATGTAAACATTATTAAAGTGACTGGTGTTCCATTCCTTAAAGTGGCCAGTGATTTCTAGTCTTATCCTATAGGCAGCAGCCTCTAATGGCTGTTTAACAGTCTGATGGCCTTGAGACAGTGGCTCGGGTGGTTGATGTCCTTGATGATCTTTTTGTCCTTCCTGTGACATCGGGTGCTGTAAGTGTCCTGGAGTATGGGTAGTTTGCCCCCGGTAATGCATTGGGCAGACCGCACCACCCTCTAGAGAGCCTTGCGGTTGCAATTGTGCATCTGTAAATGTTTGTGGGGGTTTTAGGTGACAAGCCACATTTCTTTAGCCTCCTGAGGTTGAAGAGACTCTGTTGAGCCTTCTTCACCACTCTGTCTGTGTGGGTGGTCCATTTCAGTTTGTCAGTGATGTGTACACCAAAGAACTTGAAGCTTTCCACCTTCTCCACTGTGGTTCCGTCAATGTAGATAGGGGGGTGCACCCTGTGCTGTTTCCCGAAGTCCACAATCATCTCCTTTGTTTTGTTGACGTTGAGTGAGAGGTTGTTTTCAAGGCACCACACTCCCAGAGCCCACAACTCGTCTCTGTAGGCTATCTCGTCATCATTGGTAACCATGCCTACTACTGTTTTGTTGTCTGCAAACTTGATGATTGAGTTGGAGGTGTGCTTGGCCACGCAGTCATGGTTGAACAGGAAGTACAGGAGGGTACTGAGCAGACACCCTTGTGACCCACTGGAATTGTGATACAGTGAATTATAAGTGAAATAATCTGTCTGTAAACAAGTGTTGGAAAAATGACTTGTGTCATGCACAAAGTAGATGTCCTAACCGACTTGCAAAAACTACAGTTTGTTAACAAGAAATTTGTGGAGTGGTAGAAAAATAAGTTTTAATGATTCCAACCTAAGTGTATGTAAACTTTCGACTTCAACTGTAACCATAACAGCTCAAAGAAAAATGGGAAATCTCTCACCTTCGTATCCATTTCACAGCAACTAGCTGAAAAATGTATCCGTTTCTCTCACAGTAGCCAGTTAACTAGCTAGAAAACTTTAGCAAGCGGAATCCTTATGTTCAACGATATCTCAGTTTGCTAACAAAAATAGCAAATACAACTTATTCCTGTCTGTAGATAGCCACCAGCTAGTTAGGTATCTTTTGTTAGTTGTCAAATTGACAAAATCACTGGTGTTGCAACACAGAAACTACCAACGTCGGTTAGCCTACTCTCCATGTCAAGGTAGTTGATGCAAACTAACCACTTGTGAATTGCAGTCATTAAAAACAACATCTGTGATCTTCATCTTGTTCGCTACTAGTTTGTGTCCGAAGATTGTTTAGGATAAGGCAATGATGGCAGTGATGTCAGAAAGCTGGGACTTCCTACACATGTCCCATTTCCGACATCTACTCATCTACTCTGAAATGTTGGCAGAAGGTGTACGGACTTCTTAAACTGAAGTTTTCAAAGATTGAAGAAGTAAGCCTAAGAGAGACTTGGCCTCATCTGACCACTGTTCTGTCCTTCACTGCATATTAGTGGTCAGTTGTCCATCTGTGCATCCACGGATGCCAATATTTGCCAAGAGCATCAACTCAGGACAGATGGCACATGGCACCAAGAGGGGGTGGGAGAAACAAATGAGTGCAGATCAGCCTCTTTGCTTTTCATTGCGGCTCCTCAACTTCACCAACATCTCTATTCATGTGTCCAAATGCCTTTAAGGGGAAATCTGGGATGCGAAAAGACAACAAAGCGGCCACCCTGGCACTTGTTTTGGTAAGCAGCTGAGGGATGGGGCTGGAGAAATTTAACAAATCTCTAATTCATGTACAGAGCTATGGATCCAAGGACTGACCATCCACGAGATCTCAAATACCATGTTTTGAAGCTATACAGTGTTTGTTTACAATGTAATTGTTTACAAACAATCAAGTAAAACAAACCCATATTTCGGGTTCTTATGGGATTACACAGTTGAACGAAGCTCATGACAAGGCATTTATCAATTACAATCTTCAGTAATCAATAGCTATATCATTAATTTTAACATCGAAACATTTTGTTACCAATCCCAGTTTCCCCATTAAATGTTTTGTCTTGTATTTGAAGAGCTATTCTAACATGTATTGGCATTGCAGTTTACTTCATGTCATTTTTTTTTAGTAACACTTCTCACTTGAATGTTGAATGCAAAAGGTGTTGTAGTTCACACACTGAGCACCTACAGCCTTTATATACAACTCAGTGCTTGCTTAGTTGACCATCTCTAACAAATAACTGGTTGTCATTATTTCATCAGCAACAGGAAGACTAATGAAGACGAAACAGATGGTAGTTCACTATTCTCGTACATTTTCACTTACAGCTGAGATTTGCTGGCTGTAATGTTAACTATGTTTGACATTGATCGAAGGCATGCTTCAGTGATATGTGGTCAATGCAAAAAACTGTGTAAACAGTTCTCAGTTGGGTGAAGAACTGGTACAGCACAGAGAACTGGTACAGCACAGAGAACTGATACAGCACGGAGAACTGATACAGCACAGAGAACTGGTACAGCACAGAGAACTGGTACAGCACAGAGAACTGATACAGCACGGATAACTGATACAGCACGGAGAACTGATACAGCACGGAGAACTGATACAGCACGGAGAACTGATACAGCACAGAACTGAACAGCACAGAGAACTGACAGCACAGAGAACTGACACGGAGAACTGATACAGCACGAAACTGATACAGCACAGAGAACTGATACAGCACAGAGAACTGATACAGCACAGAGAACTGATACAGCACAGAGAACTGATACAGCACAGAGAACTGATACAGCACAGAGAACTGATACAGCACAGAGAACTGATACAGCACAGAGAACTGATACAGCACAGAGAACTGATACAGCACGGAGAACTGATACAGCACAGAGAACTGATACAGCACAGAGAACTGATACAGCACAGAGAACTGACAGCACAGAGAACTGATACAGCACAGAGAACTGATACAGCACAGAGAACTGATACAGCACGGAGAACTGATACAGCACGGATAACTGATACAGCACGGAGAACTGATACAGCACGGAGAACTGATACAGCACAGAGAACTGATACAGCACGGATGAACAGCACAGATGATACAGCACAGAGAACTGATACAGCACAGAGAACTGATACAGCACGGAGAACTGATACAGCACAGATAACTGATACAGCACGGATAACTGATACAGCACAGATAACTGATACAGCACAGAGAACTGATACAGCACGGATAACTGATACAGCACGGAGAACTGATACAGCACGGAAAACTGATACAGCACACTGCAAGTGATAGAAGCAAAATCTTGTTTGACTTCACATGAGTAAATCATAGGTCATTTACAAATGTATGGCTGTTGGTTTAACACTGTGGCTGTTGATTTTAACACTGTGGCTGTTGGTTTTAACACTGTGGCTGTTGATTTTAACACTGGCTGTTGATTTTAACACTGTGGCTGTTGATTTTAACACTGTGGCTGTTGATTTTAACACTGTGGCTGTTGATTTTAACACTGTGGCCGTTGATTTTAACACTGTGGCCGTTGATTTTAACACTGTGGCTGTTGATTTTAACACTGTGGCCGTTGATTTTAACACTGTGGCTGTTGATTTTAACACTGTGGCTGTTGATTTTAACACTGTGGCTGTTGATTTTAACACTGTGGCTGTTGATTTTAACACTGTGACTGTTGGTTTTAACACTGTGACTTTCGATTTCAACTCTGGCTGTTGATTTTAACTCGGGGTGTCACACCCTGATCTGTTTCACCTGTCCTTGTGCTTGTCTCCACCCCCCTCCAGGTGTCACCCATCTTCACCATTTATCCCCTGGGTATTTATACCTGTGTTTTCTGTCTGTCTGGGCCAGTTCGTCTTGTTTTTTAAGTCAACCAGCGTTTTTTGTCTCAGCTCCTGCTTTTCCCGTCTCTCTTTTTCTCGACCTCCTGGTTTTGACCCTTGACTGCTTGCCTGACCACTCTGCCTGACCCTGAGCCTGCCTGCCGCCTGGTACCCTTGCCCCACTTCTCTGGATTATCGACCTCTGCCTGTCTTGACCTGTCGTTTGCCTGCCCCTGTTGATGTAATAAACACTGTTACTTCAACACAGTCTGCATTTGGGTCTTACCTGAAACGTGATAGTACGAACTGGCCCTGACTGACCCAGCAGACTTGGACCAGCTCTGCAACGCCATCTCCTCCCAAGGAGCCCTCATTGGTAGACACGTAGTCTTGCTTCGCGGTCTGATGGAAGGGGTCCAGGACGTGGCCGAACGTCACAACCTACAGTGGTTGCTCCACTAAAGGTTCTGCGATTATGCTGCAGGATTCATTTGTGGTTTAGTACGGTACCCTGCGTCACCACTTCATTGCTCCAGACCAGCGCTAGGGGGAGCTAGAGCACTGATTATGCTTTTGGGTCCTACTGTGTCTCTGACAGTGAATGGGCGACATAAACCTAAATAGAAACTGATAAATGTGCACAACTTCAGTATTACTTACTAAAACTGTTGTTACACCAAGGTTTTTATTTCATTTTGTTAGAATTATTTGGGTCTTACTGTAGTACTGTAGGCCACTCTGGACCGGTCACATTATACAGCGTCTAAATGGCACAACGGTCTAAGACACTGCATAGCTGTGTTGCTACAGATGCTGGTTCAACACTTGTGCTCCCTTTGACTGGGAGACCCATGAGATGGTTGTAGGTTTTTGGTTTCTCTCCCCCTAAAAACAGAAACAAATCATTCTAAATTACAAACTGGCTTTATTTACTAATTAGTAACAATGTCTCCCCCCATGTTCAAGAATGGCCTTTTTCTCGCGCATTTTACATTATTTGAAGACAAAATCTCCAAAATACCCCCACCCTGCCACACTGGCAACACTTTAAGGGGCATTGCACTAATAATGGCGCTGACTCGGGAAACGTTCTCGTTGTTCTTAGTGCCAGTCTGCAAGTTCAAACTAAAACCATGTTACAAATAATGGCATCTTTATGCTTTCGTTAATAAAATAATAATAAAATACTCTTTTAAAATGTCAATGTTTATTTAGTTATGGATCCATAATGAATTACTATGGGAATAAATATCACTGAATTACAGAAATATCCTCCAATTCTCTATATGTAATTATTGGCGGAGAGTCACGTTATATTTTCCGATATACTGTAGGCCTACCGTAGGTGACATGAGTCTCACTAGTGTTGAATAACGTGCTGTGTATTTAAAGAGCATATTGAAGTCAGAAGCAATTGGATTTGAAGCAATAGCCTACAACTATTTCAGCACAGTTTCACGCTGCTCTGAGACAAGCATGGGGAATGGTCTTGATAAATCAATTAGATTTTTATTTTCCTCCAAGAGCCTCTGAAAACAGCCAATTTTCTGAACTGGTATGCAGACTTAACACCCAGAGTTGTCTGTATTGGGGTACTGCCGGTCATTATGTGGTTACCTGTCCCTTTAAGAGACCTAGCTCATTGGTAGGAATGAGTACTCTGTTGGGTCTTAAGGATAATTATGCTTCTCCCATTACTCACCCCTCTCTCCATGCCACCCTGCGGTGAGGGGACCAGTCCAAGTCTCTCCAGATACTCATCGACTTGGGGGCCGATATGAGTCTTATGGACATTACCCTGGTGTCCGAGCTGGGCGTCCCCACTCAACCTCTCTCCATTCCCATGGATGTTAGAGCGCTGGATGGGCGCTCTATAGGACGGGTTACCACCCACCATACCACCCCCATCAACCTATGATTGTCGGGGAACCACAGCAAGACGATCCAATTCCTGCTAATTGAGTCTCCGCAGATTCCTGAGGTATTGGGATTCTCTTGGCTCCAATGAAAAAAAACCTTGATTGACTGGTCTACTGGTGCCATCATGGGCTAGAGCCCGTTCTGCCACGCTCATTGCCTGAAATCAGCTCTGCCTGCCCCGGGATATCTTCCTGGGGTAAGGATATTGCCCCGAACCTCTCCGCCATTCCCGCGGAGTACCAGGACCTCCGGGAGGGGTTCAGTACCGCCCGGGCCACTTCGCTTCTGTATCACCTATTGGTACCCAAGGATGTTAAGCCGGAAGCGCTGGCACGCCGCTATAGCCCCGCAGCTACACCCCCAGAAGCCAAGACCTTCCCCCCGGCTCCAAAATCAATAGCCCCTCTGCTGTTCGTCCTCTGTTGCCCCGTACCCTCTGTATACTTCCTACTTTTCATGTGTCTAGATGTAAATCCATGTCTCACAGCCCTTTGTCTCCTGTGGCTGTTAATTTGATCCCTGGCTATTGATTTTAACACCAGGTGTTGATGTTCTTCTACACCTGCATTGCTTGCTGTTTGGGGTTTTAGGCTGGGTTTCTGTACAGCACTTTGTGACATCCGCTGATGTAAGAAGGGCTATATAAATACATTTGATTTGATATCTCCACTCTCCTGCAGTGTGTCTTTATGACCAAGACTTTTGGAGTGTCAGTTACACCAAGAGTAGTATCTATGAATAATATATATATAAATATATATAAATACATTTGATTGATTTGATTTGATTGATATTAACTCTGTGGCTGTTGATTTTAACACTGTGGCCGTTGATTTTAACACCGTGGCTGTTGATTTTAACACTGTGGCCGTTGATTTTAACACTGTGGCCGTTGATTTTAACACTGTGGCTGTTGATTTTAACACTGTGGCCGTTGATTTTAACACTGTGGCTGTTGATTTTAACACTGTGGCTGTTGATTTTAACACTGTGGCCGTTGATTTTAACACTGTGGCTGTTGATTTTAACACTGTGGCTGTTGATTTTAACACTGTGGCTGTTGATTTTAACACTGTGGCTGTTGATTTTAACACTGTGGCTGTTGATTTTAACACTGTGACTGTTGATTTTAACACTGTGGCTGTTGATTTTAACACTGTGGCTGTTGATTTTAACACTGTGGCTGTTGATTTTAACACTGTGACTGTTGATTTTAACACTGTGGCTGTTGATTTTAACACTGTGGCTGTTGATTTTAACACTGTGGCTGAAAGTGTGCCTTGCCAATCAGTTCATATTTGCCTTATCAATATGTACCTGTTTTCTTCTATTTATTTTATGTACAGGTCATTACGTTGGGTATAATTAGGCAAATAATCTATTTCCTTTATGTACAGGTCATTATGTTGGGTATAATCAGGCAAATGATCAGTTGTCCTCATAAGGTCATGGAGGACAGTGTTAATTGGATAAGTGCTTGGCTCGTTGTGACCTTAGTGGGGGGGAGCTAAACATGTGGTGAACCGGTGACCCGGATAATAAGGTGAAATACTACTTGGATTTGCAGGTCATACAAGTCAGTACATGTTGTGATTCAGGAAAGGCTATCCGAGTTTGACACAAAATACCAATGGTGTGTCTATGCACAAAATAAACCAATTGATGGGTTCAGATGTAGTTGACTAATCCAGTATGTGTTATTATAGGCCTAATCTGGTGGCAGGTAGCCTAGCGGTTTAGAGAAAGTTTGATGGTTCGCTGGTTTGATTTTGATGGTTTGAATCCCAGAGTCGACTAAAAATCTGTCAATGTCCCCTTGAGCAAGGCAGTAAATATAAATTACATATTTAAATTGACATACTGTATATTTTAACATATCATAGCATCATAATTACATTGAGAGATATCTACAGCAAATACAAAAGTCTTGTTTCCTGTAAACTTTCAGGGATTGGCTTTAGTCCCGTGTCAATTTTTTTTTCAAAGGGTTTTGCAATAATTAGATGTGACATCAGGACAAGAGGCTGTGGTTTGATACATTACCTTTGGCAAATACCCCCCAAAATGATGCTGTAAGTGTTGGCATTTGTTTTATGCTCATTTTAAGTTAGCCTACAGCACTTCATAGCATAAACATCTAATTATAGGATTTGACATTCTCCATTCAACCTGGCTTTATTTAAGGCATTGCAATAATTTACAAATAATTTTTCTTCACTTTGAGGGTGAAATTGAGTCTTTAATAAAGGCTGTCACAACTTTCCCCTCAAGATTCAGAAATTCCCTGTATGAGGTAATATATAGTCAAATCAAATGCGTAGCATGAAAGGAATATACATACATCTCTTTTCTATCATTGATAGTTCCTATTCATGTCAGTTTCTGCATTGTGCCATGTGCGAAGACCCCCCCATGCATTACAACTTAACTCAGTGGGCCTGCGCTGCTCTTGTTTCAAAGGAATAAAATGCATCGCCACCTCCGACCATTTTCACTGGGTTCCCTTTCATCTGCTGGATATTAATATAAGAAATATGAGGTTCCTGCAGCTTCCACATCAATCAGAGGAGTGTAGGCCCCACAGGGGAGTGCCAGACCCTTGGTTAAGAACTGTTCGGTCTCCAGGCAGAGAGAGGGAGAGGACATCATGTGCTGTGTGAGGCTAACTGGGGGGTTAAAGGTTGGGTGGGGGCTGCTTCTTTATTTAATTTATTTAATCTTTATTTAACTAGACAAGTCCATTTAGAAACAATTCTGATTTACAATTACGGCCTACCAAGAAGCAGAAGGCTTCCTGTGGGGACGGGGGCCGGGCCGTCTGTGCCACCAGGCTGGGTCATCTGTGCCACCAGGCCGGGTTGTCTGTGCCACCAGGCCGGGTCGTTTGTGCCACCAGGCCGGGTTGTCTGTGCCACCAGGCCGGGTCGTTCTGTGCCACCAGGCCGGGTTGTCTGTGCCACCAGGCCGGGTCATCTGTGCCACCAGGCCGGGTTGTCTGTGCCACCAGGCCGGGTCGTTTGTGCCACCAGGCCGGGTCGTCTCTGCCACCAGGCCGGGTCGTCTGTGCCACCAGGCCGGGTCGTCTGTGCTCCAGTGTCACGAATTCACCAGTGGACAGGTGGCAAGTAAAAGGCAAGAGGGGACAGAGTGAATAAGATAAATGCGGTCAAAGAGCATGTACAGTAAGTTTAAAGGGGAATGGAAACACTTTAGGAAGTAAATCTATGCAAAGAGGTGTTCAATTTACATTCCCCTTTAAGACAGGTTAAACAGCAAGTCTGTTGAGGAAGGCAGAAGTTCCACTTCCTGTTATAAGGCGTCATAATAAGTAGTGGGGTGACTTCCGAAAGAGTGCGTAGCAAGAGGATAATCCGGTTAGCATTTGTTGTCACACAGCCATCATTTTGTTACGCCAGAGCACATAGGGCAGAAGAGTACATCCTCTTGCTCTGTGCTCACTCTGAAATATCTTTGGCTGCTGTTTAAACCCCCACACCAGTAGAAAACCACTTTTTTTGGTGAAAGATGATGGCCAGAGCTTACCCATGAAGTTGCCCAATGATTAGGGATCAATAAGTCATGTATTTGTAAAAGTATGATAGACACTGAGTGTACAAAACATTAAGAACACCTGCTCATTCCATGACAAAGACTGACCAGGTGAATCCAGGTGAAATCTATTAAATCGTATTAACGTCACTTGTTAAATCCACTTCAGGAGGAGACAGGATAAAGAAGGATTGTTAAGCCTTGAGACAATTGAGACATGGATTCTGTATATGTGCGCCATTCAGAGGAAAACCCAATATTAGGAAGGTGTTTGGTATACTCAGTGTATATATACAGTACCAGTCAAAAGTTTGGACACACCTACTCATTCAAGGATTTTTCTTTATTTTTTAAAACTATTTTCTATATTGTAGAATAATAGTGAAGACCTCAAAACTATGAAATAACACATATGGAATCATGTAGTAACCAAACAAGTGTTACAAAATTAACATTTTAGATTCTTCAGAGTAGCCACCCTATACCTTGATGACAGCTTTGCATACTCTTAGCATTCTCTCAACCAGCTTCACCTGGAATGCTATTCCAACAGTCTCAAAGGAGTTCCCACATATGCTGAGCACCTTTATTTAACTAGGCAAGTCAGTTCAGAACAAATTCTTATTTTCATTGAATCCGTATGTGTTATTCCAGAGTTTTGGTGTCTTCACTATTTTTCTACAATGTAGAAAATAATATAAAGAAAGAAAAACCCTTGAATGAGTAGGTGTGTCAAAACTTTTGACTGGTACTGTATACAGTTGAAGTTGAAAGTTTACATACACCTTAGCCAAATACATTTAAACTCAGTTTTTACCATTCCTGACATTCAAGCCTTGTAACAATTCCCTGTCTTAGGTCAGTTAGGATCACCACTTTTTTTTAAAGAATGTGAATTGTCAGAATATTAGTAGAGAGAATGATTTATTTCAGCTTTTATTTCTTTCATCACATTCCCAGTTGTTCAGCAGTTTACATACACTCAATTAGTATTTGGTAGCATTGCATTTAAATAGTTTAACTTGGGTCAAACGTTTTGGGGAGCCTTCCACAAGCTTCCCACAATAAGTTGGGTGAATTTTGGCCCATTCCTTCTGACAGAGCTGGTGTAACTGAGTCAGGTTTGTAGGCCTCCTCGCTCACACACGCTTTTTCAGTTCTGCCCACACATTTTCTATAGGATTGAGGTCAGGGCTTTGTGTTGGCTACTCCAATCCCTTTTTGCCACAACTTTGGAAGTATGCTTGGGGTCATTGTCCATTTGGAAGACCCATTTGCGACCAAGCTTGAACTTTCTGACTGATGTCTTGAGATGTTGCATCAATATATCCACATAATTTTCCAACCTCATGCAGCCATCTATTTTGTGAAGTGCACCAGTCCCTCCTGCAGCAAAGCACCCCCACAACATGATGCTGCCACCCCGTGCTTCACGGTTGTTATGGTGTTCTTCGGCTTGCAAGCATCCCCCTTTTTCCTCTATACATAACGATGGTCTTTATGGCCATTATGGCCATTTTTGTTTCATCAGACCAGAGGACATTTCTCCAAAAAGAACGATCTTTGTTCCCATGTGCAGTTGCAAACCATAGTCTGGCTTTTTTATGGTGGTTTTGGAGCAGTGGCTTCTTCCTCGCTGAGCGGCCTTTCAGGTTATGTCGATTTCGGACTCGATTTACTGTGGATATAGAGACTTTTGTACCTGTTTCCTCCAGCATCTCCACAAGGTCCTTTGCTGTTGTTCTGGGATTTATTTGCACTTTTCGCACCAAAGTACGTTCATCTCTAGGAGACAGAATGCGTCTCCTTCCTGAGCGGTATCACGGCTGCATGTTCCCATGGTGTTTGGAATTTGGAAATTGCTCCCAAGTATGAACCAGACTTGTGGAGGTCTACAATTTTTTTTCTGAGGTCTTGGCTGATTTATTTAGATATTTCCATGATGTCAAGCAAAGAGGCACTGAGCTTGAAGGTAGGCTTTGAAATACATCCACAGGTACACCTCCAATTGACTCAAATGATGTCAATTAGCCTATTCAAATCTTCTAAAGCCATGACATCATCTTCTGGAAATTTCCAAGCTGTTTAAAGGCACAGTCAATTTAGTGTATGTACACTTCTGACCCACTGGAATTGTGATACAGTGAATTAGAAGTGAAATAATTTGTCTGTAAACAATTGTTGGAAAAATGACTTGTGTCATGCACAAAGTAGATGTCCTAACCAACTTGCCAAAACTATAGTTAGTTTTTTCCCCTCATCAATCTACACACAATGCCCCATAATGACACAGCAAAAACAGTTGACATATTTACAATAGTATTTGACTATTCAAGCGATTACAGTGTCTTCTTGGGTATGACACTGCAAGTTTGGCACACCTGTATTTGGGGAGTTTCTCCCATTTTTCTCTGCAGATCCTCTCAAGCTCTGTCAGGTTGAATGAGGAGCGTTGCTGCACAGCTATTTTCAGGTCTCTCCATAGATGTTGGATCGGGGCTCTGGCTGGGCCACTCAAGGAAATGTAGAAACTTGTCCTGAAGCTAGTCCTGTGCTGTCTTGGCTGTTTGCTTAGGGTCGTTGTCCTGTTGGAAGATGAACCTATGCCCCCATCTGAGGTCCTGAGTGCCCTGGAGCAGGTTTTCATCAAGGATCTCTCTGTACTTCTATCTGTTCATCTTTGCCTCAATCCTGGCAAGTCTCTCAATCCCTGCCACTGAAAAAAATCCCCTGAGAGTCTTTAGGTGCCTTTTGGGGCAAACTCCAAGTAGGATGTCATGTGCCTTTTACTGAGGAGTGGCTTCCGTCTGGTCACTCTACCATAATGGCCTGATTGGAGGGCTGCAGTGATGGTTGTCCTTCTGGAAGATTATCCCATCTCAACAGAGGAGCTCTAGTGCTCTGGCAGAGTGACCATTGGGTTCTTGGTCACCTCCCTGACCCAGGCCCTTCTCCCCTGATTGCTCAGTTTGGCGGTAATCTGGTTCTCAAATACTTCCATTTAAGAATGATGGAAGCCATTGTGTTCTTGGGGACCTTCAATGCTGCAGAAATGTTTTGGTACTCTTTCCCAGATATGTGCCTTGACACAATCCTGTCTCTGAGCTCTACAGATAATTCCTTCGACCTCATGGCTTGGTAATTGCTCTGACATGGACTGTGGGACCTTATATAGACAGTGTGTGCCTTTCCAAATCATGTCCAGTCTTTTCCATTTACCCCAGGTGGACTCCAAACAAGTTGTTGAAACATCTCAAGGATGATCAATGGAAACAGGATACACCTGAGTCAATTTTGAGTCTCTGAATTCTTATGTAAATAATGTATTTCTGTTTTTTATTATTAAAACATTTGTAAACATTTCTTAAATCCGGTTTTCACTTTGTCATTATGGGAAATTGTGTGTAGATTGATGAGGATATTTTTCTATTAATTCCATTATAGAATAAAGCTGTAACGTAACACAATGTGGAAAAAGTCAAGGGGTCTGAATACTTTCCGAATGCACTTTATACATGACAATTTTATACATGGTATAATTACGTGATATGATAGCATTTTGCAAACCCTCTCCCCGCGTTGCTTGAATGGTTTCGACCACTGAAGTATTTCTTCACTACACGCTTCACTGCTTTGATTGGTGTAACGTGAGCTAGAAACCACAAGTGTCTATCCAGATAATGAAAAGGCTCCCGGGAAAGAACATTCAAGGAGCTTATAATTGCATGTCATCTGCAGTGTGCATGATCATGAGCAAAGTCATAGTAGCCTATCATTTCACTTCTCCTGTGAGAACCATGAACACGGCTGGCTTGGTTTTGCTCTACCGCAGCCGAAGCCAGTTTCCATCTGTGGTAAAGCTTTCCCTAAATCAATGCTTGTGACAAATCCAGCTCCAGAACCAGCCATAGAGCCAGTTGGCTAATCTTTTGAATAAGAGCTTTCCACACCTGGATGGTGCAACATTTTCCCGTTAGTATTTTCAAAATTCTTCAAGCTCTGTCAAATTGTTTTTTGATCATTGCTTGGCAACCATTTTCAGGTCTTGCCATAGATTTTCAAGCAGATGTAAGTCAAAACTGTAACTCGGTCACTCAGGAACATTCACTGTCTTCTTGGTAAGCAACTCCAGTGTAGATTTGGCCTTGTGTTTCAGGTTATTGCCCTTGTGAAAGGTGAATTCATATCCCAGTGTCTGGTGGAAAGCAGACTGAACCAGGTTTTCTCTAGGATTTTGCCTGTGCTTTGCTCCATTCCATTTATTTTTTATCCATAAAAACTCTTAATGATTGCAAGCATACCCATAACATGATGCAGCCACCACTATGCTTGAAAATATGGAGAGTGGTACTCAGTAATGTGTTGTATTGGATTTGCCCCAAACACAATTCTTTGTATTCAGGACTAAAAGTTCATTGCTTTGACACATTTCTTTACAGTATTACTTTAATGCCTTGTAGCAAACATGATACATGTTTTGGAAATGTTTAATTCTGTACAGGCTTCCTTCTTGTCACTCTGTCAATTAGGTTAGTAATGTGGAGTAACTACAATGTTGTTGATCCATCCTCAGTTTTCTCCTATCACAGCCATTACATTTAGAAAATGTTTTAAAGTCACCATTGGCCTCATGGTGAAATCCCTGAGTGGTTTCCTTCTTCTTCGGCAACTGAGTTAGGAAGGAGGTCTGTATCTATGTAGTAACTGGGTGTATTGATACACCGTCCAAAGTGTAATTAATAACTTCACCATGTTCAAAGGGATATTCAATGTCTGCTTTTTTATTTTTTTACCCATCTTCCAATAGGTGCCATTCTTTGCGAGTCATTGGAAAACCTTCCTGGTCTTTGTGGTTGAGTCAGTGCTTGAAATTCGCTGCTCAACTGAGGGGTACAGCGATGAGGTAGTCATTCAAAAACCATATTAAACACTATTGTTACACACAGAGTGAGTCCATGCAACTTATTATACGACTTGTTAAGCAAATGTTTACTCCTGAACTTTTGTTTTTTAATTGATTTGTGAAAATTTTGAGAAACATAATTCCACTTTGACATGATGGGATATTGTGTGTAGGCCAGTGACCAAAGAAACAACATTTAATCAATTTTAAATTCAGGCTGTAAATCTGGAAAAAGTCAAGGGGTTTGAATACTTTCTGAAGGCACATACCAGAGTCAAAAGATTCAAAACTTTAATTTCCAGTCAATGAATCATCCTGACATTTTGAAACGGTTGTATATGTTTGTCCCGTGTGGTTTCCTGTCCTCTCATGTTTTCCAGGAAAGCGGGGTGATTTTGGGATGAAAGCAATTTTAATTTACGATAATGTTACAAGTTTTGTCACAAAGGCCTGCGGGTCCAATGAAACTGTGCAAGCCTTCAAAAGTGGGCGGGTATCTATCGTTCTTTCAAGTTTTGTAAGGGCTAGACTTGTGCTAGAAAGAGTATGAACACCTGCCATCCATCAAATTATTTGATTAACTAGTTGACTAAGTCACTTACACAGTAGTCTGCCGTTGGAAATATCTGGTGTTATATGGGGTGGCGGTTGCTGCAGTATATATTGATATAGGATTTTAACTTGATCACCCCGTTGCAGGAGAACTTTGATTTTCATTGCGGGAAATCCAATCAAATCAAATTTTATTGGTCACATACACATATTTAGCAGATGCTGTTGCGGGTGTAGCGAAATGCCAAACTTGTAAATGTGAATGCCAAACTTAACGTGTACTTGAGTGTTAAAAATGCTTCTGAAGTTTGTATTTCCACTTGAAAAAAAATGTCCCTTGTGAAAAAGGAATCACCCCTACAAAAATGTCCATTAAATATAATGCATATAATAATTCATATTTCCTGTTGCTGCGGGATTATTATCCTGCTGTAGCAAACTGGCTCAAATTAAGATCCCACATCTGTATACTTAAGAAGATACTGCTGCTTATAGTTGAAACCTTTTGATGTAGGCAGATGGAAAGAGAGAGAGAGAGTAAATGCCTGCAGCCTTGCTATTTTTGGATTTCATGTAGCCTACATTCTTGGACAAAAAAACATCTGGATCTCAATCAGATTGTTTCCCAAAGGTTTCTCAGAAAAGACTAGAGGCGGTGATGAAGGTCTAAAAACATCCGCTGAATTAGTTCTATCCCTCGGCAGGCTTAGCCTCATCATGATTATACACTGCCTTTGGAAAATATTCAAACAGCTTGACTTTTTCCACATTTTGTTACGTTACAGGCTTATTATACAATCTATTAAATCGTCCAACCCCCCTCGTCAATCTACACACAATACCCCACAATGACAAAGGAAAAACAGGTTTTTAGAAATGTTAGCTTATTTATATATAAAAAAATAAGAAATATCACATTTACATAAGTAGTGATACCCTTTACTCAGTACTTTGTTGAAGCATCTTTGGCAGGGATTACGGCATTGAGTCTTCTTGGGTTTGACGCTACAAGTTGGCACACCTGTATTTGGGGAGTTTCTCCCATTCTTCTCTGCAGATCCTCTCAAGCTCTGTCAGGTAGGATGGGGAGCTTTGTTGCACAGCTATTTTCAGGTCTCTCCAGAGATGTTCAATCGGGTTCAAGTCTAGGCTCTGGCTGGGACACTCAAGGACATTCAGAGACTTGTTCCGAAGCCACTCCTGTGTTGTTTTCACTGTGTGCTTAGGGTCGTTGTCCTGTTGGAAGGTGAACCTTCACCCCCGTCTGTGGTCCTGAGCGCTCTGGAGCAGGTTTTCATCAAGGATCTCTCTGTACTTTGCTCCATTCATCTTTCCCTCGATCCTGACTAGTCTCCCAGTCCATGCCTCTGAAAAACATCCCCACAGCATGATGCTGCCACCACCATGTTTCACCATAGGTATGGTGCCAGGTTTCCTCCAGGTGTGACGCTTGGAATTCAGGCCAAAGAGTTCAATCTTGGTTTCATTAGACCAGAGAATCTTGTTTCTCATGGTCTGAGAGTCTTTAGGTGCCTTTTGACAAACTCCATGCGGGCTATCATGCGCCTTTTACTGAGGAGTGGCTTCCGTCTGGTCACTCCACCATAATGGCCTGCAGAGATGGTTGTTCTTCTGGAAGGTTCTCCCATATCCACAGAGGAACTCTAGAGCTCTGTCAGAATTACCATCGGGTTCTTGGTCACATCCCTGATCAAGGCCCTTCTCCGCCGATTGCTCAGATTTGTTCGGTGGCCATCTCTAGGACAAGTCTTGGTGGTTCCAAACTTCTTCCATTTAAAAATGATAGAGGCCACTGTGTTCTTTGGTACCATTCCCCAGATCTGTGCCTCGACACACTCGTGTCTTGGAGCTTTATGGACAATTCCTTTGACCTCATGGCTTGGTTTTTGCTCTGACATGCCTTGTCAACTGTGGAACCTAATATAGACAGGTGTGTGCCTTTCCAAATCATGTCCAATCATTTTTATTGACTACAGGTGGAGTCCAATTGAGTTGTATTAACATCTCGAGAATCATCAATGGAAACAGCATGCATCTGAGCTCAAATTCGAGTCTCATAGCAAAGGGTCTGAATACTTATGTGAAATAAGATATTTCAGTTT